>NC_139988.1:611244-637767 GCF_964263955.1 Coregonus lavaretus
GTGGACTGGTTCCCTGGAGATGGATCCGTCTCCCTGACTTGGACCAGAACAGGCTGTTCTGTACATGCTAAGTACCTGTAGACAGCATGAGTATGTGCTTTAAACCAACCACTCTTCATGCTATTGTAGAATGGACGATTTAGTCATTGCTTTTCAAAATGCTTAATGAAGACAGTGATAGACAATTGTTTTATTATATACAAATAATCATTTAAAATACCATACATTTTCAACGGATTTCAGTTTTAGTTTAAATGTTGACATTACTTATCCCTGAATTAAAAACCGTTTACATTCACATTATTGTGAATGGAGAAGTTGCAACCCAGTTGAAGGTTTCCATTCCAGACTAGAACAGTGAACCATGAGCTCTCAGGCTGGCAGCCGTGAGGGTAACGAAGTAGCATGGTAACAGCCCCTACAGCACCAGGCGTTACCTACCATATCTCCTGCTGGTCCTGTTCACAGAGCTACAGAGGAGGAGGAGGAGGAGGAGGAGGAGGAAGGAGAGTAGAGGGCTGGGAAACAGTTTGAATACCTATCTCTATTCAGCCCACCACGTGATATACTGATATACAGAATACCTATATCTATTCAGCGCAATAATAATGGCTGGAATGGAGTCAAACACATCAAACACGTGGTTTCCATGTGGTTGATTCCATTCCATTTACTCCATTTCAGCCATTATTATGAGCCGTCTTCCCCTCACCAGCCTCCTGTGATGTGCCTGGTATAAGTTTAGTACTCATGTACACACAAACACACACATACACACACGTGCACACACATACATACACATATGCACACACACCCACGCGCGCACACACACATACACATAAACACACACACCACTGTAGGTAGAGTAGGATATTAATAGGGATAATCTCTGGTGTACATCTCAGAGGGAGGGAGATGCTGTGAGGAATACCACCAGGTAGTCTGGTTCTCCAGGGGCTTCTGCAGCTGTGCTCACACCCACACGTTGTCTCAGAGTTGTCTAGCATGCATAGCATTTGTAGCATACATAAAGTCTTCGGAAGCACTACATAGATCTGGCTATAAGCTTATGACACACTATATAAAAAGGCTTTATAAAACATACATCATGTCTTTATAAGCACCATATATATAAGCACCACTTCTCCCGAGTAGCGCAGTGGTCTAAGGCACTGCATCGCAGTGCTAGCTGTGCCACTAGAGATCCTGGTTCGAATCCAGGCTCTGTCGTAGCCGGCCGTGACCGGGAGACCCATGGGGCGGTGCACAATTGGCCCGGTGTCGTCCAGGTTAGGGGAGGGATGTAGAGCATGGCGTTTGCAACGCCAGGGTTGTGGGTTTGATTCCCACGGCGGGCCAGTATGAAAAAAAATATATGTATGTACTCACTAACTGTAAGTCACTCTGGATAAGAGCGTCTGCTTAATGACTAAAATGTAAATATACCGGTAGACAAGTCATCTATTCTCTAAACTTGTATCTTACTGTATAAAAAGGCTTTATAAAACATACATCATGTCTTTGTAAGCACCATATACCAGTAGATGCTTCACAAGTCATCTACTGTATTCTCTAAACGTATATGTTGCTGTATAAAGGCTGTATAGAGTGGATCCTCGTTGACTCAACTTAAGACTACAGCTTTACGTCAGAGTTGTCACTAGCCTGGCTAGTTCTGAAATGGTGTACACACAAGCGTTGTATTTGGTTCAACGGCTAATGGGGATCCTAACAAACCAAACCACAGTCATCCAGTAAGTTGCAGGTGCAGTAAACAAAAAGATGAATAAAAGATAGATACCAGCACACGGTTGAATGCTCCTAAAGTTTATTGAAGGTCTTCACAAGTCGATCATCACAAATCCAGGCTCACCTGGGAGAGAGAGAGAGAGAGAGAGAGAGAGAGAGAGAGAGAGAGAGAGCGTGTGTGTCATTAGGGAACACCATAGACTTCTTGCAACAGAAAATGAAGACTAGTGTTTCCCATTGGACAAGTTCAGGTAGTCCCTCCCGGTTCCAGTCTGTTTTCTTCCTTTTTGTGCGTAATAAATACAACCCTGGCACATCACAAAGGCCTCGGTTTGTCCAGCTGGGACCCCAGCATGAGGCGACCTATCATCCGCGGCCAGGTGTCAAATCTGCCAGTTTGGGGGATGATTAATGATAAAGGGTAAGAGGGAGCTCTGTGCTCCCTGCCAGACCTGGGTTCAAATACAGTTCTAAATCATTTTAGCTACTTTATCTGTGCTCCATTGAGCTTGGCTGGTGAAATGGGACCAGTAGAAAAGTCCCAAAACTGCAAACCATGTGCGAAAACCACTCCAGCCAGGGCTAAAGCAATCGCTCAAAGTATTTGAACCCAGGTCTGGTGCTCGGAACGCTGTGCTGCTAGTGGACATGTAGTTCTTTCTAGTTGGTGCTGTCAGATGAGGTTTTAGATGGGGAGGCTGTGTGTGTCTGTGTGTGTGTGTGTGTCACACCACAGTGGGTCTCACAACAGGAGACCAGGGTGAGTGACCGGCCCACTGCCATCGCCACCAATTAAACAGTGGCTCCGTTCACCTTGGAAGGACATGTGTTTATGTGTGTGTGTGTGTGTGTGTGTGTGTATGTGTGTCTCACTGCCTGTGTGTGTGTTCCAGTAATGTCCACGCTGACAGTGACACTGCCCTAACAAATAGCGCTTAGCCCTAACAAATACCTGCCTGTCTGTCTGTCACCCCTGTGGGAGTAGGAAGAACAGCTGTAAGGCATTAGGAGGACGACATCAACTGCTGTGTTCCAAATGGCACCCTATCCCCTAGTGAACTACTTTTGACCAGAAGTGGAGCACTAAATAGGGAATAGAGTGCCATTTGGGATACGGAAACATCAACAGGGACACAACAATTCAACAATTAGTCACCAGTAATCCTTTAAGAGTCACAATTCTTTCAACAAGGTATTTCGATGGAATTTGTAAGGCATAGTATGTATGTACCTCATAGAACGTGTTATCAAACTGGTTTATAGTTTTAGAAAAGATTACTTTTTAAATTTAAGGACACTGTAAAGGAGATGATTTCCTGTCTCATTAAGGTAATGTTAACACATTGCTTATCTAGACGATTTCTGGCTTGGTGTCGACATGCTGAACTTATGCAGAACGTAAACACTGTCCTTTTGTATGTTGAGTTCCAGGGATAAAAAGGCAGTGGTATGAATACACAGTATATTTAAATCATGATAATTTGATCTGATGGAAAAAGGTCATGATAATTTGATCTGATTGGACTAGGTCAGGATAATTTGATCTGATTGAACAAGGTCAGGATAATTTGATCTGATTGGACTAGGTCAGGATAATTTGATCTGATTGAACAAGGTCAGGATAATTTAATCTGATTTGAACAAGGTCAGGATAATTTGATCTGATTGAACAAGGTCAGGATAATTTAATCTGATTTGAACAAGGTCAGGATAATTTGATCTGATTGAACTAGGTCAGGATAATTTGATCTGATTGAACAAGGTCAGGATCATTTGATCTGATTGAACAAGGTCAGGATAATTTGATCTGATTGAACAAGGTCAGGATAATTTAATCTGATTTGAACAAGGTCAGGATCATTTGATTTGATTGAACAAGGTCAGGATAATTTAATCTGATTTGAACAAGGTCAGGATAATTTGATCTGATTGAACAAGGTCAGGATAATTTGATCTGATTGGACTAGGTCAGGATAATTTAATCTGATTTGAACAAGGTCATGATAATTTAATCTGATTGAACAAGGTCAGGATAATTTGATCTGATTGGACTAGGTCAGGATAATTTAATCTGATTTGAACAAGGTCATGATAATTTAATCTGATTGAACAAGGTCAGGATAATTTAATCTGATTTGAACAAGGTCATGATAATTTAATCTGATTGAACTAGGTCATGATAATCACAGATGCAGCCTTTTACCTCGCTCTCTCCCTCTCTCTATCCCTCTCCCTGTCCCTCTCCCTCCCTCTATCTTTAGCTCCCCTCCCTTCCCTGTTCCATCTCCCCTTTCTCTCCCTCCCTCTCTCCCTCCCTCTCTCTCTCATGTCTTCCATCTCCCCTCTCTCTTCCCTCCTCCTCCCCGTCTGCAGGCTTCAACAGAGAAAAGTGGAACTCATTGGAGTAGGAATGCAACACCAGAGGGTGCCAAAGCTTTTTCTGTTTGAAGTTGGATGACCGCCGCTATTCTCTACCTTTAATTCCCAGTGTTACATATAAAGGTCATTTCCAATGAGCACTCCATAAGAAAACCCTGATGAGGTTTGCTTTAATCATATCATCATTCAAACTCAGTTAGAGGAAGGTAATGGAATTAAGTTACTATGTCCGGTGGTGTAAAGTAACTAAGTAAACATTATTTAAAGTACTGCTTAAATCGTTTTTTTTTTGGGTATCTGTACTTTACTATTTATATATTTTTGACAACTTTTACTTCACTACATTCATAAAGAAAATAATGTACTTTTTACTCCATACATTTTCCCTGACACCTTAAATGCTTCATTTGTAAATTATGTCTGAGTGTTGGAGTGTGCACCTGGCTTAAATAACAAAAAAAATGGTGCCATCTGGTTTGCTTAATATAAAGAATTTGAAATGATTTATATATTTAGGCGATTACATTTACTTTTGATACTTAAGTATATTTAAAACCAAATACCTTTATACTTTTACTCAAGTAGTATTTTACTGGGTGACTTTCACTTTGCTTGAGTCATTTTCTATGAAGGTATCTTTACTTTTACTCAACTATGAAAATTGGAAATGTTCCCACCACTGACTATGTCACAACACGTTGATACCATGTTGTTACTAGTTTAAGTACAGCATTACTCAAGAGTAACTTAATGTTAAGTGTTACCTCTGAATGCATTGAATTAAAACTAGGATTCATATATTTCATATGTGACTTTTCTTCCCAGAAAGCAACACAGGCCACTGTTAAGCTGTTGTTGTGAATGCATGTTACCATCATAGAATTATAGGATCTCTATGGTAACCATTACCCTCCCTGACTAAGCAAATGCCCTCCATATGGAAGTGAGAGATACCGCTGTGGACACTCTTAGCTATATGGGTTTACTGGATGTGCTCCCGCCTCCTTTTCACAGCTCAGGTTAGTGATATTGGACAAGAGCCCAAAAAGAATTGAATAAAACTGACCTGGGTTCAAATAATATTTGAAATCATTCCAACACATGTCTGGGATTGATTGAGCTTGCCTGGCACAATGGTACCAATAGGGTAGTCACAAAACTGCAAACTCCTCCCAGTTGGCACTCCAAGCAGGCTAAAGCAAACGCTGAAACTAGTTGAAAGATTTTGAATATATTTGAACCCAGGTGTGGAATGAAAATCTTGTCATTATCATCCGAGCCCCTGGCAGAAGGAGGAATGTTATTTGTGATCCACTGTGTTAGCAGGGAGAAGCAGAGAGCTGAAGACGTGAGCAATGCTTAATGAAACATGTACCACACACGTGCTACCGCTCTGACTGAGGCGGTGACTGCCATGGTTTTGGGAGAACAACTTTGGTAACACTTTACTTAAAATAGGAAGGTGTAATGTGTTATTGGCCCTGCGATACACTGGCGTACTGTCCAGGGGGTGTACTGTACATCAAGCTGCATACACTACAGAAACAGGAGATGCTCCTATGAGTCAAGGCTCATGTAACGTGTTATAAATGCATTTATGATGCATTTTAAGACTTGTAATGAGCATGCATGAACCCACATGTCTTAAAATCAATTTCCACAAGACCTGGAAGGCTAAACACTACTGTAGCACTGGTCATAATTTCATAAAGAGAAAACCTCCCAGTCAGTAAAGTGTTAGGACAACACCTGTGCGCCGATATAGGTGCTCCTGTTTGGTCCCAGTATATACAGGTAGTCCTGTTTGGTCAAATCAAATCAAATGTTATTTGCCACATGCACCGAATACAACAGGTGTAGACCTTACAGTGAAATGCTTACTTACAAGCCCTTAACCAACAATGCAGTTTTTAAGAAAATAACAAAAAAGTGTGAAGTAAAAAAAGAGATAAGTAAAAAATAAAAAATAGCATATAAATTAAAGAGCAGCAGTAAAATAAAATAACAGTAGGGAGGCTATATACAGGGGGACCGGTACAGAGTCAATGTGCGGGGGCACCGGTTAGTCGAGGTAATTGAGGTAAAATGTACACGTGGGTTGAGTTAAAGTGACTATGCATAAATAATAAACAGAGTAGCAACAGCGTAAAAGAGGGGGTTGGGGTGGGATGTGGAGGGGGGGGGGGGGGGGCAATGCAAACAGTCTGGCTAGCCATGATTAGCTGTTCAGGAGTCTTATGGCTTGGGGGTAAAAGCTGTTAAGAAGCATTTTGGACCTAGACTTGGCGTTCCGGTACCGCTTGCTGTGCGGTAGCAGAGAGAACAGTCTATTACTAGGGTGGCTGGAGTCTTTGACCATTTTTAGGGCCTTCCTCTGACACTGCCTGAAATATAGGTCCTGGAAAATAAACGGAATTGAGCTAAGCATAGCAAAATCCTAGAGTAAAACCTGGTTCAGTCTGCTTTCCAACCGACACTGGGAGATGAATTCACCTTTCAGCAGGACAATAACCTAAAGAGTGGCCGAGTTACAGTTTTGACTTAAATTTACTTGAAAATGGTTGTAATGATCAACAACAAATCTATTGGTCAGTCCTCCATTTTATTCTATCACAGCCATTAAACTCTTCAACTGTTTTAAAGTCACCATTGGCCTCATGGTGAAATACCTGAGTGGTTTCCTTCCTCTCCAGCAACTGAGTTAGGAAGGCTGCCTGTATCTTTGTAGTGACTGGGTGTATTGATACACCATCCAAAGTGTAATTAATAACTTCACCATGCGCAAAGGGATATTCAATGTCTGCTTTTTTTGATTTTTTATCAAATCTAGGTGCCCTTCTTTGCGAGCCATTAGAAAACCTCCCTGGTCTTTGTGGTTGAATCTAAAGGACCTTACAGATAATTGTATGTGTCGAGTACAGAGATGAGGTAGTCATTCAAAATCATGTTAAACACTATTATGAGTCCATGCAACTTATTATGTGACTTGCACATTTTTACTCCTGAACTTATTCAGGCTTGCCATAACAAATGGGTTGAATACTTATTGACAAGACATTTCAGCCTTTTATTTGTAAAAATGTCTAAAACATAATTCCACTTTGACATTATTGGGTATTGTGTGTAGGCCAGTGACAAAACATCTACATTTAATCCATTTTAAATTCAGGCTGTAACACAACAAAATGTGGAAAAGGTCAAGGGTGTCAGGGCGTGTTGTAGGTGTAATGTAGGAATCAAACGCAGGACTCAGACTGAATGTTCCAAAGGCTGTATTACTGGCCAAACTAAGGCAACAGGACAACTTAGCCCGAAAGCGAAAAAACACGCACGAAGGCGAAAGGTAATTGCGCACAAACAGGTGCGGCAAAATGTAACTGTGCACACACAGGTGCGAAAATGCTCCAGCACAGTGGAGAATAAGCTCAACCGAGCAAAACACAATACTGACGGAAATAATTACACACAACACTAGACAAACACAATGAGAAACTTATAGGACACTAATTACGCCAAAACAGAAACAGGTGTGGAAACAAACAGACAAAAGCAAACGAACATGAAACATATAGCGGTGGCAGCTAGAATTCCGGAGACGACGAACGCCGAAACCTGCCCGAACAAGGGAGAGAGGCAGCCTCGGCCGAAACCGTGACAGTACCCCCCCCTTGACGCGCGGCTCCAGACGTGCGCCGACTCCGGCCTCGGGGACGACCAGGAGGACGCGGAGCAGGGCGCGTCGGATGCCCCCGATGGAATTCCGTCAGGAGCGACGGGTCCAAAACGTCTCTCCTCGGCACCCAGCACCGCTCCTCCGGACCGTACCCCTCCCACTCCACTAGATACTGGAGACCCCCCATCCGACGTCTCGAATCCAAGATGGATCTCACGGAGTACGCCGGTGCCCCCTCGATGTCCAACGGGGGCGGAGGAGTCTCCAAGATCTCATTTTCTTGGAGTGGGCCCGCTACCACCGGCCTGAGAAGGGACACATGGAACGAGGGGTTAATACACTTATACTCCACAGGTAGCTGTAATCTATAACATACCTCGTTCAACCTTCTCAGGACTTTAAATGGCCCTACAAACCGCCGACCCAGTTTCCGACAGGGCAGGCGGAGGGGCAGGTTTCTGGTAGAGAGCCAGACTCGATCACCAGGTGCGTACACCGGTGCCTCACTGCGGTGGAGATCAGCGCTCGCCTTCTGACGTCGGAGGGCCCGCTGCAGGTGGACGTGTGCAGCGTTCCAAGTCTCCTCCGAGCGCCGCGCCCACTCATCCACTGCAGGAGCCTCGATCTGGCTCTGCTGCCAGGGTGCCAGAACCGGCTGGTAACCTAACACACATTGAAATGGAGTTAGGTTAGTGGAGGAATGGCGTAGGGAATTCTGGGCCATCTCGGCCCAGGGAACGTACCTTGACCACTCCTCCGGCCGGTCCTGGCAGTATGTTCTGAGAAACCTACCCACATCCTGGTTTACGCCTTCCACCTGCCCATTACTCTCCGGGTGGTAACCCGAGGTGAGGCTCACCGAGACCCCCAACCGCTCCATAAACGCTCTCCAGACTCTGGAGGTGAATTGGGGACCCCGATCAGCCACAATGTCCTCGGGTACCCCGTAGTGCCGGAACACATGGGTAAACAGTGCCTCGGCAGTTTGCAGGGCAGTAGGAAGACCCGGCATGGGGAGCAAACGACAGGCCTTAGAGAACCGGTCCACAACGACCAGGATGGTAGTATTCCCTTGGGAGAGGGGAAGGTCTGTTATAAAGTCCACTGAGAGGTGGGACCATGGTCGTTGTGGAACGGGCAGGGGCAGCAACTTACCCCTAGGTAGATGTCTAGGCGCCTTACACTGGGTGCACACCGAGCAGGAGGAAACATAAACCCTCACATCCCTTGCCAACGTGGGCCACCAGTACTTGGCACTAAGACAGTGCACTGTCCGGCCGATACCCGGATGTCCAGAGGAGGGTGACGTGTGAGCCCAATAGATCAATCGATCCCGAACCTCGAGCGGAACGTACTTCCGACCCTCCGGGCACTGTGGTGGACTAGGGTCGGTGCGTAACGCCCGCTCGAGTTCAGCATCGACCTCCCACACTACCGGTGCCACCAGACACGACTCAGGCAGTATGGGAGTGGGCTCCACGGACCTCTCCTCCGTGTCATACCGCCGAGACAGCGCATCTGCCTTGCCATTCTGTGACCCAGGGATGTACGTGATCTTAAAAGTAAACCTGGTCAAGAACATACTCCATCTTGCCTGGCGAGGGTTCAGCCTCCTCGCCGCCCGGATGTACTCCAGGTTACGGTGGTCCGTCAAAATGAGGAAAGGGTGTTGAGCCCCCTCAAGCCAGTGCCTCCACACCTTTAGAGCCTGTACCACGGCTAACAGCTCCCTGTCCCCTACGTCATAGTTCCGCTCCGCCGGACTGAGCTTCTTAGAATAAAAAGCACAGGGGCGGAGTTTAGGTGGCGCGCCAGACCGTTGTGAAAGCACGGCCCCTAAACCGGCTTCCGACGCGTCCACCTCTACCTGGAACGGCAAAGAGGGATCCGGATGCGCCAGCACCGGGGCCGAGGTAAACAGGTCCTTCAGCCTCCCAAACGCCCTGTCCGCCTCGGCCGACCACTGCAGACGCACCGGACCCCCCTTCAACAGAGACGTGATGGGAGCTGCCACCTGTCCAAAACCCCGGATAAACCTCCTGTAGTAATTTGCAAACCCCAAAAACTGCTGCACCTCCTTCACAGTGGTTGGTGTTTGCCAATTACGCACGGCCAACACCCGGTCTACCTCCATCTTCACCCCTGACGCAGACAACTGATAACCCAAAAAGGAGACCGACTCCTGGAAAAACAGACACTTCTCTGCCTTCACATACAGGTCGTGCTCCACCAGCCTCCGCAACACTCTGCGCACCAGGGCCACATGCTCGACACGGGTAGGTGAGTACACGAGAATGTCATCAATGTACACCACCACCCCCTGCCCCTGCATGTCCCTGAAGATCTCATCCACAAATGATTGGAAAACTGACGGAGCGTTCATCAACCCGTATGGCATGACCAGATACTCGTAATGGCCCGAGGTGGTACTAAAGGCTGTTTTCCATTCATCACCCTCCCTGATGCGCACCAAGTTGTACGCGCTCCTGAGATCTAATTTCGTGAAGAAACGCGCCCCATGCAACGACTCAGTCATGGTCGCAATCAGCGGGAGTGGATAACTATACTTCACCGTAATCTGATTGAGACCACGGTAATCGATGCACGGGCGCAACCCACCATCCTTTTTCTTCACGAAAAAGAAACTCGAGGACGCGGGGGAAGTGGAAGGCCGTATGTATCCTTGTCTCAGCGATTCGTCTATGTAAATCTCCATAGCTTTCTTCTCCTCCTGAGACAGAGGATACACATGGCTCCGTGGGAGCGCAGCTCCTGCCTGGAGGTCTATCGCACAATCCCCCTGCCTATGGGGTGGCAACCGCGTCGCCCTCGCCTTACTAAACGCAATAGCCAAATCCCCATACTCAGGTGGAACGTGCAATGCGGGCACCTGGTTTGGACTCTCCACCGAGGTAGCCCCTACGGAAACGCCCAAACATCTACCCACACACTGAGCAGACCACTCCATCAGAGCCCTCTCCTGCCACGAAATCGCTGGGTTATGGGTACTCAACCAGGGCATGCCCAGCACCACCGGATACGCAGGAGAGTCAATCAGGAACAGCTGAATCATCTCCTGATGATCCCCCTGCGCACACATCCTAAGTGGCGCCGTGACCTCCCTGATTAAGCCCGTACCCAACGGACGACTATCTAGGGCGTGAACGGGAAAAGGAACATCAACAGGAATGAGGGGAATCCCTAACGCTAAACAAAACTTTTTATCAATAAAATTCCCAGCCGCGCCTGAATCTACCAGCGCCTTATGCTGGGAATGAGGTGCTACCTGTGGAAAACGTACAGGCATACAAAAATGGGCAACAGTGAGCTCTGGGTGAGTGGGGCGCCTACTCACCTGGAGGGAATCCCCAGTGCGGGACCTGTCGTCATCTCCCCTAGGAGGCCATCCCCAGCACCTAGCCGCGGTGTGTCCTCCCCGACCACAGTTGGTGCAGTGGATCCCCCGCCGCTTTCCCCTCCGGGGGATGGTCAAACACCGCCCTGAAGCGGCGGGAGAACTCGTTGTAAGTAATCGTCGTGGCGTCGATCTTCCTCCACTCCGCGTTGGCCCACTCCAACGCTTTTCCGGCCAGGCAGGAGATCAGGGCGGACACGCTCTCATGCCCTGAAGGTGCCGGGTGCACTGTGGCCAGGTATAGCTCCACCTGGAGTAGGAATCCCTGACACCCAGCCGCGGTTCCGTCGTAGGCCCTCGGGAGAGATAGTCGGACTCCTCGAGGTTCCGGCGCTGGAATGGGCGGGCTGGCCGATGGTGCTGGCAGGGCGGGAGGCGGTGGAGGCGTACCCCAGCCTCGGAGGGTGGAAATCACCTCCTGCAGGGCGGTCCCCATCTGCAGGAGCTGCTCTTGTTGGTCCCGAACCTGGGCCTCCAGTCTCGTCTGGGCTGCTTCGGCTCCTGCTGATTCCATTGATGGTGTGTAATTCTGTCAGGGCGTGTTGTAGGTGTAATGTAGGAATCAAACGCAGGACTCAGACTGAATGTTCCAAAGGCTGTATTACTGGCCAAACTAAGGCAACAGGACAACTTAGCCCGAAAGCGAAAAAACACGCACGAAGGCGAAAGGTAATTGCGCACAAACAGGTGCGACAAAATGTAACTGTGCACACACAGGTGCGAAAATGCTCCAGCACAGTGGAGAATAAGCTCAACCGAGCAAAACACAATACTGACGGAAATAATTACACACAACACTAGACAAACACAACGAGAAACTTATAGGACACTAATTACGCCAAAACAGAAACAGGTGTGGAAACAAACAGACAAAAGCAAACGAACATGAAACATATAGCGGTGGCAGCTAGAATTCCGGAGACGACGAACGCCGAAACCTGCCCGAACAAGGGAGAGAGGCAGCCTCGGCCGAAACCGTGACAAAGGGGCGTGATTACTGTCTGAAGGCACTGTAGTACAGCAGCCATCTGATTCCTCTAGGATTAACAACCTTGATATTTAGGACATACTGTATCTGTAGTTCATTCACTCGTCAGCTGTTTTCCCCTCTATACGACAGTCAATTACTGGAATTCCTTCTTCGGCCACTTTCAAAACCATTCCTGGAAAATAGCACATTTGGTGGTTTTCAATTATTTCCTGTATAGCTCTCATGGACATTCAACATATGATGAAAGAGAGAGCGAGAGACAGAGAGAGAGAGAGAGAGCGAGAGAGGGAAGGAAGGAGAAAGAGAGAGAGGTGAGAGGGCGAGCGAGAGGTGAGAAGGAGAGAGGGGGGAGAGAGTGAGAAAGAGAGAGAGAAATAAAGAGAGAGAGAGGGACAGAGGGACAGAGGGAGATCAAATACCATTAAGTGCCTCACGTGTTTGATTTATTTAAAAGAGGTGTATATTTTCAAAGCCAGCCTTTACATAATACATTGTCATATCAGTTGAGGACTGAAGCTACTGCATATTAATTGTACATGGAGGTCACCAGAGAGATATTAGCATCGCCAGCAGCAGGCTTCATCTGCTTCTCCAAGCATACGTCCCAAATGGCACCCTATGTGACACTCTGGCTCTGGGACTTTTGTATTTGAGCCAGGGTGTATTTTGTTTTGTTGGGTTTTGGTTTTGTTTCTAGGTTTGCCTTTCTGTTGGCTGCATTTCTAGGTTTGGTCGATGACTCCCAATCGGAGGTAACGAGTGTCAGCTGTCGGCTCGTTATCTCTGATTGGGAGCCATATTTATTCTGATTGTTTTCCTGTGGGAATTGTGGGTTTTTGTTCTAAGTTCAGTCGGTGTACTGAGGACGTTACGGTTCTTGTTTTGTTTTTGTCGTTTATTCTACAATAAAGTCATGTTTCTTGGACACGCTGCGCCTTGGTCATACTTGGACGACATAGACCCCCGTGACAGAAAAACCCACCGTAATAGGACCAAGCAGCGTGTCAAGCGGCAACAGTATCCACCTATAAAGGATTCATGGACATGGGAGGAGATACTGGATGGAAAGGGTCCTTGGGCACAACCGGGAGAATATCGCCGTCCTCGTGAAGAGCTGGAGGCAGCTAAAGCCGAGAGGAGGCGGTATGAGGAGGCAGCACGGAGTCAAGGCTGGAAGCCCGTGGGTACTACCCAAAAATTTCTTGGGGGGGGGCTTAAAGGGAGTGTGGCGAAGTCAGGTAGGAGACCTGCGCCTACTCCCTGGACTGACCGTGGAGAGCGAGAGTACGGGCAGACACCGTGTTACGCAGTAGAGCGCATGGTGTCTCCTGTACGCAGGCATAGCCCGGTTCGGTACATTCCAGCTCCACGTATCGGCCGGGTTAGAGTGAGCATTGAGCCAGATGTCATGAAGCCGGCCCAACGCATCCGGCTACCAGTGCGTCTTCTCGGGCCGGCGTACATGGCACCAGCCTTACGCATGGTGTTCCCGGTTCGCCCACATAGGCCGGTGCGGGTTATTCCACCTCCCCGTACTGGTCGGGCGACGGGGAGCATCAACCCGGGTAAGGTTGGGCAGGCTCAGTGCTCAAGGGGGCCAGTAAGCCTGCACGGTCCGGTATTTCCAGCGCCACCTCCCCGCTCCAGCTCAGTACCACCAGTGCCTACACCACGCACCAAGCCTCCTGTGTGTTCCCCGAGTCCTGTGCGTCCTGTTGCTGCTCTCCGCACTAGGCTTTATGTGCGTTCCCAGGGTCCAGCATACCCTGTTGCTTCTCCCCGCACTAGCCCTGAGATGCGTGTCCTCAGCCCGGTACCTCCAGTTCCGGCACCACGCACCAGGCCTACGGTGCGCCTCAGACGGCCAGAGTCTGCCGTCTGCCCAACGGGGCCTGAACTGCCCGTCTGGACTGAGCCTGCAAAGCCGCCCGTCTGCCATGAGCCTTCAGAGCCGTCCGCCAGACCGGAGCCGCTAGAGCCTTCCGCCAGACAGGATCAGCCAGAGCCTTCCGCCAGACAGGATCAGCCAGAGCCTTCCGCCAGACAGGATCAGCCAGAGCCGTCAGCCAGCCATGAGCAGCCAGATCCGTCAGCCAGCCATGAGCAGCCAGATCCGTCAGCCAGCCATGAGCAGCCAGATCCGTCAGCCAGCCATGAGCAGCCAGATCCATCAGCCAGCCATGAGCAGCCAGATCCTTCAGCCAGCCATGAGCAGCCAGATCCGTTGGCCAGCCATGAGCAGCCAGATCCGTCGGCCAGCCATGAGCAGCCAGATCCGTCAGCCAGCCATGAGCAGCCAGATCCGTCGGCCAGCCATGAGCAGCCAGATCCTTCAGCCAGCCATGAGCCGTCCAGCCAGGATCCGCCAGAGCCGTCCAGCCAGGATCCGCCAGAGCCGTCCAGCCAGGATCCGCCAGAGCCAGCCAGCCAGGATCCGCCATTGAGTCCGGTGCTGTCCCTTAGCCCGGTGCTGCCCCTTATCCTGGTGCTGCCCCTTAGTCCGGTACTGCCCCTTAGTCCGGTGCTGCCCCTTAGTCCGGTGCTGCCCTTTAGTCCGGTGCCGCCCCTTAATCCAGTGGGGTTTAGTTGGGGGGTGGTCATGTGGAGGAGGCTACGGAGGCGGATAGTGACTAAGGTGGGGTGGGGACCACGACCAGGGCCAGAACCGCCACCGTGGACAGACGCCCACCCAGACCCTCCCCTAGACTGTATGCTGGTGCGCCCGGAGTGCGCACCTTTAGGGGGGGGTACTGTGACACTCTGGCTCTGGGACTTTTGTATTTGAGCCAGGGTGTATTTTGTTTTGTTGGGTTTTGGTTTTGTTTCTAGGTTTGCCTTTCTGTTGGCTGCATTTCTAGGTTTGGTCGATGACTCCCAATCGGAGGTAACGAGTGTCAGCTGTCGGCTCGTTATCTCTGATTGGGAGCCATATTTATTCTGATTGTTTTCCTGTGGGAATTGTGGGTTTTTGTTCTAAGTTCAGTCGGTGTACTGAGGACGTTACGGTTCTTGTTTTGTTTTTGTCGTTTATTCTACAATAAAGTCATGTTTCTTGGACACGCTGCGCCTTGGTCATACTTGGACGACATAGACCCCCGTGACACCCTATTCCCTATATAGTGCACTGGTCAAAAGTAGTGCACTATATAGGGATAAGGATTTCATTTGTGAGGCAGTCTGGTGCTGCTGTTGCTCAGGTGAGCGTGCAGGAATACAGGGATATCTCCTGATTGTGGCCTGTCAGATGTGTCTCAGCTAATTGTGAGTTAATTGTGTCGGTTTCAATGAACACCTCTGTGACATTTAAACCACAGGGTCCCCGGTCCAGACGAACATGTGACAGAAGAAACAGAGGAGCATCTGTAGACAGTGCATAAGTACAGAATAATACAACTCTTCTTCTCTGCCTCTCTTATCCTCTCCTCTGCTTCTGTCCCTGATTGATCTGTGGAGGATGGTGATTTGTTTTGCAGCTGTGATCGAGGACAAAGATGAATCACATTGGTTAGTAGACCTGGATTCAAACACAATTTGAAAATTTTCAAACATTTCAAGCATTTGCTCAAGCCTGCCTGGAATGCCAGATGGACGGGATTTGCTCTTTCGCGATAATTCCATTGGTTCCATTGCGCCAGACAAACTCAAAAATCAACCCTAGATAAAGTATTTGAAATTATTTAAAATACTATTTGAACCCAGGTCTGCTGCTTAGCGGCGCTGCAATATGTAGATTGTCTCAGAGAGATCTGTGGTAGACGGTGCCAAGACGTGACTCCCCACGCGGCTGGACGGCCAGCTCGGCCAATGACAGCTGTCTGATATGTCTGGTGTGGATTAACTGAAAGATTATTTCAGCGGTAGCAGCTTCTCTGGCCGAGGAGTCGCGTTCCCTTTAGATGATTCACTGTGTCCCGATCCATATGCACTGCTTCTATGAAGCATCCAACAAGCAGAGATGGACGCTAACCAAAACCATGTACTAGCTGCCCTTGACGACTGAGGGATTCAATTACATTTCAAGGTCAAGCTTGAACAAATATTTTTATTCATGTTTAGGATAGAAAAATATACACATTATTCATAGAATAATTCAAAGATAAAGTATCAGTGTCCTTTCATAGAATTTATGTGCATGGCCATTTTTTACTAAATTAATGATATGTACCCATTGTTTTGAAGAATATAATTTATAAATGCCTCATGAGCTTAGTTCAACTGTCATACCCCATCAGAACCCAAAATAGAAGCTTGTTTACTCCATGTTTGTACACAATGTACATTTAAACAAACAATGTATAGCCTCAAAACATGGTTAAAAATATATAATTATTTTGATGTCATGGATGGTCAGTCCTTTCATCCATACCTTTGTCTATGAATTTGAGTGTGGTAAAATTCTAACAGCCAAATCCCTGAGGCTTTTATTGAAACAGTGGCGGGGATTCGCTTTGTTATTGTTTCAACTGCGGATTGCCCCTTTAACGTGCAACTGGTGCACAAATACACCTAGGAAACATTTTGAATAAATGGTGTGCTGGAAATGTCTATTTTCTCGTTTTAAATATTCAAGCTTTTTACATGAACAGTATAGCAAAGAAAGCAGTTAATTTCTACCCAAACATTATTAGTGCAGACGATGCAGAAGATTAGTGGTTAATTGCTCTGATTAACAGATATTAACCAGATTATTAGGCCTACCCTAGTCTAAACGCCAGATGGCATGTCATTCTACAATTGTTACTGTGTATGACTGTGTATATTAGCCATTCATGTCATGGCATTTATTTTGTAACATGTAAAACAAACTCAGATATTAGATATTGTTCACAATTATCCCACATTTTCAACTCATACTATTTCCAACCCCCCCTCTAAATAGCCCCTGTTCCTTGCAGAGAAATAAAATAACTAACTATTAGTTTCATTTAATATTCTTCCCACCACAGCTAAGTCAGACTCAGAACAGAAATGAAATAATGCCTTACCGGTATTGTCACAACTTCCTCCGATGCTGACTCCTCTCCTTGTTCCGGCAGTCTTCGGCGTTCGTCGTCACCGGCATTCTAACCACTGCCGCTCCTCATCTCATCTCATCCTTCCATTTGTTTTGTCTTGTTTATTACACACACCTGGTTCATATCCCCTCATCAGTACCTGTATAAGTGTTCCCTCTGCCCCCTGGTCTTTGTGTGTGATTGTTAATTGTAGAGGAGATTATAGCTCGGTGGAGCTTGATTATATTGTGTATCGCTGGGTTATTCACCTGCCTTATAGCTCGGTGGAGCTCGATTATATTGTGTGTCGCTGGGTTATTCACCCGTCTGCCTTATTTTCCCCAGTGCGCCGTTTGTCCGCACTGGTGTGTATTACGCATTGCTGGGTACCTCTGTTTATTGATTAAACCATTTATTCCGTGATTTCCTCTCCTGCGTCTGACTCCGTCCAACATCACCTGCTACAGGTATAGACTAACTATCTGATTAATTTAATATTCTTCCCACCACAGCTAAGTCAGACTCAGAACAGAAATGGGCGGCAAGTAGCTTAGTGGTTAAGAGCGTTGTGCCAGTAACCGAAAGGTCGCTGGTTCTAATCCCCGAGCCGACTAGGTGAAAAATCTGTCTGTGCCCTTGAGCAAGGCACTTAACCCTAATTGCTCCTGTAAGTCGCTCTGGATAAGAACGTCTACTAAAATGTAAAAATAATACCTTACCGTTATAGACTAACTATCTGATTAATTTAATATTCTTCCCACCACAGATAAGTCAGACTCAGAACAGAAATTAAATTATAAACTTTTCCACTAATGCAGAGTAAAAAGGTTTATCCACCCAGCTCCCATAATGTTCAGACTCCATCCCAAATGGTGCTCTATTCCCTATATACTGCACTGCTTTTGACCAGGGCCCATAGGGGACCCACTAGTCAAATGTAGTGCACTATATAGGGAATAGGGTACCATTTGAGCCGTGGCCAATGTTCCATGCAACTACGGCCTGCAGTGATGACCAGTCAAATTGGATTAAGTCTGTGGTGGCTTGGGGGTTCTCTACAGCTGCTGCTGCTTGATAGGGGGGTTTAGGTGAGCTGCAAAGTGTTAACTTGGCCCCACTTAAAAGACTGGCACAGACACACATTTATATTCCATAGCCAACCACTGGCACTGGCAGGTTACAATGCCAGCCGAGTAGAATAGTAGTTATGTTCCTAATGAAAAATACTGCAGAAAATCAATATATATATGTAGTTGAGGTTGTTTGTTTGAATATATATTAATCATGTACATTACTCTCTGCTGTCTCTGCTACTACTACTCTACTGTGTTATAAGGATAAAGACTACTACTCTACTGTGTTATAACGATAAAGACTACTACTATACTGTGTTATAAGGATAAAGACTACAACTCTACTGTGTTAGAAGGATAAAGACTACTACTACTCTACTGTGTTATAAGGATAAAGACTACTACTACTCTACTGTGTTATAAGGATAAAGACTACTACTCTACTGTGTTATAAGGATAAAGACTACTACTCTACTGTGTTATAAGGATAAAGACTACTACTCTACTGTGTTATAAGGATAAAGACTACAACTCTACTGTGTTAGAAGGATAAAGACTACTACTACTCTACTGTGTTATAAGGATAAAGACTACTACTACTCTACTGTGTTATAAGGATAAAGACTACTACTACTCTACTGTGTTATAAGGATAAAGACTACTACTCTACTGTGTTATAAGGATAAAGACTACTACTCTACTGTGTTATAAGGATAAAGACTACTACTACTACTCTACTGTGTTATAAGGATAAAGACTACTACTCTACTGTTTATAAGGATAAAGACTACTACTCTACTGTGTTATAAGGATAAAGACTACTACTCTACTGTGTTATTAGCTCCTGAGTGGCGCAGTGGTCTAAGGCACTGCATTGCAGTGCTAACTGTGCCACTAGAGATCCTGGTTCGAATCCAGGCTCTGTCGCAGCCGGCCGCGACCGGGAGACTCATGGGGCGGCGCACAATTGGCCCAGCGTCGTCCAGGGTAGGGGAGGGAATGGCCGGCAGGGATGTAGCTCAGTTGATAGGGTTGTGGGTTCAATTCCCACGGGGGGCCAGTATAAAAATAAAAAATAAAAATATGTATTCACTAACTGTAAGTCGCTCTGGATAAGAGCGTCTGCTAAATGACTAAAATGTAAATAAGGATAAAGACTACTACAACTCTACTGTTTATAAGGATAAAGACTACTACTACTCTACTGTGTTATAAGGATAAAGACTACTACTCTACTGTGTTATAAGGATAAAGACTACTACTACTCTACTGTTTATAAGGATAAAGACTACTACTACTCTACTGTTTATAAGGATAAAGACTACTACTCTACTGTGTTATAAGGATAAAGACTACTACTCTACTGTGTTATAAGGATAAAGACTACTACTACTCTACTGTGTTATAAGGATAAAGACTACTACTCTACTGTGTTATAAGGATAAAGACTACTACTACTCTACTGTGTTATAAGGATAAAGACTACTACTACTACTCTACTGTGTTATAAGGATAAAGACTACTACTCTACTGTTTATAAGGATAAAGACTACTACTCTACTGTGTTATAAGGATAAAGACTACTACTCTACTGTGTTATAAGGATAACGACTACTACTACTCTATTCTACTGTGTTATAAGGATAAAGACTACTACTACTCTACTGTGTTATAAGGATAAAGACTACTACTCTACTGTGTTATAAGGATAAAGACTACTACTACTCTACTGTGTTATAAGGATAAAGACTACTACTCTACTGTGTTATAAGGATAAAGACTACTACTACTCTACTGTGTTATAAGGATAAAGACTACAACTACTCTACTGTGTTATAAGGATAAAGACTACTACTACTCTACTGTGTTATAAGGATAAAGACTACTACTCTACTGTGTTATAAGGATAAAGACTACTACTACTCTACTGTGTTATAAGGATAAAGACTACAACTACTCTACTGTGTTATAAGGATAAAGACTACTACTCTACTGTGTTATAAGGATAAAGACTACTACTACTCTACTGTGTTAGAAGGATAAAGACTACTACTACTCTACTGTGTTATAAGGATAAAGACTACTACTCTACTGTGTTATAAGGATAAAGACTACTACTCTACTGTGTTATAAGGATAAAGACTACTACTACTCTACTGTGTTATAAGGATAAAGACTACTACTCTACTGTGTTATAAGGATAAAGACTACTACTACTCTACTGTGTTATAAGGATAAAGACTACAACTACTCTACTGTGTTATAAGGATAAAGACTACTACTCTACTGTGTTATAAGGATAAAGACTACTACTACTCTACTGTGTTAGAAGGATAAAGACTACTACTACTCTACTGTGTTATAAGGATAAAGACTACTACTCTACTGTGTTATAAGGATAAAGACTACTACTACTCTACTGTGTTATAAGGATAAAGACTACTACTACTACTCTACTGTGTTATAAGGATAAAGACTACTACTCTACTGTGTTATAAGGATAAATACTACTACTCTACTGTGTTATAAGGATAAAGACTACTACTACTACTCTACTGTGTTATACTGTTATAAGGATAAAGACTACTACTACTCTACTGTGTTATAAGGATAAAGACTACAACTACTCTACTGTGTTATAAGGATAAAGACTACTACTACTCTACTGTGTTATAAGGATAAAGACTACTACTCTACTGTGTTATAAGGATAAAGACTACTACTACTCTACTGTGTTAGAAGGATAAAGACTACTACTACTCTACTGTGTTATAAGGATAAAGACTACTACTCTACTGTGTTATAAGGATAAAGACTACTACTACTCTACTGTGTTATAAGGATAAAGACTACTACTCTACTGTGTTATAAGGATAAAGACTACTACTACTCTACTGTGTTATAAGGATAAAGACTACAACTACTCTACTGTGTTATAAGGATAAAGACTACTACTCTACTGTGTTATAAGGATAAAGACTACTACTACTCTACTGTGTTAGAAGGATAAAGACTACTACTACTCTACTGTGTTATAAGGATAAAGACTACTACTCTACTGTGTTATAAGGATAAAGACTACTACTCTACTGTGTTATAAGGATAAAGACTACTACTACTCTACTGTGTTATAAGGATAAAGACTACTACTCTACTGTGTTATAAGGATAAAGACTACTACTACTCTACTGTGTTATAAGGATAAAGACTACAACTACTCTACTGTGTTATAAGGATAAAGACTACTACTCTACTGTGTTATAAGGATAAAGACTACTACTACTCTACTGTGTTAGAAGGATAAAGACTACTACTACTCTACTGTGTTATAAGGATAAAGACTACTACTCTACTGTGTTATAAGGATAAAGACTACTACTACTCTACTGTGTTATAAGGATAAAGACTACTACTACTACTCTACTGTGTTATAAGGATAAAGACTACTACTCTACTGTGTTATAAGGATAAAGACTACTACTCTACTGTTTATAAGGATAAAGACTACTACTACTCTACTGTGTTATAAGGTTAAAGACTACTACTACTCTATTCTACTGTGCTATACTGTTATAAGGATAAAGACACAACTCAATAATACAGTTCCAAATGAAAAATAACTATTTTTTTGTTTTGCACAATATAAACAAAAACATAGAGATGTTCACAAACATTCATAACATCCCTCCTGCCCAGACCCACCTGCTCACACCCCCATCTCCAGCGCCGGCATCACTCTCCGCCACATGGCCTCAAACTCCATCGCCAACGCACTTTCAGCATTTAGATAAAGCATTTGACCTTTCCATTGTGTTTACGATGGAGGATTGGTTGATTTCCAGTTTTTTCAAGACGATAGATGAGAAAAGTATGGTCCAACCCATCGGGTATCTCACCGCACCCTCATTTCCCATGTCTTGAAATATGCAGACAGACGGATTAAAAGTACATTTATATTGTAATACTTCTGACAGGCAACTTTCTAACTCCGCCCATAACTTGTACACTTTCTAGCATTCCCAGAAGGCATGGATTATTGAGAAAATGTGTATTTATGTGTAGTGTAGATTGCTTCTTTCATAAACAGTATATATAGTGTATATTACTCTGTCCTACTGTCATAAGGATGAAGCAACACATTTCTCAAACACACATTTAAGATGATTAATACGCAATTATCTGACATGCCCCTGTTGCATTATTCCACACACACACACACACACACACACACACACACACACACACACACACACACACACACATACACACACACTGAACATTGAGGACGAACAGAGCTCTCAGTAATTGTTCATCAGTTGAAATCTCTGAGACACTTACAGCCCATTATGTCTTCACAGACAGTTCCACTGGTGAAAAGATTCACTAAACTATGAATATAAAGGTCTTACACGTTTGTGAAACCTGTTAGAACCAAAACACATGTCATCATCCTGCAGTAACTGTTGTGAGAGAAGAGAAGGAGGTTATATTGCCTATAAAGTGCACCACTTTCAACTAGGGCCTATAGGACTCTGCTAAAAGTAGAGCCCTTCGTAGGGAATAGAGTGTTCCATTTGGGAATACCAAATGTCTCACTGTTGGCAGAGCTATACTGAAGGAGAGTTTGACCTGCAGGCAGGGGCCAGGGGAAGGGTTGTATTTTAAAACAGAGAATAGAAATGCCAAGAGAACATCAAAGACAGTGTTCGCTTTACCCATGGCTGGGATGCTGAGGCTTTAGGTCTTTGCCAGCTTCCCCCCAGTGATTGAATGTGTGTGTGTGTGTGTGTGTGTGTGTGTGTGTGTGTGTGCTTGCATGCATGCTAATGTGTGTGCGTGCGTGTGTGTGTGTGTGTGTGTGTGTGTGTGTGTGCGTGTGTGCGTGTGTGCGTGTGTGCGTGTGTGCGTGTGTGCGTGTGTGCGTGTGCGTGTGCGTGTGCGTGTGCGTGTGTGTGTGTGTGTGTGTGTGTGCGTGCGTGCGTGCGTGCGTGCGTGCGTGCGTGCGTTAAAAACCTCATGCCAATGTTGTTGTCAATACCCCTTGGTCCATCCTCTGGCCTGTAGCATTGGACTCTCCCAAGAGTGAGCTGAAAGAGACGGGAGTTATTGTGTTCCTCGACTAACACTACTGACACATGGAACTAACGTTTGGCAGGTTGTTACATGCCATATCTCTGTTGCCTGCAGTTGTGACAAATATCTCCATTTTCTTTGGAGGTTGCGTTGCTAAAACCCTATAATGTACAACATAAAAGTACAATGTTGATTAATCCTTTGAAATTGTTATTGTAAAGAGGTCTTCTGGAGGAATGGGAAAGGATTTGGTAGCACTTTTCATTCCAGGCCGGAATAGAGGGTAACTACCACAAAGATCCTATTCAATTATCCTATAAAAAAATATATAATTCTAAATAATAACATGGTAATAAAGTGAAAACTAGTTTGAATGACTTCCTGTTTTCTCATAATAACCATATTATTGATTGCTTGGTAATAATAATGATGTGTATCCTCATCTAACTGCTTGGTCTGTACTGATCTAGGATCAGATCCCCCTGTCCTTGTAATCTTATTCATTATGATCTATAAGGCAAAACTGACCCCAGATCAGCGCACTCATGCTCTAAGACATTTATGAATACAGGCCCTGATTAAGATTTTTGGAGACACATTTAGCATCACTGTGTGGTCCATCCATAGAGATGGAAAGAGGGCACACCTCTCTATCTATCTCTGTGAGTCATTCCCATGATGTCACGCTCCATTACTTACACACAGTTAAGTCTAGCTGGGAGAAATACCACTCATCCTTGTGGATACATCCACATTATGTATCACTGTCCCTGGCTGCAGCAACTTTCTCACCGTACAGTATCTACTTACCAGACCTGGGTTCAAATACTATTTGAAATCTTTTCAAATCCTTTGAGCGTTTGCTCTGGCCTGCCTGGAGTGCCAGATGGGTCGGGTTTGCACTTCTAAGACTATTCTATCGAGTCTATTGGGCCACGGAAGCTCAATCAAACCTAGCTCAGGTATTTGAAAAAATCTCAAATAGTATTTGAACCCAGGTCTGCTACCTCTCTGCATTAACTCATACTGCATCACACGTTCCTGTCGCCTACGTATCACTGTCTACAGCTACGTCTCAAATGGCACACTATTCCCTCTACAGCGCACTGCTTTTGACCAGAGCCTTTTGGGCCCAGGTGAAAAGTATTGCACGCCATAGGGAATAGTGTGCCATTTGAGACCCATCCTTCATTTCAATGTGACGTGTGACTGGTGAGCTTTGGAGAGATGATTTAACCAGGAGGACAATCCCACCCTACTGCATAACTCACAGCACCACTATCAGTGAGTCCACTGTGTCACATCATTATAATGGACGCCGTGAATTAAACCGCATGTTGAGTGTTGTTGGAGTCCGTCGGCGGGCGGCAGAGAAACAGTAATTACTGGGTATTACAATCCTATGTTTACGGTCCCAGATGTATACATATAACATGTAGTATAATTGCTGCTTGACAGCCATTACCTAGATGGAGTGTATGTCTGACCCAGCCCATGAGTGAGTAAGGGCAAGCTGTGATTACAGCCTTTCATACAGGGTTTTAATAGTAGCTATAACCCATAGTTTATTTCTAAATGGGACAACAATGCTCTCACATGAAACAAATTGACAAACTTGATATTTTATATGGTACTTATAAGAATATTAAATGTATATAACTGGAATACATTGGGCTAGACACAATCATTGCAATGAATGTTAAAAAATGTACGACCTTTCAGTGTGTCAAAATTCTATCCGAGGCGTTGTCTTACAACAACATTGTCAGGGGACTTACCAAGTAAAGATAAATAATTGTTAGGATGTCAAGCAGAATAAAACATCAATGAAACGTTCATGTTGGTCACCGTGAGTAAAGACAAGATATTCATCTATTCACATTTATGAGCCAAATTCATTTTGTTGGAGTATGAAGTTGACAGTTTGTCTCCTGATGGGAATGAACTCAATCATTCAGGGATCTAAACTACAGTATGACAGGGTCAAAGTACCTGAGAGGATCACATTAAAATAATATCAGAACCTCATATAGGGATCTAAACTATTGTATGACAGGGTCAAAGTATTATGTGACCCTGCTGGTCATCTATGAACGTTTGAACACCTTAATGGCCATGTACTGTTATAATCTCCACCCGGCACAGCCAGAAGAGGACTGGCCACCCCTCAGAGCCTGGTTCCTCTCTACCCGGCACAGCCAGAAGAGGACTGGCCACCCCTCGGAGCCTGGTTCCTCTCCACTCGGCACAGCAAGATGAGGACTGGTCACCCCTCGGAGCCTGGTTCCTCTATAGGTTTCTTCCTAGGTTCCTGTCTTTCTAGGGAGTTTTTCCTAGCAACCACACTTCTACATTGCTTGCAATCTACATTGCTTGCTGTTTGGGGTTTTAGGTTGGGTTTCTGTATAAGTACTTTGTGACATCTGTTGATGTAAAAATGACTTTATAAATCTATTTGATTTGATATGAAAGTACCTGAGAAGATCACATTGAAATAATATCAGAACATCATATAGGGATCTACTGTCCTTGTCTAAACTCTGTGGACTAAATGCACAGGTCACTGACAGGTTTGGCTCACATCTATGGTGTAATAGTCTTTAGGCAAACAGCAATTACAGGAGGGAAACTCTATCCTTCTCATGTGACCACAAAGTAACTGTGTTCTTTTGGGGAATATTTTCATTACCTGATAGGTCGTTCAAACCTCTCTTACTTTTGTTCCATTGAGTTTGATGAAGCTTCCCTGGCAGGAATCAGCCAAGAAAATCAGTTGGTCAAATCAGTGGTTATTCACTTTTGTTTATTATGTATTCCACTTGCTTTGGCAATATATACATATGTTTCCCATGCTAATAAAGCCCTTTGAGTTGAATTAAATTGAGAGAGAGAGAGAGAGAGAGAGAGAGAGAGAGAGAGAGAGAGAGAGAGAGAGAGTGAGAGAGTGAGAGAGAGAGAGAGAGAGAGAGAGAGAGAGAGAGAGAGGGGCCCATGAGAGAGAGTGAGAGAGAGAGAGAGGCCCAAGAGAGAGGGAGAGAGAGAGAGAGAGAGAGATAGAGATCCATGAGAGAGAGAGAGAGAGAGAGGCCAGAGAGAGAGAGAGAGAGAGAGAGAGAGAGATAGTGGCCCGAGAGAGAGAGCGAAAGAGAGAGAGAAAGAGAGGCCCAAGAGAGAGA
>NC_139988.1:637967-640467 GCF_964263955.1 Coregonus lavaretus
CTCTTCTTGTTTCCTCTATCTCTCTCTCTCTAACAACTATCTCTCTCACTTCTCTCTCTTTCTCTCTCTCTCTGGCCTCTCTCTCTCTCTCTCTCTCTCTCTCTCTCTATTGGGCCTCTCTCTCTCTCTATGGCCTTTCTCTCTACCTCTCTCTTGGGTCTCTCGCCTTTTCTCTCTTGGGCCTCTCTCTCTCTCTCTCTTGGGCCTCTTTCTCTCGCTCTCTCTTGGGCCTCTATCTCGCTCTCTCTCATGGGCCTCACTTTCTCTCTCTCTCTCTTGTGCCCCCTCTATCTCTCTCTATCTCTCTCTCTGGCCTCTCCCTCTCTCTCTCTGGCATCTCTCTCTCTCTCTTGGGCCTCTCTCTCTCTCTTGGTCCTCTATCACTCTCTCGCACTCTCTTGGGCCTCTCTCTCTCTCTGGACCTTTCTCTCTCTCTCTTGGGCCTCTCTTTCTCTCTCTCTTTCGCTCTCTCTCTCGGGCCACTTTCTCTCTCTCTCTCTCTCTCTCTCTCTCTCTCTCTGACCTCTCTCTCTCTCTCTCTCTCTCTCCTCTCTCTCTCTCTCTCTCTCTCTCTCTATCTCTCTCTCTCTCTCTCTCTCTCTCTCTCTCTCTCTCTCTCTCTCTCTCTCTCTCTCTCTCTCTCTCTCTCTCTCTCTCTCTCTCTCTCAATTTAATTCAACTCAAAGGGCTTTATTGGCATGGGAAACATATGTATATATTGCCAAAGCAAGTGGAATACATAATAAACAAAAGTGAATAACCACTGATTTGACCAACTGATTTTCTTGGCTGATTCCTGCCAGGGAAGCTTCATCAAACTCAATGGAACAAAAGTAAGAGAGGTTTGAACGACCTATCAGGTAATGAAAATATTCCCCAAAGAACACAGTTACTTTGTGGTCACATGAGAAGGATAGAGTTTCCCTCCTGTAATTGCTGTTTGCCTAAAGACTATTACACCATAGATGTGAGCCAAACATGTCAGTGACCTGTGCATTTAGTCCACAGAGTTTAGACAAGGACAGTAGATCCCTATACGATGTTCTGATATTATTTCAATGTGATCTTCTCAGGTACTTTCATATCAAATCAAATAGATTTATAAAGTCATTTTTACATCAACAGATGTCACAAAGTACTTATACAGAAACCCAACCTAAAACCACAAACAGCAAGCAATGTAGATTGCAAGCAATGTAGAAGTGTGGTTGCTAGGAAAAACTCCCTAGAAAGACAGGAACCTAGGAAGAAACCTATAGAGGAACCAGGCTCCGAGCGGTGACCAGTCCTCATCTGGCTGTGCTGAGTGGAGAGGAACCAGGCTCCGAGGGGTGGCCAGTCCTCTTCTGGCTGTGCCGGGTAGAGAGGAACCAGGCTCTGAGGGGTGGCCAGTCCTCTTCTGGCTGTGCCAGGTGGAGATTATAACAGTACATGGCCATTAAGGTGTTCAAACGTTCATAGATGACCAGCAGGGTCACATAATACTTTGACCCTGTCATACAATAGTTTAGATCCCTATATGAGGTTCTGATATTATTTTAATGTGATCCTCTCAGGTACTTTGACCCTGTCATACTGTAGTTTAGATCCCTGAATGATTGAGTTCATTCCCATCAGGAGACAAACTGTCAACTTCATACTCCAACAAAATGAATTTGGCTCATAAATGTGAATAGATGAATATCTTGTCTTTACTCACGGTGACCAACATGAACGTTTCATTGATGTTTTATTCTGCTTGACTTCCTGACAATTATTTATCTTTACTTGGTAAGTCCCCTGACAATGTTGTTGTAAGACAACGTCTCGGATAGAATTTTGACACACTGAAAGGTCGTACATTTTTTAACATTCATTGCAATGATTGTGTCTAGCCCAATGTATTCCAGTTATATACATTTAATATTCTTATAAGTACCATATAAAATATCAAGTTTGTCAATTTGTTTCATGTGAGAGCATTGTTGTCCCATTTAGAAATAAACTATGGGTTATAGCTACTATTAAAACCCTGTATGAAAGGCTGTAATCACAGCTTGCCCTTACTCACTCATGGGCTGGGTCAGACATACACTCCATCTAGGTAATGGCTGTCAAGCAGCAATTATACTACATGTTATATGTATACATCTGGGACCGTAAACATAGGATTGTAATACCCAGTAATTACTGTTTCTCTGCCGCCCGCCTGACGGACTCCAACAACACTCAACATGCGGTTTAATTCACGGCGTCCATTATAATGATGTGACACAGTGGACTCACTGATAGTGGTGCTGTGAGTTATGCAGTAGGGTGGGATTGTCCTCCTGGTTAAATCATCTCTCCAAAGCTCACCAGTCACACGTCACGTTGAAATGAAGGATGGGTCTCAAATGGCACACTATTCCCTATGGAACACTTTTCACCTGGGCCCAAAAGGCTCTGGTCAAAAGCAGTGCGCTGTAGAGGGAATAGTGTGCCATTTGAGACGTAGCTGTAGACAGTGATACGTAGGCGA
>NC_139988.1:642967-667967 GCF_964263955.1 Coregonus lavaretus
TTCATTTGGAACTGTATTATTGAGTTGTGTCTTTATCCTTATAACAGTATAGCACAGTAGAATAGAGTAGTAGTAGTCTTTATCCTTATAACACAGTAGAGTAGTAGTAGTCTTTATCCTTATAACACAGTAGAGTAGTAGTCTTTATCCTTATAAACAGTAGAGTAGTAGTAGTCTTTATCCTTATAACACAGTAGAGTAGTAGTAGTCTTTATCCTTATAACACAGTAGAGTAGTAGTCTTTATCCTTATAACACAGTAGAGTAGTAGTCTTTATCCTTATAACACAGTAGAGTAGTAGTAGTCTTTATCCTTATAACACAGTAGAGTAGTAGTAGTCTTTATCCTTATAACACAGTAGAGTAGTAGTCTTTATCCTTATAACACAGTAGAGTAGTAGTAGTCTTTATCCTTATAACACAGTAGAGTAGTAGTAGTCTTTATCCTTATAACACAGTAGAGTAGTAGTAGTATTTATCCTTATAACACAGTAGAGTAGTAGTCTTTATCCTTATAACACAGTAGAGTAGTAGTAGTATTTATCCTTATAACACAGTAGAGTAGTAGTCTTTATCCTTATAACACAGTAGAGTAGTAGTCTTTATCCTTATAACACAGTAGAGTAGTAGTCTTTATCCTTATAACACAGTAGAGTAGTAGTAGTCTTTATCGTTATAACACAGTAGAGTAGTAGTAGTCTTTATCCTTATAACACAGTAGAGTAGTAGTAGTCTATATCCTTATAACACAGTAGAGTAGTAGTAGTCTTTATCCTTATAACACAGTAGAGTAGTAGTCTTTATCCTTATAACACAGTAGAGTAGTAGTAGTCTTTATCCTTATAACACAGTAGAGTAGTAGTCTTTATCCTTATAACACAGTAGAGTAGTAGTCTTTATCCTTATAACACAGTAGAGTAGTAGTAGTCTTTATCCTTATAACACAGTAGAGTAGTAGTCTTTATCCTTATAACACAGTAGAGTAGTAGTAGTCTTTATCCTTATAAACAGTAGAGTAGTAGTCTTTATCCTTATAACACAGTAGAGTAGTAGTCTTTATCCTTATAACACAGTAGAGTAGTAGTAGTCTTTATCCTTATAACACAGTAGAGTAGTAGTCTTTATCCTTATAACACAGTAGAGTAGTAGTCTTTATCCTTATAACACAGTAGAGTAGTAGTAGTCTTTATCCTTATAACACAGTAGAGTAGTAGTATTTATCCGTATAACACAGTAGAGTAGTAGTCTTTATCCTTATAACACAGTAGAGTAGTAGTATTTATCCTTATAACACAGTAGAGTAGTAGTCTTTATCCTTATAACACAGTAGAGTAGTAGTCTTTATCCTTATAACACAGTAGAGTAGTAGTAGTATTTATCCTTATAACACAGTAGAGTAGTAGTCTTTATCCTTATAACACAGTAGAGTAGTAGTAGTCTTTATCCTTATAACACAGTAGAGTAGTAGTCTTTATCCTTATAACACAGTAGAGTAGTAGTCTTTATCCTTATAACACAGTAGAGTAGTAGTAGTATTTATCCTTATAACACAGTAGAGTAGTAGTCTTTATCCTTATAACACAGTAGAGTAGTAGTCTTTATCCTTATAACACAGTAGAGTAGTAGTAGTCTTTATCCTTATAACACAGTAGAGTAGTAGGCTTTATCCTTATAACACAGTAGAATAGAGTAGTAGTAGTCTTTATCCTTATAACACAGTAGAATTGAGTAGTAGTAGTCTTTATCCTTATAACACAGTAGAGTAGTAGTAGTTTTTATCCTTATAACACAGTAGAGTAGTAGTCTTTATCCTTATAACACAGTAGATTAGTAGTCTTTATCCTTATAACACAGTAGAGTAGTCTTTATCCTTATAACACAGTAGAGTAGTAGTAGTCTTTATCCTTATAACACAGTAGAGTAGTAGTCTTTATCCTTATAACACAGTAGAGTAGTAGTCTTTATCCTTATAACACAGTAGAGTAGTAGTCTTTATCCTTATAACACAGTAGAGTAGTAGTCTTTATCCTTATAACACAGTAGATTAGTAGTCTTTATCCTTATAACACAGTAGAGTAGTAGTAGTCTTTATCCTTATAACACAGTAGAGTAGTAGTCTTTATCCTTATAACACAGTAGAGTAGTAGTCTTTATCCTTATAACACAGTAGAGTAGTAGTCTTTATCCTTATAACACAGTAGAATAGAGTAGTAGTAGTCTTTATCCTTATTTACATTTACATTTTAGTCATTTAGCAGACGCTCTTATCCAGAGCGACTTACAGTTAGTGAATACATATTATTATTATTATTTTTTATACTGGCCCCCCGTGGGAATTGAACCCACAACCCTGGCGTTGCAAACGCCATGCTCTATCAACTGAGCTACATCCCTGCCAGCCATTCCCTCCCCTACCCTGGACGACGCTGGGCCAATTGTGCGCCGCCCCATGAGTCTCCTGGTCGCGGCCGGCTGCGACAGAGCCTGGATTCGAACCAGGATCTCTAGTGGCACAGTTAGCACTGCGATGCAGTGCCTTAGACCACTGCGCCACTCAGGAGCTAATAACACAGTAGAGTAGTAGTCTTTATCCTTATAAACAGTAGAGTAGTAGTAGTCTTTATCGTTATAACACAGTAGAGTAGTAGTCTTTATCCTTATAACACAGTAGAGTAGTAGTCTTTATCCTTATAACACAGTAGAGTAGTAGTAGTCTTTATCCTTATAACACAGTAGAGTAGTAGTCTTTATCCTTATAACACAGTAGAGTAGTAGTAGTCTTTATCGTTATAACACAGTAGAGTAGTAGTAGCAGAGACAGCAGAGAGTAATGTACATGATTAATATATATTCAAACAAACAACCTCAACTACATATATATATATATATATATATATATATTGATTTTCTGCAGTATTTTTCATTAGGAACATAACTACTATTCTACTCGGCTGGCATTTTAACCTGCCAGTGCCAGTGGTTGGCTATGGAATATAAATGTGTGTCTGTGCCAGTCTTTTAAGTGGGGCCAAGTTAACACTTTGCAGCTCACCTAAACCCCCCTATCAAGCAGCAGCAGCTGTGGAGAACCCCCAAGCCACCACAGACTTAATCCAATTTGACTGGTCATCACTGCAGGCCGTAGTTGCATGGAACATTGGCCACGGCTCAAATGGTACCCTATTCCCTATATAGTGCACTACATTTGACTAGTGGGTCCCCTATGGGCCCTGGTCAAAAGTAGTGCAGTATATAGGGAATAGAGCACCATTTGGGACGGAGGCTGAACATTATGGGAGCTGGGTGGATAAACCTTTTTACTCTGCATTAGTGGAAAAGTTTATAATTTAATTTCTGTTCTGAGTCTGACTTATCTGTGGTGGGAAGAATATTAAATTAATCAGATAGTTAGTCTATAACGGTAAGGTATTATTTTTACATTTTAGCAGACGTTCTTATCCAGAGCGACTTACAGGAGCAATTAGGGTTAAGTGCCTTGCTCAAGGGCACAGACAGATTTTTCACCTAGTCGGCTCGGGGATTTGAACCAGCGACCTTTCGGTTACTGGCACAACGCTCTTAACCACTAAGCTACTTGCCGCCCATTTCTGTTCCACTTAGCTGTGGTGGGAAGAATATTAAATTAATCAGATAGTTAGTCTATACCTGTAGCAGGTGATGTTGGACGGAGTCAGACGCAGGAGAGGAAATCACGGAATAAATGGTTTAATCAATAAACAGAGGTACCCAGCAATGCGTAATACACACCAGTGCGGACAAACGGCGCACTGGGGAAAATAAGGCAGACGGGTGAATAACCCAGCGACACACAATATAATCGAGCTCCACCGAGCTATAAGGCAGGTGAATAACCCAGCGATACACAATATAATCAAGCTCCACCGAGCTATAATCTCCTCTACAATTAACAATCACACACAAAGACCATGGGGCAGAGGGAACACTTATACAGGTACTGATGAGGGGATATGAACCAGGTGTGTGTAATAAACATGACAAAACAAATGGAATGATGAGATGAGATGAGGAGCGGCAGTGGCTAGAAGGCCGGTGACGACGAACGCCGAAGACTGCCGGAACAAGGAGAGGAGTCAGCATCGGAGGAAGTTGTGACAATACCGGTAAGGCATCATTTCATTTCTGTTCTGAGTCTGACTTAGCTGTGGTGGGAAGAATATTAAATGAAACTAATAGTTAGTTATTTTATTTCTCTGCAAGGAACAGGGGCTATTTAGAGGGGGGGTTGGAAATAGTATGAGTTGGAAATGTGGGATAATTGTGAACAATATCTAATATCTGAGTTTGTTTTACATGTTACAAAATAAATGCCATGACATGAATGGCTAATATACACAGTCATACACAGTAACAATTGTAGAATGACATGCCATCTGGCGTTTAGACTAGGGTAGGCCTAATAATCTGGTTAATATCTGTTAATCAGAGCAATTAACCACTAATCTTCTGCATCGTCTGCACTAATAATGTTTGGGTAGAAATTAACTGCTTTCTTTGCTATACTGTTCATGTAAAAAGCTTGAATATTTAAAACGAGAAAATAGACATTTCCAGCACACCATTTATTCAAAATGTTTCCTAGGTGTATTTGTGCACCAGTTGCACGTTAAAGGGGCAATCCGCAGTTGAAACAATAACAAAGCGAAATCCCCGCCACTGTTTCAATAAAAGCCTCAGGGATTTGGCTGTTAGAATTTTACCACACTCAAATTCATAGACAAAGCTATGGATGAAAGGACTGACCATCCATGACATCAAAATAATTATATATTTTTAACCATGTTTTGAGGCTAAACATTGTTTGTTTAAATGTACATTGTGTACAAACATGGAGTAAACAAGCTTCTATTTTGGGTTCTGATGGGGTATGACAGTTGAACTAAGCTCATGAGGCATTTATCAATTATATTCTTCAAAACAATGGGTACATATCATTAATTTAGTAAAAAATGGCCATGCACATAAATTCTATGAAAGGACACTGCTACTTTATCTTTGAATTATTCTATGAATAATGTGTATATTTTTCTATCCTAAACATGAATAAAAATATTTGTTCAAGCTTGACCTTGAAATGTAATTGAATCCCTCAGTCGTCAAGGGCAGCTAGTACATGGTTTTGGTTAGCGTCCATCTCTGCTTGTTGGATGCTTCATAGAAGCAGTGCATATGGATCGGGACACAGTGAATCATCTAAAGGGAACGCGACTCCTCGGCCAGAGAAGCTGCTACCGCTGAAATAATCTTTCAGTTAATCCACACCAGACATATCAGACAGCTGTCATTGGCCGAGCTGGTCGTCCAGCCGCGTGGGGAGTCACGTCTTGGCACCGTCTACCACAGATCTCTCTGAGACAATCTACATATTGCAGCGCCGCTAAGCAGCAGACCTGGGTTCAAATAGTATTTTAAATAATTTCAAATACTTTATCTAGGGTTGATTTTTGAGTTTGTCTGGCGCAATGGAACCAATGGAATTATTGCGAAAGAGCAAATCCCGTCCATCTGGCATTCCAGGCAGGCTTGAGCAAATGCTTGAAATGTTTGAAAATTTTCAAATTGTGTTTGAATCCAGGTCTACTAACCAATGTGATTCATCTTTGTCCTCGATCACAGCTGCAAAACAAATCACCATCCTCCACAGATCAATCAGGGACAGAAGCAGAGGAGAGGATAAGAGAGGCAGAGAAGAAGAGTTGTATTATTCTGTACTTATGCACTGTCGACAGATGCTCCTCTGTTTCTTCTGTCACATGTACGTCTGGACCGGGGACCCTGTGGTTTAAATGTCACAGAGGTGTTCATTGAAACCGACACAATTAACTCACAATTAGCTGAGACACATCTGACAGGCCACAATCAGGAGATATCCCTGTATTCCTGCACGCTCACCTGAGCAACAGCAGCACCAGACTGCCTCACAAATGAAATCCTTATCCCTATATAGTGCACTACTTTTGACCAGTGCACTATATAGGGAATAGGGTGCCATTTGGGACGTATGCTTGGAGAAGCAGATGAAGCCTGCTGCTGCTGCTGGCGATGCTAATATCTCTCTGGTGACCTCCATGTACAATTAATATGCAGTAGCTTCAGTCCTCAACTGATATGACAATGTATTATGTAAAGGCTGGCTTTGAAAATATACACCTCTTTAAATAAATCAAACACGTGAGGCACTTAATGGTATTTGATCTCCCTCTGTCCCTCTGTCCTTCTGTCCCTCTGTCCCTCTCTCTTTATTTCTCTCTCTCCTTCTCACCTCTCACCTCTCTCTCTTTCTCCTTCCTTCCCTCTCTCGCGCTCTCTCTCTCTCTCTGTCTCTCGCTCTCTCTTTCATCATATGTTGAATGTCCATGAGAGCTATACAGGAAATAATTGAAAACCACCAAATGTGCTATTTTCCAGGAATGGTTTTGAAAGTGGCCGAAGAAGGAATTCCAGTAATTGACTGTCGTATAGAGGGGAAAACAGCTGACGAGTGAATGAACTACAGATACAGTATGTCCTAAATATCAAGGTTGTTAATCCTAGAGGAATCAGATGGCTGCTGTACTACAGTGCCTTCAGACAGTAATCACGCCCCTTGACCTTTTCCACATTTTGTTGTGTTACAGCCTGAATTTAAAATGGATTAAATGTAGATGTTTTGTCACTGGCCTACACACAATACCCAATAATGTCAAAGTGGAATTATGTTTTAGACATTTTTACAAATAAAAGGCTGAAATGTCTTGTCAATAAGTATTCAACCCATTTGTTATGGCAAGCCTAAATAAGTTCAGGAGTAAAAATGTGAAAGTCACATAATAAGTTGCATGGACTCATAATAGTCTTTAACATGATTTTGAATGACTACCTCATCTCTGTACTCGACATATAAAATTATCTGTAAGGTCCTTTAGATTCAACCACAAAGACCAGGGAGGTTTTCTAATGGCTCGCAAAGAAGGGCACCTAGATTGGATAAAAAAAAAAAAAAAGCAGACATTGAATATCCCTTTGAGCATGGTGAAGTTATTAATTACACTTTGGATGGTGTATCAATACACCCAGTCACTACAAAGATACAGGCATCCTTCCTAACTCAGTTGCTGGAGAGGAAGGAAACCACTCAGGTATTTCACCATGAGGCCAATGGTGACTTTAAAACAGTTGAAGAGTTTAATGGCTGTGATAGAATAAAATGGAGGACTGACCAATAGATTTGTTGTTGATCATTGCAAGACAACCATTTTCAAGTAAATTTAAGTCAAAACTGTAACTCGGCCACTCTTTAGGTTATTGTCCTGCTGAAAGGTGAATTCATCTCCCAGTGTCGGTTGGAAAGCAGACTGAACCAGGTTTTACTCTAGGATTTTGCTATGCTTAGCTCAATTCCGTTTATTTTCCAGGACCTCTATACCAGGCGGTGTCAGAGGAAGGCCCTAAAAATGGTCAAAGACTCCAGCCACCCTAGTAATAGACTGTTCTCTCTGCTACCGCACAGCAAGCGGTACCGGAACGCCAAGTCTAGGTCCAAAATGCTTCTTAACAGCTTTTACCCCCAAGCCATAAGACTCCTGAACAGCTAATCATGGCTAGCCAGACTGTTTGCATTGCCCCCCCCCTCCCCCTCCCATCCCACCCCAACCCTCTCTTTTACGCTGTTGCTACTCTGTTTATTATTTATGCATAGTCACTTTAACTCTACCCACGTGTACATTTTACCTCAATTACCTCGACTAACCGGTGCCCCCGCACATTGACTCTGTACCGGTCCCCCTGTATATAGCCTCCCTACTGTTATTTTATTTTACTGCTGCTCTTTAATTATATGCTATTTTTTTATTTTTTACTTATCTCTTTTTTTACTTCACACTTTTTTTGTTATTTTCTTAAAAACTGCATTGTTGGTTAAGGGCTTGTAAGTAAGCATTTCACTGTAAGGTCTACACCTGTTGTATTCGGCGCATGTGGCAAATAACATTTGATTTGATTTGACCAAACAGGACTACCTGTATATACTGGGACCAAACAGGAGCACCTATATCGGCGCACAGGTGTTGCCCTAACACTTTACTGACTGGGAGGTTTTCTCTTTATGAAATGATGACCAGTGCTACAGGAGTGTTTAGCATTCCAGGTCTTGTGGAAATTGATTTTAAGACATGTGGGTTCATGCATGCTCATTACAAGTCTTAAAATGCATCATAAATGCATTTATAACACGTTACATGAGCCTTGACTCATAGGAGCATCTCCTGTTTCTGTAGTGTATGCAGCTTGATGTACAGTACACCCCCTGGACAGTACGCCAGTGTATCGCAGGGCCAATAACACATTACACCTTCCTGTTTTAAGTAAAGTGTTACCAAAGTTGTTCTCCCAAAACCATGGCAGTCACCGCCTCAGTCAGAGCAGTAGCACGTGTGTGGTACATGTTCCATGAAGCATTGCTCACGTCTTCAGCTCTCTGCTTCTCCCTGCTAACACAGTGGATCACAAATAAAATTCCTCCTTCTGCCAGGGGCTCGGATGATAATGACAAGATTTTCATTCCACACCTGGGTTCAAATATATTCAAAATCTTTCAACTAGTTTCAGCGTTTGCTTTAGCCTGCTTGGAGTGCCAGCTGGGAGGAGTTTGCAGTTTTGTGACTACCCTATTGGTACCATTGTGCCAGGCAAGCTCAATCAATCCCAGACATGTGTTTGAATGATTTCAAATATTATTTGAACCCAGGTCAGTTTTATTCAATTCTTTTTGGGCTCTTGTCCAATATCACTAACCTGAGCTGTGAAAAGGAGGCGGGAGCACATACAGTAAACCCATATAGCTAAGAGTGTCCACAGCGGTATCTCTCACTTCCATATGGAGGGCATTTGCTTAGTCAGGGAGGGTAATGGTTACCATAGAGATCCTATAATTCTATGATGGTAACATGCATTCACAACAACAGCTTAACAGTGGCCTGTGTTGCTTTCTGGGAAGAAAAGTCACATATGAAATATATGAATCCTAGTTTTAATTCAATGCATTCAGAGGTAACACTTAACATTAAGTTACTCTTGAGTAATGCTGTACTTAAACTAGTAACAACATGGTATCAACGTGTTGTGACATAGTCAGTGGTGGGAACATTTCCAATTTTCATAGTTGAGTAAAAGTAAAGATACCTTCATAGAAAATGACTCAAGCAAAGTGAAAGTCACCCAGTAAAATACTACTTGAGTAAAAGTATAAAGGTATTTGGTTTTAAATATACTTAAGTATCAAAAGTAAATGTAATCGCCTAAATATATAAATCATTTCAAATTCTTTATATTAAGCAAACCAGATGGCACCATTTTTTTTGTTATTTAAGCCAGGTGCACACTCCAACACTCAGACATAATTTACAAATGAAGCATTTAAGGTGTCAGGGAAAATGTATGGAGTAAAAAGTACATTATTTTCTTTATGAATGTAGTGAAGTAAAAGTTGTCAAAAATATATAAATAGTAAAGTACAGATACCCCAAAAAAAACGATTTAAGCAGTACTTTAAATAATGTTTACTTAGTTACTTTACACCACCGGACATAGTAACTTAATTCCATTACCTTCCTCTAACTGAGTTTGAATGATGATATGATTAAAGCAAACCTCATCAGGGTTTTCTTATGGAGTGCTCATTGGAAATGACCTTTATATGTAACACTGGGAATTAAAGGTAGAGAATAGCGGCGGTCATCCAACTTCAAACAGAAAAAGCTTTGGCACCCTCTGGTGTTGCATTCCTACTCCAATGAGTTCCACTTTTCTCTGTTGAAGCCTGCAGACGGGGAGGAGGAGGGAAGAGAGAGGGGAGATGGAAGACATGAGAGAGAGAGGGAGGGAGAGAGGGAGGGAGAGAAAGGGGAGATGGAACAGGGAAGGGAGGGGAGCTAAAGATAGAGGGAGGGAGAGGGACAGGGAGAGGGATAGAGAGAGGGAGAGAGCGAGGTAAAAGGCTGCGTCTGTGATTATCATGACCTAGTTCAATCAGATTAAATTATCATGACCTTGTTCAAATCAGATTAAATTATCCTGACCTTGTTCAAATCAGATTAAATTATCCTGACCTTGTTCAATCAGATTAAATTATCATGACCTTGTTCAAATCAGATTAAATTATCCTGACCTTGTTCAATCAGATCAAATTATCCTGACCTTGTTCAAATCAGATTAAATTATCCTGACCTTGTTCAAATCAGATCAAATTATCCTGACCTAGTTCAATCAGATCAAATTATCCTGACCTTGTTCAAATCAAATCAAATTATCCTGACCTTGTTCAAATCAGATTAAATTATCCTGACCTTGTTCAATCAGATCAAATTATCCTGACCTTGTTCAAATCAGATTAAATTATCCTGACCTTGTTCAATCAGATCAAATTATCCTGACCTAGTTCAATCAGATCAAATTATCCTGACCTAGTCCAATCAGATCAAATTATCATGACCTTTTTCCATCAGATCAAATTATCATGACCAGATCAAATTATCATGATTTAAATATACTGTGTATTCATACCACTGCCTTTTTATCCCTGGAACTCAACATACAAAAGGACAGTGTTTACGTTCTGCATAAGTTCAGCATGTCGACACCAAGCCAGAAATCGTCTAGATAAGCAATGTGTTAACATTACCTTAATGAGACAGGAAATCATCTCCTTTACAGTGTCCTTAAATTTAAAAAGTAATCTTTTCTAAAACTATAAACCAGTTTGATAACACGTTCTATGAGGTACATACATACTATGCCTTACAAATTCCATCGAAATACCTTGTTGAAAGAATTGTGACTCTTAAAGCATTACTGGTGACTAATTGTTGAATTGTTGTGTCCCTGTTGATGTTTCTGTATCCCAAATGGCACTCTATTCCCTATTTAGTGCTCCACTTCTGGTCAGAAGTAGTTCACTAGGGGATAGGGTGCCATTTGGAACACAGCAGTTGATGTCCTCCTCCTAATGCCTTACAGCTGTTCTTCCTACTCCCACAGGGGTGACAGACAGACAGGCAGGTATTTGTTAGGGCTAAGCGCTATTTGTTAGGGCAGTGTCACTGTCAGCGTGGACATTACTGGAACACACACACAGGCAGTGAGACACACACACATACACACACACACACACACAGGCAGTGAGACACACACACACACACACACACACACACACATAAACACATGTCCTTCCAAGGTGAACGGAGCCACTGTTTAATTGGTGGCGATGGCAGTGGGCCGGTCACTCACCCTGGTCTCCTGTTGTGAGGCCCACTGTGGTGTGACACACACACACACACACACAGCCTCCCCATCTAAAACCTCCTCTGACAGCACCAACTAGAAAGAACTACATGTCCACTGGCAGCACAGCGTTCCGAGCACCAGACCTGGGTTCAAATACTTTGAGCGATTGCTTTAGCCCTGGCTGGAGTGGTTTTCGCACATGGTTTGCAGTTTTAGGACTTTTCTACTGGTCCCATTTCACCAGCCAAGCTCAATGGAGCACAGATAAAGTAGCTAAAATGATTTAGAACTGTATTTGAACCCAGGTCTGGCAGGGAGCACAGAGCTCCCTCTTACCCTTTATCATTAATCATCCCCCAAACTGGCAGATTTGACACCTGGCCGCGGATGATAGGTCGCCTCATGCTGGGGTCCCAGCTGGACAAACCGAGGCCTTTGTGATGTGCCAGGGTTGTATTTATTACGCACAAAAAGGAAGAAAACAGACTGGAACCGGGAGGGACTACCTGAACTTGTCCAATGGGAAACACTAGTCTTCATTTTCTGTTGCAAGAAGTCTATGGTGTTCCCTAATGACACACACACTCTCTCTCTCTCTCTCTCTCTCTCTCTCTCTCTCTCTCTCTCTCTCTCTCTCTCTCTCTCTCTCTCTCCCAGGTGAGCCTGGATTTGTGATGATCGACTTGTGAAGACCTTCAATAAACTTTAGGAGCATTCAACCGTGTGCTGGAACTATCTTTTATTCATCTTTTTGTTTACTGCACCTGCAACTTACTGGATGACTGTGGTTTGGTTTGGTTTGTTAGGATCCCCATTAGCCGTTGAACCAAATACAACGCTTGTGTGTACACCATTTCAGAACTAGCCAGGCTTTAAACGCTCTGTGACAACTCTGACGTAAAGCTGTAGTCTTAAGTTGAGTCAACGAGGATCCACTCTATACAGCCTTTATACAGCAACATATACGTTTAGAGAATACAGTAGATGACTTGTGAAGCATCTACCGGTATATGGTGCTTACAAAGACATGATGTATGTTTTATAAAGCCTTTTTATACAGTAAGATACAAGTTTAGAGAATAGATGACTTGTCTACCGGTATATTTACATTTTAGTCATTAAGCAGACGCTCTTATCCAGAGTGACTTACAGTTAGTGAGTACATACATATATTTTTTTTCATACTGGCCCGCCGTGGGAATCAAACCCACAACCCTGGCGTTGCAAACGCCATGCTCTACATCCCTCCCCTAACCTGGACGACACCGGGCCAATTGTGCACCGCCCCATGGGTCTCCCGGTCACGGCCGGCTACGACAGAGCCTGGATTCGAACCAGGATCTCTAGTGGCACAGCTAGCACTGCGATGCAGTGCCTTAGACCACTGCGCTACTCGGGAGAAGTGGTGCTTATATATATGGTGCTTATAAAGACATGATGTATGTTTTATAAAGCCTTTTTATACAGTGTGTCATAAGCTTATAGCCAGATCTATGTAGTGCTTCCGAAGACTTTATGCATGCTACAAATGCTATGCATGCTAGACAACTCTGAGACAACGTGTGGGTGTGAGCACAGCTGCAGAAGCCCCTGGAGAACCAGACTACCTGGTGTTATTCCTCACAGCATCTCCCTCCCTCTGAGATGTACACCAGAGATTATCCCTATTAATATCCTACTCTACCTACAGTGGTGTGTGTGTTTATGTGTATGTGTGTGTGTGCGCGCGCGCGTGTGTGTGTGCATATGTGTATGTATGTGTGTGCACGTGTGTGTTTATGTGTGTGTGTTTATGTGTGTGTATGTGTGTGTTTGTGTGTGTACATGAGCACTAAACTTATACCAGGCACATCACAGGAGGCTGGTGAGGGGAAGACGGCTCATAATAATGGCTGGAATGGAGTAAATGGAATGGAATCAACCACATGGAAACCACGTGTTTGATGTGTTTGACTCCATTCCAGCCATTATTATTGCGCTGAATAGATATAGGTATTCTGTATATCAGTATATCACGTGGTGGGCTGAATAGAGATAGGTATTCTGTATATCAGTATATCACGTGGTGGGCTGAATAGAGAGGTATTCTGTATATCAGTATATCACGTGGTGGGCTGAATAGAGAGGTATTCTGTATATCAGTATATCACGTGGTGGGCTGAATAGAGAGGTATTCTGTATATCAGTATATCACGTGGTGGGCTGAATAGATATAGGTATTCTGTATATCAGTATATCACGTGGTGGGCTGAATAGAGAGAGGTATTCTGTATATCAGTATATCACGTGGTGGGCTGAATAGAGATAGGTATTCTGTATATCAGTATATCACGTGGTGGGCTGAATAGAGATAGGTATTCAAACTGTTTCCCAGCCCTCTACTCTCCTTCCTCCTCCTCCTCCTCCTCTGTAGCTCTGTGAACAGGACCAGCAGGAGATATGGTAGGTAACGCCTGGTGCTGGAGGGGCTGATACCATGCTACTTCGTTACCCTCATGGCTGCCAGCCTGAGAGCTTATAGTTCACTGTTCTAGTCTGGAATGGAAACCTTCAACTGGGTTGCAACTTCTCCATTCACAATAATGTGAATGTAAACGGTTTTTAATTCAGGGATAAGTAATGTCAACATTTAAACTAAAACTGAAATCAGTTGAAAATGTATGGTATTTTAAATGATTATTTGTATATAATAAAACAATTGTCTATCACTGTCTTCATTAAGCATTTTGAAAAGCAATGACTAAATAGTCCATTCTACAATAGCATGAAGAGTGGTTGGTTTAAAGCACATACTCATGCTGTCTACAGGTACTTAGCATGTACAGAACAGCCTGTTCTGGTCCAAGTCAGGGAGACGGATCCATCTCCAGGGAACGAGAGTGCGAGAGTGCGAGAGTGCGAGAGAGAGAGAGAGAGAGAGAGAGAGAGAGAGAGAGAGAGAGAGAGAGAGAGAGAGAGAGAGAGAGAGAGATGCTCTGCTAATGAGGGTTAACATTACACAGGGAAATCTTTTCCCATTCATAAACCAGCAGCAATCCATAAAGCATTTCATTCCCCTCCTCAGCTCAGTGCCATTACATTAAAACCAGGTATAATCAGAATAATTATCAGTAATCTATGCAGCATAGTCTACACTGCAACAATACGCCACATTGCCTCTCCAAACATGTTTCCAACAGTGAAGTGTCAAAAATTATACATTCCCCTTTTGGGTTGAAACCTCAATAGCCAAACTCTAAATTATATATCTTGTCCATTTCTCATGGTTATATATATTTAAAAAACACTAAAGAAATATTATTTATTTGCTTTCTTGACAACCTCCGTATCCCTGCAGTAGTGATACGAGTCGTCAAATGCATCCTCCCAACCAACATTTCACAGAGCTACACTCATTACCACGTATTGATCTGTATCAATGGCCTCCTCTAGGAGAAGGATGCAGAAGGAGGGGAACATGGTCTGGAATAGAAGATAAACAAGTGATCAGGAGTGTTCCCAGGGGATAGGTGAGGCATTGCCTTGCAGTGGTGTGTGTGGGTGGGTTTGGGTTTGTGTTTGTGTTTGTGTGTGTGTTGTTAGCAGGAGTCTAAGCAACACACACAGGCATAGAGTCTTAAAGGAGCAGTTCCACCTCCTACTTACCACTGGGGTCACACACTCAAAAGTATCACTGGGATAAAAGCGTCTGCTAAAAGGCATTATTATGGCCACAGTGTGAAGCCATTTCAACAATGGAGCCCAAGAAAAAAAGCCTCAAACTTGGTTCTGCTTTTCTTGAGTTACATGCCTTTCTGGAGTCACTTAGCTTAGACATTCTGTCACAAAGAGAGACAGGTCAGTGAGGGAAAAGATTACACGGGTAAGCTTTTAGCAATGTGTAATTGGTACTGTAATTAGTATGTGACAATGCATCATTATAATTTAAAAAATTCTATAAATACCAATCATACAGTATGTACCATGATAATCCAGCCTCTGTCTATTGGTTGGCTAAAATGTAAAATATCCTGAAGTTGTTGGCTGTTGCCAAAGTGACCAGTAACTGTAGAAATGAAAATCATGCTGGTTCACTGTATCAGATTTAGTGGGTGCAACTCTTTTGGTTTCGGTGATGTCTGTTTCATTGGAAAGGGGGTATTTGAGGACATGTGAAGACCAAAGATCACAGTGTACAATGTAGAATAAAGCAAAATGACTATACAGCATTTAGTTGGTAAAAGTTAAAGGCCCAGTGCAGATTTTCCTGTGTTTTATATATATATTTCCACACTATGAGGCTGGAATAATACTGTGAAATTGTGAAAATTATGATAATGTCCTTTTAGTGTAAGAGCTGTTTGAAAAGACCGCCTGAAATTTCAGCCTGTTTTAGTGGGATGTCGTTTTGGCCTGCCAGGTAACATCACCAAGCGGTAAATTAGTTAATAGACCAATAAGAAAGAGAGTTCCAAACCTCTCTGCCAATAACAGCTAGTTTTCAGTTTTCCCCACCCCACTCTGACCACTCCTAGACACTCCTAGCAAAATTCTTGCTTGAGAAATTGCTCTTTGCTAAGAAGCTATTTTTGTTTCTTTTTGACCATTTTCATTGAAAGAAATCACAGTATGGTACCTAATTGTTACTCAGAAATGATTTGATATTGAGATAAAAACGTATGCATTGGACCTTTAAAGTGGAACTTACAGCGTTTTAGTAAAATGAAATCGTATTAAAATCTGTTCACACACCTCCAGGAAGAATATGACAGCTTTTTTTATTTATTTTTTACAAGCGAGCACTTAGATTTGGTCATTTTCATACTTTCATAGAATGTTTGGAATGAGGTAGAGTAAAGCATTTGTCAAAATTATATTTCTGCAAATATGTAAATACCACGGGAGTCCTCTTACATTTGGAAGCTTCACAGTCCTATTGACCAAACTACCATGAACATGTAAGCTCTCTCTCCCTCAGTTATGTACATCATCAAATCAAATTACATTTACATTTTTACATTTTAGTCATTTAGCAGACGCTCTTATCCAGATAGTTAGTGAGTGCATACATTATATATATATATATATATATATATATATATATATATATATATATATATATATATATATATATATATATATATATACAGTGAGGGGAAAAAAGTATTTGATCCCCTGCTGATTTTGTACGTTTGCCCACTGACAAAGAAATGATCAGTCTATAATTTTAATGGTAGGTTTATTTGAACAGTGAGAGACAGAATAACAACAACAAAAATCCTGAAAAACGCATGTCAAAAATGTTATAAATTGATTTGCATTTTAATGAGGGAAATAAGTATTTGACCCCCTCTCAATCAGAAAGATTTCTGGCTTCCAGGTGTCTTTTATACAGGTAACGAGCTGAGATTAGGAGCACACTCTTAAAGGGAGTGCTCCTAATCTCAGCTTGTTACCTGTATAAAAGACACCTGTCCACAGAAGCAATCAATCAATCAGATTCCAAACTCTCCACCATGGCCAAGACCAAAGAGCTCTCCAAGGATGTCAGGGACAAGATTGTAGACCTACACAAGGCTGGAATGGGCTAAAAGACCATCGCCAAGCAGCTTGGTGAGAAGGTGACAACAGTTGGTGCGATTATTCGCAAATGGAAGAAACACAAAAGAACTGTCAATCTCCCTCGGCCTGGGGCTCCATGCAAGATCTCACCTCGTGGAGTTGCAATGATCATGAGAACAGTGAGGAATCAGCCCAGAACTACACGGGAGGATCTTGTCAATGATCTCAAGGCATCTGGGACCATAGTCACCAAGAAAACAATTGGTAACACACTACGCCGTGAAGGACTGAAATCCTGCAGTGCCCGCAAGGTCCCCCTGCTCAAGAAAGCACATATACATGCCCGTCTGAAGTTTGCCAATGAACATCTGAATGATTCAGAGGAGAACTGGGTGAAAGTGTTGTCGTCAGATGAGACCAAAATGGAGCTCTTTGGCATCAACTCAACTCGCCGTGTTTGGAGGAGGAGGAATGCTGCCTATGACCCCAAGAACACCATCCCCACCGTCAAACATGGAGGTGGAAACATTATGCTTTGGGGGTGTTTTTCTGCTAAGGGGACAGGATGGACGGGGCCATGTACCGTCAAATCTTGGGTGAGAACCTCCTTCCCTCAGCCAGGGCATTGAAAATGGGTTGTGGATGGGTATTCCAGCATGACAATGACCTAAAACACACGGCCAAGGTAACAAAGGAGTGGCTCAAGAAGAAGCACATTAAGGTCCTGGAGTGGCCTAGCCAGTCTCCAGACCTTAATCCCATAGAAAATCTGTGGAGGGAGCTGAAGGTTCGAGTTGCCAAACATCAGGCTTGAAACCTTAATGACTTGGAGAAGATCTGCAAAGAGGAGTGGGGCAAAATCCCTCCATTTTTGACATGTGTTTTTCAGGATTCTTTTGTTGTTATTCTGTCTCTCACTGTTCAAATAAACCTACCATTAAAATTATAGACTGATCATTTCTTTGTCAGTGGGCAAACGTACAAAATCAGCAGGGGATCAAATACTTTTTTCCCTCACTATATATATATATATATATATATATTTTTTATAACGAACCCACAACCCTGGCGTTGCAAACGCCATGCTCTACCTACTGAGCTACATCAAGTTTTATTTGTCACATGTGCCGAATACAACAGTTGTAGACCTTACAACAATGCAGTTTTAAGAAAGAATACCTAAAAAATTAAGAAATAAAATGGTGCAGCTGTAGAACCTTTTGAGGATCTGAGGACCCATGCCAAATCTTTTCAGTATCCTGATGGGGAACCGGTTTTGTCGTGCCCTCTTCACAACTGTCTTGGTGTGCTTGGACCATGTTTGTTTGTTGGTGATGTGGACACCAAGGAACTTGAAGCTCTCAACCTGCTCCACTACAGACCCGTCGATGAGAATGGGGGCATGCTCGGTCCTCCTTTTCCTGTAGTCCAGAATCCTCTCCTTTGTCTTGATCACATTGAGGGAGAGGTTGTTGTCCTGGCACCACATGGCCAGGTCTCTGACCTCCTCCCTATAGGCTGTCTCGTTGTTGTCGGTGATCAGGCCTACCACTGTTGTGCCATCGGCAAACTTAATGATGGTGTTGGAGTCGTGCCTGGCCATGCAGTCATGGGTGAACAGGGAGTACAGTACAGTTGTTACCTACCCTTACCACCTGGGGGCGGCCCGTCAGGAAGTCCAGGATCCAGTTGCGGAGGGAGGTGTTTAGTCCCAGGGTCCTTAGCTTAGTGATGAGTTTTGAGGGCACTATGGTGTTGAACGCTGAGCTGTAGTCAATGAATAGCACTCTCACATAGGTGTTCCTTTTGTCCAGGTGTGAAAGGGCAGTGTGGAGTGCAATAGAGATTGCCTCATCTGTGGATCTGTTGGAGCAGTATGCAAATTGGAGTGGGTCTAGGGTTTCTGGGATAATGGTGTTGATGTGAGGCATGACCAGCCTTTCAAAGCACTTCATGGCTACAGACGTGAGTGCTACAGGTCGGTAGTCATTTAGGAAGGTTACCTTAGTGTCCTTGGGCACAGGGACTATGGTGGTCTGCTTGAAACATGTTGGTATTACAGACTCAGTCAGGGAGAGGTTGAAAATGTCAGTGAGGACACTTGCCAGTTGGTCAGCGCATGCTCAGAGTACACGTCCTGGTAATCCGTCTGGCCCTGCGGCCTTGTGAATGTTGACCTGTTTAAAGGTCTTACTCACATCGGCTACGGAGAGCGTGATCACACAGACGTCCGGAACAGTTGATGCTTTCATGCATGTTTCAGTGTTACTTGTCTCGAAGCGAGCATAGAAGTAATTTAGCTCGTCTGGGCTCGTGTCACTGGGCAGCTCGCGACTGTCCTTCCTTTTGTAGTCTGTAATAGTTTGCAAGTCCTGCCACATCTGATGAGCATTTGATGGTTCGTCGGAGGGCATAGCGGGATTTCTTATAAGCTTCCGGTTTAGAGATGAGAGCAAGATGAGATAAAATCTAACGAAGGAACATTAGATAAACCCTCAAACATTTTCAGCTAGTTTGCCATCGAAATTGCACCGATAAACGATGGGGAATAGTAGCCTGCTGGCCCTTCTGCAGCTTGCCTGCCAATGCATGCTTGTCCCAAGCCACGTTTTGACAACTGAGTGGGAACTTGCTTGCCTGCCTGCCCATTTAATCAATGCTAAATACATTTGATTGACAACTAAGGGATATGCTAACTGTGGATAACAGTTTTTGAAGTTCAGCATAGCTACCAAGCTAGCAAAGTGATTCACATTTCTTGCAAGCTAACCAAATAAAACCTTAATCTCTAGCTGTAGTCACCGAAAAACAATATGGGTGGGGAAAGTCGTTCACTCAACCACTCGTCCAATGACATGACATCCTCCCAGCAGCTAGCTAGCTAACGTTTGGCTTCGTGTTTTTAGCTTGCGCAATAAAAAGCTACATAAATAGATAAGCTAGCCTATTAGCCACGTTATGACTGACTTGTGATCGTTGCCCTTGCTAGTTTTGATTGTATTGACGTTCTCAGCCTTTGTTACATTCGACTCCCAGCCTGACGGAGCAGTGATGACACAGGGTATCAGGATGACACACACACACACACACACACACACACACACAAGGCTATATGTCTGATCCAGTGAGAATACAAGGCTATATGTCTGATCCAGTGAGAATACAACACAAAGGAAAAGACAATGGATAATGTGTTGTCATGACCCTTGGCTGTCAGTGTGGAGTGTGGATGTTGATGTATATCATTTACACAGTGTGGAGGTTGATGCATATCATTTACACAGTGTGGAGGTTGATGCATATAATTTACACAGTGTGGAGGTTGATGCATATCATTTACACAGTGTGGAGGTTGATGCATATCATTTACACAGTGTGGAGTGTGGAGGTTGATGCATATCATTTACACAGTGTGGAGTGTGGAGGTTGATGCATATCATTTACACAGTGTGGAGGTTGATGCATATCATTTACACAGTGTGGAGTGTGGAGGTTGATGCATATCATTTACACAGTGTGGAGTGTGGAGATTGATGCATATCATTTACACAGTGTGGAGTGTGGAGGTTGATGTATATAATTTACACAGTGTGGAGTGTGGAGGTTGATGTATGTAATTTACACAGTGTGGAGGTTGATGCATATCATTTACACAGTGTGGAGTGTGGAGGTTGATGTATATAATTTACACAGTGTGGAGGTTGATGTATTTCATTTATACAGTGTGGAGTGTGGATGTTGATGTATATAATTTACACAGTGTGGAGGTTGATGCATATCATTTACACAGTGTGGAGTGTGGAGGTTGATGTATATCATTTACACAGTGTGGAGTGTGGAGGTTGATGTATATAATTTACACAGTGTGGAGGTTGATGTATTTCATTTATACAGTGTGGAGTGTGGAGGTTGATGTATATCATTTACACAGTGTGGAGGTTGATGTATATAATTTACACAGCTTAAAGAATAACATGTGATGTTAACCTCCTGTAAAATGCTTTGACGTGGTTCACATACTGAACATGTCTGTCAATGCTGACGGTTCTCTAAGTGGCCTTGATAGAAACATTTTTCTAAATGACTGTTTATCATATAGTATATATAACATTATGACATGGTTGTAATGCTGTCTCGTTGAACTGACAGGGGATGACTTGAACGTGAAGGGAGGGCATTGATTATGGGGGTCTATGTCTAACTAGCTATTTATACTGAACAGACACTAATCTAATATGGATCCTGCAGTATATGGAAGGCATGTGTCAGCTAACCTCTTCTATAATGGCATGACATGGGTACAATACTGTCTCGTTAAAAGGAAAGAACTTGAACCTAAAGGAGGTCGTCAGTTATGGATGGATGTCAAAGTTTGATTCGATACGTCCATATTAAACATAAATCCTATGTGAACCCTATAAGGAATGAATAGCTTCACTTCTCAGTCTGGAAACCTTCATCTGGGTTCCACAATGACAATATAGGATTTCCATGTCATTCAATATGAACCCTATGAAATGGTTTGAAATGGTATGGAATGGAATGGAATGGTATGAAATGGAATGGAATAGTTTGAAACGGAATGGAATGGTATGAAATGGAATGGAATAGTATGAAATGGTATGAAATGGAATGGAATGGTATGAAATGGAATGGAATAGTATGGAATGGTATGAAATGGAATGGAATAGTATGAAATGGTATGAAATGGAATGGAATGGTATGGTATGGTATGGAATGGTATGGTATGGTATGGAATGGAATAGTATGGAATAGTATGGTATGGTATGGAATGGAATGGTATGGTATGGTATGGAATGGTATGGTATGGTATGGAATGGTATGGAATAGTATGGAATGGTATGGTATGGTATGGAATGGTATGGTATGGTATGGAATGGTATGGAATAGTATGGAATGGTATGGTATGGTATGGAATGGTATGGTATGGTATGGAATGGTATGGTATGGTATGGAATGGAATAGTATGGAATAGTATGGTATGGTATGGAATGGAATGGTATGGTATGGTATGGAATGGTATGGTATGGTATGGAATGGTATGGAATAGTATGGAATGGTATGGTATGGTATGGAATGGTATGGTATGGTATGGAATGGTATGGTATGGTATGGAATGGTATGGAATGGTATGGTATGGTATGGAATGGTATGGTATGGAATGGTATGAAATGGAATGGAATAGTATGGTATGGTATGGTATGGTATGGTATGGTATGGAATGGTATGGTATGGTATGGTATGGTATGGTATGGTATGGTATGGAATGGTATGGTATGGTATGGTATGGTATGGTATGGTATGGTATGGAATGGTATGGTATGGTATGGTATGGTATGGTATGGTATGGTATGGTATGGTATGGTATGGTATGGTATGGTATGGTATGGTATGGTATGGTATGGTATGGACATTCTCGGGGAGGGGCTGTACTGTCTGATGTATTTAAATCAACGTTCTGAGTGAGGTCATCAAAGCCATCCCAGTCGGCCTCCTTGACCATTCAACCACTCATGCAGTTGGAACTGAAGCACCTCTCTGTCTCTCTGGTTGTCTAGACGAGATCAGTGGAGTCTAGAGTCTCCTCCCCCCTCCTCCCCGCTCCTCCCCGCTCCTCCCCATCTCCCTCCTTCTCTCCATCCAGACTGACAGACTACGGGGCAGACCAGGAGACCCAGGAGATGGTCCATGTCCCAAATGGCACCCTATTCCCTATATAGTGCATTACTTTTGACCAGGGACTTATGGACACTGGTCAAAAGTAGTGCACTATTAAAAGAATAGGGTGCCATTTGGGACACGGCCCAGAAGATGTTATCACAGAGGACAGCTCAGCCCTCAGCCCTCAGACACAGAGAGATGAGAACCAGCGGAGTGGCCGCTGTCTTTAGCCAACCTCATCCGAATGGGCAGCTTGATCCGTGTAATTGCTCCTTAGGTGAAGGCCGCCTTCCTGTGTGTGTGCCAAATAACACCCTATTCCCTATTTAGTGCACTACTTTTGACCAGAGCCCTATTGGGGACTATGAGCCCTGGTCAAAAGTAGTGCAATATAGGAAGAAGGAGAAGGAGAGAGAGACAGACAGAGCACAGCAGCAAAATGTGTGACCTGTTGCCACAAGAAAATGGCAACGAGAGAGAGCGAGAGAGAGAGCGAGAGAGCGAGAGAGCGAGAGAGAGAGAGAGAGAGCGAGAGAGAGAGAGAGAGAGAGAGAGAGAGAGAGAGAGAGAGAGAGAGAGAGAGAGAGAGAGAGAGAGAGAGAGAGAGAGAGAGAGAGAGAGAGAGAGAGAGAGAGAGAGAGAGAGAGCTCCTGGCACAGTGTGGAGAGAGGTCTTTTGCATGTAATGATTGACTTGTTTCAAATGTACTCATTATGTACAGTCCCAGTCCTTAAACCAAGGGAAAAAATGTAGCGCAAAAAAAAAGGATTAACAGTGTTTGGTTACATTTCTTGATTTACAGTAAATAGTCAACATTTCAACTTTTGCTGCTGATTTTCTAAACCCGAAATGATTGTATCACTTTGATCTTTTGAGTATTGGTCCTCCTCTCTCAACATTTACTCTTTCATCCAGTCTACAACCAGAGCAAGCTGCTCAAGGACATCACCATTGACTTTGAATGTATGTTTTCTGTACACGTGTGTGTCCACTATTTGACATAAATAAAAGCATTGGGATCGATTATGATCCATTTACATCCTGTCAAGGGTTTACTATGTACTTCTGTGCTTAATTCACTATGGTAAGTGTATATCTCCCAAGTATTAATCTTTATAATAGAGTAGAGGATGCTCTGGAATCTAAATCACCAACCATATTCTCAAGGTCACAGGAAAAAATAAATTTCCCTCCAAAACACATAAATAAATCAAAGCAATGCCCCTCATTTCAGAATGATGTTGCTGGAATACAAAACAGGATATCCATTTAGACTCAATTTTCTATGTTCTCTAATGTAAAGAAATGTAATGTAATGTAATTGAAATGTAATGTTATGTAAAGAATCTGGATAAATATGCCATATCGTACCGCAGAGTGACTTAATGTTCAGTCAGAGAAGCAGAATACTGAGAGATGAAAATACATGTGTAGGAATGAACAAACAAACAAACAGAGGAATACTCATATATATATATAAATTATATATAGTACCATTGCTCAAAATGTTGTTATTTTATTCAAATGTTTTTTCATAAACAAATTAGTAAACATTTAAGCCTGCAAATGAAGTCTGGAAGTTAAATAACGAATTCAACAAAGTAAAAGTCTGCAAATTGGGACGAAGATAGTTGTCAAAACATTTCAAACATAAATCATTTTTTTCACCCAACCCATTATTAATAGTGAATCTATTTAATAAAGTATTACATTGTGAAATGTTATAATTACAATCACTAAATTATGAAGATTTCACTTACCGTGGCTGCATCCCAGATCTATTTTATTTCCTTTTGTCATTTACCTGGCCCAGGCCAGCAGAACTGGGTTCCAATACTATTTGAAATAACTCCATATACTTTATCTGTGCTTGATTGAGATTGGCTGGCCTAATGGACCAATAGAATAGTCCCAAAACAGTCCGACTGCCCATCTAATACTCCAGCCAGACTAAAGGAAACACTGAAAGCGTTTCAAAGATTTCAAATAGTGTTTGAACCCAGATCCGCAGGCCAGTTCCCAATGCTACAGTGTCCAAGGAGAGTCACAGCTGCAAGCAATGAACTAGCTAATACCTCAGCAGGGTTAGAGTGGACAGGTCCAGGTAGGTAGTTCTGCATCCCAAATGGCACCCTAGTCTTTTTATAGTGCACTACTTTTGACCAGAGTCATATGGGCCCTGGTCAAAAGAAGTGCACTACTATATCGGAAATAGGTTGCCATTTGGGGCGCAACGTAGGTAAGGGAAAAGGGTGTTACCCTTGAAAAATGGAACACACTGGGAAACAGGACAATGCCTGGTGAAGGTTGATATCCGTCAGAGAGTTAATGTTGGGTACTCCATCAACTTTACAGATCTATTTGGCCCGCCACAGTCTCAAACAATCCTACACACTTTTCCCATTACTTGTCAGAACCCCCTTTGTTCGCTGCCTGGCTCATCAATCCTCACACCTAGAAAGATCTGGGAGTGTATGGGT
>NC_139988.1:670467-727967 GCF_964263955.1 Coregonus lavaretus
GTTAGACTCCGAGTCCAATGCCACTGGTCTTGTACATTCTCTGAATAGTTCATATAGTTCTTTAATCTCAGAGCAGATAACAGTACATCTAATGAAGCCCTGCAGTGGGAATGAATCGTTTCAATAGTCACACTTCTCTTGTGTTGAACAACACCAGCAGTCTAGTAACTATCTGATCTGAGTACTGAGCTACCAGGTCAGTTGAAGGCAGATTTGTTATGTAACCTCTCCTTTTTCTTTCTTTGAAGATTTGTATTGGATTTTACAATATGGCGATAGTCAAGGGAAGCAATCAGTATTACATGTAATCCACAGATTACAACATCTATAGTCTAATTTACTGTATAATGTGTTTACAAAGCTGATATATTATTCTGTTTATCTTATTCCTTATGATATAAAAGGTCCTGCTATGCAAATCAGATCATCCAAGTTTTTTTTTTTTTTTTTTTTTTTTGAGAATTGCATTGAGCTGGCGAGCAGAGAAACATCTGAGAACGTTATTTGCCCTGTAGCAGCAGCCATTGCTACCAAGCTTCATCACATGCTGTGCACTATTCTTTGTTCACACCTTTTGATGTAGTTCTGCGTTGCAGCCATATTGAGTTTTTACATGTGTATGGTGTCCATTTTAGGACATCATCATACCTATACGGTGTCCATATTCGAACAGCCTCTGGAGGTTGTTTGATGTGGGAGAACCCTCAGTTACATGGATCTTGGTTCATTCATTCAGATTTGGTGTCAAAAACAAGTTGGCCAATCATCAGTCAGACAAATGTCCATGGCTGGTACTTGGTGTCATAGTCCAACAGACATCAGTCAATGACCTGTTTTCTACTAACAAGGATTCTCCAGTTGAACCAGGGAATGCTTTTTCGTATTCCACCATTACTCTCCAGAGGAGCTCAAACATGTAACATATACAGACATTTTCTCCTGAAAATACACATTACTTCAATATTACAGATGGCACATGACATTAAAATAAGATGATGTTAAACCACAGATGTTACTATGGTAATATGTACAGATGCAGGATCTTAATTTGATCACTCTTTTGTTGCTGAGAATTTTCCTGCATAGCAGGAAATGAAAACTTGTGGTGTATTCAAGATTTAAAAAGCCTAAAGTTTGTAATTTCCACTTTTAAATGTCAGAATTGATTTGCCCTATCGAAAAATGTATCAACTCTTACAAAAAAATGTCCTTTCATTATAATCCACATAATAATTCACATTTCCTGTTTCTGCAGGATTATTTTCCTGCTGTAGCAAACTGGCTCAAATTAAGATCCTACATCTGTCGGTCTTTTACATGACATTTTACTAATCAACTATTTTTTTAAAATCGACATTCAGTTTATAAATGATTTGCCACTTTCTCCCGACCTTGAGACTATTGAAACCTAGTATTAACAGCATATTATTACACAACTCATGCACAATTTTAATCCAACCCATATCATATTCCCTGTATGCGTCTTAGATCAATAGTCTTGCACAGGAAGTGCTTTGTGCCAGTTGTCCTATTCTTATTGACTTCCGTTCCACCTTGACTAAATGGAAAAAGTAATTCATTCAACAACCAGGCCAAGGGAACAGTGAACATTGGCTGAGGATGAACCATCATATGCTGGTTGTTTGATCAGCTTGAGAAAATTGCTCAGAAACATGAACTGCTAACTAAAGCAGTTTAGCACATTTCAGACTGTACATTTCAGACGGCACATTTCATACAGCACATTTCAGACTGTACATTTCAGAATGCACATCTCAGACGGCACATTTCATACAGCACATTTCAGACTGTACATTTCAGACTGCACATTTCAGACTGCACATTTCCGGTGCCCATCTGTCTGAATATTTTTTAATAGCTGTGAAATTGTTGTTTCTGGTGAATTTTGAAGTAAAAAGACATCCCAAAATGTCCTGATAATTTAGTCAACATACACCAATCACAACTAAACAGTGTTGTCAGTATTAATAGTTCAGTCATCACCACACCACTTCTTTAACTACATTTAAATGTCAAAACCCATTATTCTATGTGTGTACCCTTCACCACGCTTGGCTAGAACATGGTCTTGAATAACTAATTTCTTATACCCAATTAACTTAAAAGGAGTCGAGGCAATCTGAGTCCAGAAACGTCTTACTTGGTTACACAATTAAATTGGAGTATTAATTCATAAAAATAATTAAGTGAAAGTCAAATTGTAACTCTTCAATATGGAATAGAATTCTCAAGCGATATACTTCAAAATAAACCAATCAGTATGGCCTCATGCTCAAGAAATAGACTTCAAAATAAAAAACAATCAGTATGGCATCATGCTCAAGCAACAGACTTCAAAAATACATAGCAACAACTCACTGTCATTCACCATGAAGAAAAAATGTACACATTCAATAACACTTGCTCTCCTTCTCTTTAATGCCTGTCTCAGACCCCTGCCATTACAACCAAATTAAATCCCAATGCAGGCAACAACATTTGTTTTAGCACTTTGGCGTATTGCTCAAATGAACAGCAGACCTGGTTTTAAAAAAACAGATAAAGCAACACCTCACGGCACAACGCCTCTCCCCTATTTGACCTAGATAGTTTGTGTATGTATTGATATGTGGGCTATGTGTGCCGTTTTTAAATGTATGTAGTTCTGTCCTTGAGCTTTTCTTGTCTATTAATGTTCTGTATTATGTCATGTTTCATGTTTTGTGTGGACCCCAGGAAGAGTAGCTGCTGCTTTGACAACAGCCAATGGGGATCCTAATAAAATACCAAATACCAAATAAGGAGTTGAACTGACAGTGCCTTATAACTCCAAATGTTCACCTGATGACCTGTTCGTCCTCTCCCTGCCTGGGTGGTGCGGTCTCTCTCACTCCCTATACTGCCTGTCTTTGACCCCAGCCATAATCATGTGACCAAATACCATTATCATATGACAAAGATGGCTGGCATTAACAATGATGGGGTTAGCTTATTAACATGAATTAGATTCTGCTGTTTTAGCCAAATGATTTATTTACTGGCTGGCAATATCTATAGCTAGCTACTTGATTACATAGTACCAGTCTATTTTGAATTGTACAGTATAGGTATCTAGCTAGCTATGTAGCCATTCATTCATTTTCTTACAGTCCTCTGCACTCCCACAAATAATTCTGTCCTGCACTTTTCTCCTCTTTGGCATTGGCACCTCCATTAAGGGAACTAGCTACTGTTTCACTAGGGTGGTGTTGGCACCTCCATTAAGGGAACTAGCTACTGTTAATAGGGTGGTGTTGGCACCTCCATTAAGGGAACTAGCTACTGTTACTAGGGTGGCGTTGGCACCTCCATTAAGGGAACTAGCTACTGTTACTAGGGTGGCGTTGGCACCTCCATTAAGGGAACTAGCTACTTTTACTAGGGTGGCGTTGGCACCACCATTAAGGGAACTAGCTACTGTTACTAGGGTGGCGATGGCACCTCCATTAAGGGAACTAGCTACTGTTACTAGGGTGGTGTTGGCACCTCCATTAAGGGAACTAGCTACTGTTACTAGGGTGGCGTTGGCACCTCCATTAAGGGAACTAGCTACTGTTACTAGGGTGGCGTTGGCACCTCCATTAAGGGAACTAGCTACTGTTTCACTAGGGTGGTGTTGGCACCTCCATTAAGGGAACTAGCTACTGTTTCACTAGGGTGGTGTTGGCACCTCCATTAAGGGAACTAGCTACTGTTACTAGGGTGGTGTTGGCACCTCCATTAAGGGAACTAGCTACTGTTACTAGGGTGGTGTTGGCACCTCCATTAAGGGAACTAGCTACTGTTACTAGGGTGGTGTTGGCACCTCCATTAAGGGCACCATCTACTGTTACTAGGGTGGTGTTGGCACCTCCATTAAGGGAACTAGCTACTGTTACTAGGGTGGTGTTGGCACCTCCATTAAGGGCACCATCTACTGTTACTAGGGTGGTGTTGGCACCTCCATTAAGGGAACTAGCTACTGTTACTAGGGTGGTATTGGCATCTCCATTAAGGGAACTAGCTACTGTTTCACTAGGGTGGTGTTGGCACCTCCATTAAGGGAACTAGCTACTGTTACTAGGGTGGCGTTGGCACCTCCATTAAGGGAACTAGCTACTGTTACTAGGATGGTGTTGGCACCTCCATTAAGGGAACTAGCTACTGTTACTAGGGTGGCGTTGGCACCTCCATTAAGGGAACGAGCTACTGTTACTAGGGTGGTGTTGGCACCTCCATTAAGGGAACTAGCTACTGTTTCACTAGGATGGTGTTGGCACCTCCATTAAGGGAACTAGCTACTGTTACTAGGGTGGCATTGAGACCTCCATTAAGGGAACTAGCTACTGTTACTAGGGTGGCATTGGCACCTCCATTAAGGGAACTAGCTGCTGTTTCACTAGGGTGGTGTTGGCACCTCCATTAAGGGAACTAGCTACTGTTACTAGGGTGGCATTGGCAACTCCATTAAGGGAACTAGCTACTGTTACTAGGGTGGCATTGAGACCTCCATTAAGGGAACTAGCTACTGTTACTAGGGTGGTGTTGGCACCTCCATTAAAGGAACTAGCTACTGTTACTAGGGTGGCATTGGCATCTCCATTAAGGGAACTAGCTACTGTTTCACTAGGGTGGTGTTGGCACCTCCATTAAGGGAACTAGCTACTGTTACTAGGGTGGCGTTGGCACCTCCATTAAGGGAACTAGCTACTGTTACTAGGGTGGCGTTGGCACCTCCATTAAGGGAACTAGCTACTGTTACTAGGGTGGTGTTGGCACCTCCATTAAGGGAACTAGCTACTGTTACTAGGGTGGCGTTGGCACCTCCATTAAGGGAACTAGCTACTGTTACTAGGGTGGTGTTGGCACCTCCATTAAGGGAACTAGCTACTGTTTCACTAGGGTGGTGTTGGCACCTCCATTAAGGGAACTAGCTACTGTTTCACTAGGGTGGTGTTGACACCTCCATCAAGGGAACTAGCTACTGTTACTAGGGTGGTGTTGGCACCTCCATTAAGGAAACAAGCTACTGTTACTAGGGTGGCGTTGGCACCTCCATTAAGGGAACTAGCTACTGTTACTAGGGTGGCGTTGGCACCTCCATTAAGGAAACTAGCTACTGTTTCACTAGGGTGGTGTTGGAACCTCCATTAAGGGAACTAGCTACTGTTTCACTAGGGCGGTGTTGGCACCTCCATTAAGGGAACTATCTACTGTTACTAGGGTGGTGTTGGCACCTCCATTAAGGGAACTAGCTACTGTTACTAGGGTGACATTGGCACCTCCATTAAGGGAACTAGCTACTGTTTCACTAGGGTGGTGTTGGCACCTCCATTAAGGGAACTAGCTACTATTACTAGGGTGGCATTGGCACCTCCATTAAGGGAACTAGCTGCTGTTTCACTAGGGTGGTGTTGGCACCTCCATTAAGGGAACTAGCTACTGTTACTAGGGTGGCATTGGCAACTCCATTAAGGGAACTAGCTACTGTTACTAGGGTGGCATTGAGACCTCCATTAAGGGAACTAGCTACTGTTACTAGGGTGGTGTTGGCACCTCCATTAAAGGAACTAGCTACTGTTACTAGGGTGGCATTGGCATCTCCATTAAGGGAACTAGCTACTGTTTCATTAGGGTGGTGTTGGCACCTCCATTAAGGGAACTAGCTACTGTTACTAGGGTGGCGTTGGCACCTCCATTAAGGGAACTAGCTACTGTTACTAGGGTGGCGTTGGCACCTCCATTAAGGGAACTAGCTACTGTTACTAGGGTGGTGTTGGCACCTCCATTAAGGGAACTAGCTACTGTTACTAGGGTGGCGTTGGCACCTCCATTAAGGGAACTAGCTACTGTTACTAGGGTGGTGTTGGCACCTCCATTAAGGGAACTAGCTACTGTTTCACTAGGGTGATGTTGGCACCTCCATTAAGGGAACTAGCTACTGTTTCACTAGGGTGGTGTTGACACCTCCATCAAGGGAACTAGCTACTGTTACTAGGGTGGTGTTGGCACCTCCATTAAGGAAACAAGCTACTGTTACTAGGGTGGCGTTGGCACCTCCATTAAGGGAACTAGCTACTGTTACTAGGGTGGCGTTGGCACCTCAATTAAGGAAACTAGCTACTGTTTCACTAGGGTGGTGTTGGAACCTCCATTAAGGGAACTAGCTACTGTTTCACTAGGGCGGTGTTGGCACCTCCATTAAGGGAACTATCTACTGTTACTAGGGTGGTGTTGGCACCTCCATTAAGGGAACTAGCTACTGTTACTAGGGTGACATTGGCACCTCCATTAAGGGAACTAGCTACTGTTTCACTAGGGTGGTGTTGGCACCTCCATTAAGGGAACTAGCTACTGTTACTAGGGTGACATTGGCACCTCCATTAAGGGAACTAGCTACTGTTTCACTAGGGTGGTGTTGGCACCTCCATTAAGGGAACTAGCTACTATTACTAGGGTGGCATTGGCATCTCCATTAAGGGAACTAGCTACTGTCACTAGGGTGGCGTTGGCACCTCCATTAAGGGAACTAGCTACTGTTACTAGGGTGGCATTGGCATCTCCATTAAGGGAACTAGCTACTGTTTCACTAGGGTGGTGTTGGCACCTCCATTAAGGGAACTAGCTACTGTTACTAGGGTGGCGTTGGCACCTCCATTAAGGGAACTAGCTACTGTTACTAGGGTGGCGTTGGCACCTCCATTAAGGGAACTAGCTACTGTTACTAGGGTGGTGTTGGCACCTCCATTAAGGGAACTAGCTACTGTTTCACTAGGGTGGTGTTGGCACCTCCATTAAGGGAACTAGCTACTGTTACTAGGGTGGTGTTGGCACCTCCATTAAGGGAACTAGCTACTGTTACTAGGGTGGTGTTGGCACCTCCATTAAGGGAACTAGCTACTGTTACTAGGGTGGTGTTGGCACCTCCATTAAGGGCACCATCTACTGTTACTAGGGTGGTGTTGGCACCTCCATTAAGGGAACTAGCTACTGTTACTAGGGTGGTGTTGGCACCTCCATTAAGGGCACCATCTACTGTTACTAGGGTGGTGTAGGCACCTCCATTAAGGGAACTAGCTACTGTTACTAGGGTGGCATTGGCATCTCCATTAAGGGAACTAGCTACTGTTTCACTAGGGTGGTGTTGGCACCTCCATTAAGGGAACTAGTTACTGTTACTAGGGTGGCGTTGGCACCTCCATTAAGGGAACTAGCTACTGTTACTAGGATGGTGTTGGCACCTCCATTAAGGGAACTAGGTACTGTCACTAGGGTGGCGTTGGCACCTCCATTAAGGGAACGAGCTACTGTTACTAGGGTGGTGTTGGCACCTCCATTAAGGGAACTAGCTACTGTTTCACTAGGATGGTGTTGGCACCTCCATTAAGGGAACTAGCTACTGTTGCTAGGGTGGCATTGAGACCTCCATTAAGTTAACTAGCTACTGTTACTAGGGTGGCATTGGCACCTCCATTAAGGGAACTAGCTACTGTTTCACTAGGGTAGTGTTGGCACCTCCATTAAGGGAACTAGCTACTGTTACTAGGGTGGCATTGGCAACTCCATTAAGGGAACTAGCTACTGTTACTAGGGTGGCATTGAGACCTCCATTAAGGGAACTAGCTACTGTTACTAGGGTGGTGTTGGCACCTCCATTAAAGGAACTACCTACTGTTACTAGGGTGGCATTGGCATCTCCATTAAGGGAACTAGCTACTGTTTCACTAGGGTGGTGTTGGCACCTCCATTAAGGGAATTAGCTACTGTTACTAGGGTGGCATTGGCATCTCCATTAAGGGAACTAGCTACTGTCACTATGGTGGCGTTGGCACCTCCATTAAGGGAACTAGCTACTGTTACTAGGGTGGCATTGGCATCTCCATTAAGGGAACTAGCTACTGTTTCACTAGGGTGGTGTTGGCACCTCCATTAAGGGAACTAGCTACTGTTACTAGGGTGGCGTTGGCACCTCCATTAAGGGAACTAGCTACTGTTACTAGGGTGGCGTTGGCACCTCCATTAAGGGAACTAGCTACTGTTACTAGGGAGGCGTTGGCACCTCCATTAAGGGAACTAGCTACTGTTTCACTAGGGTGGTGTTGGCACCTCCATTAAGGGAACTAGCTACTGTTACAAGGGTGGCGTTGGCACCTCCATTAAGGGAACTAGCTACTGTTACTAGGGTGGCGTTGGCACCTCCATTAAGGGAACTAGCTACTGTTACTAGGGTGGTGTTGGCACCTCCATTAAGGGAACTAGCTACTGTTACTAGGGTGGCGTTGGCACCTCCATTAAGGGAACTAGCTACTGTTACTAGGGTGGTGTTGGCACCTCCATTAAGGGAACTAGCTACTGTTTCACTAGGGTGGTGTTGGCACCTCCATTAAGGGAACTAGCTACTGATTCACTAGGGTGGTGTTGACACCTCCATTAAGGGAACTAGCTAATGTTACTAGGGTGGTGTTGGCACCTCCATTAAGGAAACTAGCTACTGTTTCACTAGGGTGGTGTTGGCACCTCCATTAAGGGAACTAGCTACTGTTTCACTAGGGTGGTGTTGGCACCTCCATTAAGGGAACTAGCTACTGTTACTAGGGTGGCATTGAGACCTCCATTAAGGGAACTAGCTACTGTTACTAGGGTGGTGTTGGCACCTCCATTAAAGGAACTACCTACTGTTACTAGGGTGGCATTGGCATCTCCATTAAGGGAACTAGCTACTGTTTCACTAGGGTGGTGTTGGCACCTCCATTAAGGGAATTAGCTACTGTTACTAGGGTGGCATTGGCATCTCCATTAAGGGAACTAGCTACTGTCACTATGGTGGCGTTGGCACCTCCATTAAGGGAACTAGCTACTGTTACTAGGGTGGCATTGGCATCTCCATTAAGGGAACTAGCTACTGTTTCACTAGGGTGGTGTTGGCACCTCCATTAAGGGAACTAGCTACTGTTACTAGGGTGGCGTTGGCACCTCCATTAAGGGAACTAGCTACTGTTACTAGGGTGGCGTTGGCACCTCCATTAAGGGAACTAGCTACTGTTACTAGGGAGGCGTTGGCACCTCCATTAAGGGAACTAGCTACTGTTTCACTAGGGTGGTGTTGGCACCTCCATTAAGGGAACTAGCTACTGTTACAAGGGTGGCGTTGGCACCTCCATTAAGGGAACTAGCTACTGTTACTAGGGTGGCGTTGGCACCTCCATTAAGGGAACTAGCTACTGTTACTAGGGTGGTGTTGGCACCTCCATTAAGGGAACTAGCTACTGTTACTAGGGTGGCGTTGGCACCTCCATTAAGGGAACTAGCTACTGTTACTAGGGTGGTGTTGGCACCTCCATTAAGGGAACTAGCTACTGTTTCACTAGGGTGGTGTTGGCACCTCCATTAAGGGAACTAGCTACTGATTCACTAGGGTGGTGTTGACACCTCCATTAAGGGAACTAGCTAATGTTACTAGGGTGGTGTTGGCACCTCCATTAAGGAAACTAGCTACTGTTTCACTAGGGTGGTGTTGGCACCTCCATTAAGGGAACTAGCTACTGTTTCACTAGGGTGGTGTTGGCACCTCCATTAAGGGAACTAGCTACTGTTACTAGGGTGGTGTTGGCACCTCCATTAAGGAAACAAGCTACTGTTACTAGGGTGGCGTTGGCACCTCCATTAAGGGAACTAGCTACTGTTACTAGGGTGGCGTTGGCACCTCCATTAAGGAAACTAGCTACTGTTTCACTAGGGTGGTGTTGGAACCTCCATTAAGGGAACTAGCTACTGTTTCACTAGGGCGGTGTTGGCACCTCCATTAAGGGAACTATCTACTGTTACTAGGGTGGTGTTGGCACCTCCATTAAGGGAACTAGCTACTGTTACTAGGGTGACATTGGCACCTCCATTAAGGGAACTAGCTACTGTTTCACTAGGGTGGTGTTGGCACCTCCATTAAGGGAACTAGCTACTATTACTAGGGTGGCATTGGCACCTCCATTAAGGGAACTAGCTGCTGTTTCACTAGGGTGGTGTTGGCACCTCCATTAAGGGAACTACATACTGTTACTAGGGTGGCATTGGCAACTCCATTAAGGGAACTAGCTACTGTTACTAGGGTGGCATTGAGACCTCCATTAAGGGAACTAGCTACTGTTACTAGGGTGGTGTTGGCACCTCCATTAAAGGAACTAGCTACTGTTACTAGGGTGGCATTGGCATCTCCATTAAGGGAACTAGCTACTGTTTCACTAGGGTGGTGTTGGCACCTCCATTAAGGGAACTAGCTACTGTTACTAGGGTGGCGTTGGCACCTCCATTAAGGGAACTAGCTACTGTTACTAGGGTGGCGTTGGCACCTCCATTAAGGGAACTAGCTACTGTTACTAGGGTGGTGTTGGCACCTCCATTAAGGGAACTAGCTACTGTTACTAGGGTGGCGTTGGCACCTCCATTAAGGGAACTAGCTACTGTTACTAGGGTGGTGTTGGCACCTCCATTAAGGGAACTAGCTACTGTTTCACTAGGGTGGTGTTGGCACCTCCATTAAGGGAACTAGCTACTGTTTCACTAGGGTTGTGTTGACACCTCCATCAAGGGAACTAGCTACTGTTACTAGGGTGGTGTTGGCACCTCCATTAAGGAAACAAGCTACTGTTACTAGGGTGGCGTTGGCACCTCCATTAAGGGAACTAGCTACTGTTACTAGGGTGGCGTTGGCACCTCCATTAAGGAAACTAGCTACTGTTTCACTAGGGTGGTGTTGGAACCTCCATTAAGGGAACTAGCTACTGTTTCACTAGGGCGGTGTTGGCACCTCCATTAAGGGAACTATCTACTGTTACTAGGGTGGTGTTGGCACCTCCATTAAGGGAACTAGCTACTGTTACTAGGGTGACATTGGCACCTCCATTAAGGGAACTAGCTACTGTTTCACTAGGGTGGTGTTGGCACCTCCATTAAGGGAACTAGCTACTGTTACTAGGGTGACATTGGCACCTCCATTAAGGGAACTAGCTACTGTTTCACTAGGGTGGTGTTGGCACCTCCATTAAGGGAACTAGCTACTATTACTAGGGTGGCATTGGCATCTCCATTAAGGGAACTAGCTACTGTCACTAGGGTGGCGTTGGCACCTCCATTAAGGGAACTAGCTACTGTTACTAGTGTGGCATTGGCATCTCCATTAAGGGAACTAGCTACTGTTTCACTAGGGTGGTGTTGGCACCTCCATTAAGGGAACTAGCTACTGTTACTAGGGTGGCGTTGGCACCTCCATTAAGGGAACTAGCTACTGTTACTAGGGTGGCGTTGGCACCTCCATTAAGGGAACTAGCTACTGTTACTAGGGTGGTGTTGGCACCTCCATTAAGGGAACTAGCTACTGTTTCACTAGGGTGGTGTTGGCACCTCCATTAAGGGAACTAGCTACTGTTACTAGGGTGGTGTTGGCACCTCCATTAAGGGAACTAGCTACTGTTACTAGGGTGGTGTTGGCACCTCCATTAAGGGAACTAGCTACTGTTACTAGGGTGGTGTTGGCACCTCCATTAAGGGCACCATCTACTGTTACTAGGGTGGTGTTGGCACCTCCATTAAGGGAACTAGCTACTGTTACTAGGGTGGTGTTGGCACCTCCATTAAGGGCACCATCTACTGTTACTAGGGTGGTGTTGGCACCTCCATTAAGGGAACTAGCTACTGTTTCACTAGGGTGGTGTTGGCACCTCCATTAAGGGAACTAGTTACTGTTACTAGGGTGGCGTTGGCACCTCCATTAAGGGAACTAGCTACTGTTACTAGGATGGTGTTGGCACCTCCATTAAGGGAACTAAGTACTGTCACTAGGGTGGCGTTGGCACCTCCATTAAGGGAACGAGCTACTGTTACTAGGGTGGTGTTGGCACCTCCATTAAGGGAACTAGCTACTGTTACTAGGGTGGTGTTGGCACCTCCATTAAAGGAACTACCTACTGTTACTAGGGTGGCATTGGCATCTCCATTAAGGGAACTAGCTACTGTTTCACTAGGGTGGTGTTGGCACCTCCATTAAGGGAATTAGCTACTGTTACTAGGGTGGCATTGGCATCTCCATTAAGGGAACTAGCTACTGTCACTATGGTGGCGTTGGCACCTCCATTAAGGGAACTAGCTACTGTTACTAGGGTGGCATTGGCATCTCCATTAAGGGAACTAGCTACTGTTTCACTAGGGTGGTGTTGGCACCTCCATTAAGGGAACTAGCTACTGTTACTAGGGTGGCGTTGGCACCTCCATTAAGGGAACTAGCTACTGTTACTAGGGTGGCGTTGGCACCTCCATTAAGGGAACTAGCTACTGTTACTAGGGAGGCGTTGGCACCTCCATTAAGGGAACTAGCTACTGTTTCACTAGGGTGGTGTTGGCACCTCCATTAAGGGAACTATCTACTGTTACTAGGGTGGTGTTGGCATCTTCATTAAGTGAACTAGATACTGTTTCACTAGGGTGGTGTTGGCACCTCCATTAAGGGAACTAGCTACTGTTACTAGGGTGGCATTAACTCCTCCATTAAGGGAACTAGCTACTGTTTCACTAGGGTGGTGTTGGCACCTCCATTAAGGGAACTAGCTACTGTTACTAGGGTGGTGTTGGCATCTTCATTAAGTGAACTAGATACTGTTTCACTAGGGTGGTGTTGGCACCTCCATTAAGGGAACTAGCTACTGTTACTAGGGTGGCGTTGGCACCACCATTAAGGGAACTAGCTACTGTTTCACTAGGGTGGTGTTGGCACCTCCATTAAGGGAACTAGCTACTGTTACTAGGGTGGCGTTGGCACCTCCATTAAGGGAACTAGCTACTGTTACTAGGGTGCTATTGGCATCTCCATTGAGGGAACTAGCTACTGTTTCACTAGGGTGGTGTTGGCACCTCCATTAAGGGAAGAAGCTACTGTTACTAGGGTGGTGTTGGCACCTCCATTAAGGGAACTAGCTACTGTTACTAGGGTGGCATTGGCACCACCATTAAGGAAACTAGTTACTGTTTCACTCGGGTGGTGTTGGCAACTCCATTAAGGGAACTAGCTACTGTTACTAGGGAGGTGTTGGCACCTCCATTTAAGAGAACTAGCTACTGTTTCACTAGGGTGGTGTTGACACCTCCATTAAGGAAACTAGCTACTGTTACTAGGGTGGTGTTGACAACTCCATTAAGGAAACTAGCTATTGTTACTAGGGTGGTGTTGGCACATCCATTAGGGAAACTAGCTACTACTAGGGTGGTGTTGGCACCTCCATTAAGGAAACTAGCTACTGTTTCACTAGGATGGTGTTGGAACCTCCATTAAGGGAACTAGCTACTGTTTCACTAGGGCGGTGTTGGCACCTCCATTAAGGGAACTATCTACTGTTACTAGGGTGGTGTTGGCACCTCCATTAAGGGAACTAGCTACTGTTACTAGGGTGACATTGGCACCTCCATTAAGGGAACTAGCTACTGTTTCACTAGGGTGGTGTTGGCACCTCCATTAAGGGAACTAGCTACTATTACTAGGGTGGCATTGGCACCTCCATTAAGGGAACTAGCTGCTGTTTCACTAGGGTGGTGTTGGCACCTCCATTAAGGGAACTAGCTACTGTTACTAGGGTGGCATTGGCAACTCCATTAAGGGAACTAGCTACTGTTACTAGGGTGGCATTGAGACCTCCATTAAGGGAACTAGCTACTGTTACTAGGGTGGTGTTGGCACCTCCATTAAAGGAACTAGCTACTGTTACTAGGGTGGCATTGGCATCTCCATTAAGGGAACTAGCTACTGTTTCACTAGGGTGGTGTTGGCACCTCCATTAAGGGAACTAGCTACTGTTACTAGGGTGGCGTTGGCACCTCCATTAAGGGAACTAGCTACTGTTACTAGGGTGGCGTTGGCACCTCCATTAAGGGAACTAGCTACTGTTACTAGGGTGGTGTTGGCACCTCCATTAAGGGAACTAGCTACTGTTACTAGGGTGGCGTTGGCACCTCCATTAAGGGAACTAGCTACTGTTACTAGGGTGGTGTTGGCACCTCCATTAAGGGAACTAGCTACTGTTTCACTAGGGTGATGTTGGCACCTCCATTAAGGGAACTAGCTACTGTTTCACTAGGGTGGTGTTGACACCTCCATCAAGGGAACTAGCTACTGTTACTAGGGTGGTGTTGGCACCTCCATTAAGGAAACAAGCTACTGTTACTAGGGTGGCGTTGGCACCTCCATTAAGGGAACTAGCTACTGTTACTAGGGTGGCGTTGGCACCTCAATTAAGGAAACTAGCTACTGTTTCACTAGGGTGGTGTTGGAACCTCCATTAAGGGAACTAGCTACTGTTTCACTAGGGCGGTGTTGGCACCTCCATTAAGGGAACTATCTACTGTTACTAGGGTGGTGTTGGCACCTCCATTAAGGGAACTAGCTACTGTTACTAGGGTGACATTGGCACCTCCATTAAGGGAACTAGCTACTGTTTCACTAGGGTGGTGTTGGCACCTCCATTAAGGGAACTAGCTACTGTTACTAGGGTGACATTGGCACCTCCATTAAGGGAACTAGCTACTGTTTCACTAGGGTGGTGTTGGCACCTCCATTAAGGGAACTAGCTACTATTACTAGGGTGGCATTGGCATCTCCATTAAGGGAACTAGCTACTGTCACTAGGGTGGCGTTGGCACCTCCATTAAGGGAACTAGCTACTGTTACTAGGGTGGCATTGGCATCTCCATTAAGGGAACTAGCTACTGTTTCACTAGGGTGGTGTTGGCACCTCCATTAAGGGAACTAGCTACTGTTACTAGGGTGGCGTTGGCACCTCCATTAAGGGAACTAGCTACTGTTACTAGGGTGGTGTTGGCACCTCCATTAAGGGAACTAGCTACTGTTACTAGGGTGGTGTTGGCACCTCCATTAAGGGAACTAGCTACTGTTTCACTAGGGTGGTGTTGGCACCTCCATTAAGGGAACTAGCTACTGTTACTAGGGTGGTGTTGGCACCTCCATTAAGGGAACTAGCTACTGTTACTAGGGTGGTGTTGGCACCTCCATTAAGGGAACTAGCTACTGTTACTAGGGTGGTGTTGGCACCTCCATTAAGGGCACCATCTACTGTTACTAGGGTGGTGTTGGCACCTCCATTAAGGGAACTAGCTACTGTTACTAGGGTGGTGTTGGCACCTCCATTAAGGGCACCATCTACTGTTACTAGGGTGGTGTAGGCACCTCCATTAAGGGAACTAGCTACTGTTACTAGGGTGGCATTGGCATCTCCATTAAGGGAACTAGCTACTGTTTCACTAGGGTGGTGTTGGCACCTCCATTAAGGGAACTAGTTACTGTTACTAGGGTGGCGTTGGCACCTCCATTAAGGGAACTAGCTACTGTTACTAGGATGGTGTTGGCACCTCCATTAAGGGAACTAGGTACTGTCACTAGGGTGGCGTTGGCACCTCCATTAAGGGAACGAGCTACTGTTACTAGGGTGGTGTTGGCACCTCCATTAAGGGAACTAGCTACTGTTTCACTAGGATGGTGTTGGCACCTCCATTAAGGGAACTAGCTACTGTTGCTAGGGTGGCATTGAGACCTCCATTAAGTTAACTAGCTACTGTTACTAGGGTGGCATTGGCACCTCCATTAAGGGAACTAGCTACTGTTTCACTAGGGTAGTGTTGGCACCTCCATTAAGGGAACTAGCTACTGTTACTAGGGTGGCATTGGCAACTCCATTAAGGGAACTAGCTACTGTTACTAGGGTGGCATTGAGACCTCCATTAAGGGAACTAGCTACTGTTACTAGGGTGGTGTTGGCACCTCCATTAAAGGAACTACCTACTGTTACTAGGGTGGCATTGGCATCTCCATTAAGGGAACTAGCTACTGTTTCACTAGGGTGGTGTTGGCACCTCCATTAAGGGAATTAGCTACTGTTACTAGGGTGGCATTGGCATCTCCATTAAGGGAACTAGCTACTGTCACTATGGTGGCGTTGGCACCTCCATTAAGGGAACTAGCTACTGTTACTAGGGTGGCATTGGCATCTCCATTAAGGGAACTAGCTACTGTTTCACTAGGGTGGTGTTGGCACCTCCATTAAGGGAACTAGCTACTGTTACTAGGGTGGCGTTGGCACCTCCATTAAGGGAACTAGCTACTGTTACTAGGGTGGCGTTGGCACCTCCATTAAGGGAACTAGCTACTGTTACTAGGGAGGCGTTGGCACCTCCATTAAGGGAACTAGCTACTGTTTCACTAGGGTGGTGTTGGCACCTCCATTAAGGGAACTAGCTACTGTTACAAGGGTGGCGTTGGCACCTCCATTAAGGGAACTAGCTACTGTTACTAGGGTGGCGTTGGCACCTCCATTAAGGGAACTAGCTACTGTTACTAGGGTGGTGTTGGCACCTCCATTAAGGGAACTAGCTACTGTTACTAGGGTGGCGTTGGCACCTCCATTAAGGGAACTAGCTACTGTTACTAGGGTGGTGTTGGCACCTCCATTAAGGGAACTAGCTACTGTTTCACTAGGGTGGTGTTGGCACCTCCATTAAGGGAACTAGCTACTGATTCACTAGGGTGGTGTTGACACCTCCATTAAGGGAACTAGCTAATGTTACTAGGGTGGTGTTGGCACCTCCATTAAGGAAACTAGCTACTGTTTCACTAGGGTGGTGTTGGCACCTCCATTAAGGGAACTAGCTACTGTTTCACTAGGGTGGTGTTGGCACCTCCATTAAGGGAACTAGCTACTGTTACTAGGGTGGCATTGAGACCTCCATTAAGGGAACTAGCTACTGTTACTAGGGTGGTGTTGGCACCTCCATTAAAGGAACTACCTACTGTTACTAGGGTGGCATTGGCATCTCCATTAAGGGAACTAGCTACTGTTTCACTAGGGTGGTGTTGGCACCTCCATTAAGGGAATTAGCTACTGTTACTAGGGTGGCATTGGCATCTCCATTAAGGGAACTAGCTACTGTCACTATGGTGGCGTTGGCACCTCCATTAAGGGAACTAGCTACTGTTACTAGGGTGGCATTGGCATCTCCATTAAGGGAACTAGCTACTGTTTCACTAGGGTGGTGTTGGCACCTCCATTAAGGGAACTAGCTACTGTTACTAGGGTGGCGTTGGCACCTCCATTAAGGGAACTAGCTACTGTTACTAGGGTGGCGTTGGCACCTCCATTAAGGGAACTAGCTACTGTTACTAGGGAGGCGTTGGCACCTCCATTAAGGGAACTAGCTACTGTTTCACTAGGGTGGTGTTGGCACCTCCATTAAGGGAACTAGCTACTGTTACAAGGGTGGCGTTGGCACCTCCATTAAGGGAACTAGCTACTGTTACTAGGGTGGCGTTGGCACCTCCATTAAGGGAACTAGCTACTGTTACTAGGGTGGTGTTGGCACCTCCATTAAGGGAACTAGCTACTGTTACTAGGGTGGCGTTGGCACCTCCATTAAGGGAACTAGCTACTGTTACTAGGGTGGTGTTGGCACCTCCATTAAGGGAACTAGCTACTGTTTCACTAGGGTGGTGTTGGCACCTCCATTAAGGGAACTAGCTACTGATTCACTAGGGTGGTGTTGACACCTCCATTAAGGGAACTAGCTAATGTTACTAGGGTGGTGTTGGCACCTCCATTAAGGAAACTAGCTACTGTTTCACTAGGGTGGTGTTGGCACCTCCATTAAGGGAACTAGCTACTGTTTCACTAGGGTGGTGTTGGCACCTCCATTAAGGGAACTAGCTACTGTTACTAGGGTGGTGTTGGCACCTCCATTAAGGAAACAAGCTACTGTTACTAGGGTGGCGTTGGCACCTCCATTAAGGGAACTAGCTACTGTTACTAGGGTGGCGTTGGCACCTCCATTAAGGAAACTAGCTACTGTTTCACTAGGGTGGTGTTGGAACCTCCATTAAGGGAACTAGCTACTGTTTCACTAGGGCGGTGTTGGCACCTCCATTAAGGGAACTATCTACTGTTACTAGGGTGGTGTTGGCACCTCCATTAAGGGAACTAGCTACTGTTACTAGGGTGACATTGGCACCTCCATTAAGGGAACTAGCTACTGTTTCACTAGGGTGGTGTTGGCACCTCCATTAAGGGAACTAGCTACTATTACTAGGGTGGCATTGGCACCTCCATTAAGGGAACTAGCTGCTGTTTCACTAGGGTGGTGTTGGCACCTCCATTAAGGGAACTACATACTGTTACTAGGGTGGCATTGGCAACTCCATTAAGGGAACTAGCTACTGTTACTAGGGTGGCATTGAGACCTCCATTAAGGGAACTAGCTACTGTTACTAGGGTGGTGTTGGCACCTCCATTAAAGGAACTAGCTACTGTTACTAGGGTGGCATTGGCATCTCCATTAAGGGAACTAGCTACTGTTTCACTAGGGTGGTGTTGGCACCTCCATTAAGGGAACTAGCTACTGTTACTAGGGTGGCGTTGGCACCTCCATTAAGGGAACTAGCTACTGTTACTAGGGTGGCGTTGGCACCTCCATTAAGGGAACTAGCTACTGTTACTAGGGTGGTGTTGGCACCTCCATTAAGGGAACTAGCTACTGTTACTAGGGTGGCGTTGGCACCTCCATTAAGGGAACTAGCTACTGTTACTAGGGTGGTGTTGGCACCTCCATTAAGGGAACTAGCTACTGTTTCACTAGGGTGGTGTTGGCACCTCCATTAAGGGAACTAGCTACTGTTTCACTAGGGTTGTGTTGACACCTCCATCAAGGGAACTAGCTACTGTTACTAGGGTGGTGTTGGCACCTCCATTAAGGAAACAAGCTACTGTTACTAGGGTGGCGTTGGCACCTCCATTAAGGGAACTAGCTACTGTTACTAGGGTGGCGTTGGCACCTCCATTAAGGAAACTAGCTACTGTTTCACTAGGGTGGTGTTGGAACCTCCATTAAGGGAACTAGCTACTGTTTCACTAGGGCGGTGTTGGCACCTCCATTAAGGGAACTATCTACTGTTACTAGGGTGGTGTTGGCACCTCCATTAAGGGAACTAGCTACTGTTACTAGGGTGACATTGGCACCTCCATTAAGGGAACTAGCTACTGTTTCACTAGGGTGGTGTTGGCACCTCCATTAAGGGAACTAGCTACTGTTACTAGGGTGACATTGGCACCTCCATTAAGGGAACTAGCTACTGTTTCACTAGGGTGGTGTTGGCACCTCCATTAAGGGAACTAGCTACTATTACTAGGGTGGCATTGGCATCTCCATTAAGGGAACTAGCTACTGTCACTAGGGTGGCGTTGGCACCTCCATTAAGGGAACTAGCTACTGTTACTAGTGTGGCATTGGCATCTCCATTAAGGGAACTAGCTACTGTTTCACTAGGGTGGTGTTGGCACCTCCATTAAGGGAACTAGCTACTGTTACTAGGGTGGCGTTGGCACCTCCATTAAGGGAACTAGCTACTGTTACTAGGGTGGCGTTGGCACCTCCATTAAGGGAACTAGCTACTGTTACTAGGGTGGTGTTGGCACCTCCATTAAGGGAACTAGCTACTGTTTCACTAGGGTGGTGTTGGCACCTCCATTAAGGGAACTAGCTACTGTTACTAGGGTGGTGTTGGCACCTCCATTAAGGGAACTAGCTACTGTTACTAGGGTGGTGTTGGCACCTCCATTAAGGGAACTAGCTACTGTTACTAGGGTGGTGTTGGCACCTCCATTAAGGGCACCATCTACTGTTACTAGGGTGGTGTTGGCACCTCCATTAAGGGAACTAGCTACTGTTACTAGGGTGGTGTTGGCACCTCCATTAAGGGCACCATCTACTGTTACTAGGGTGGTGTTGGCACCTCCATTAAGGGAACTAGCTACTGTTTCACTAGGGTGGTGTTGGCACCTCCATTAAGGGAACTAGTTACTGTTACTAGGGTGGCGTTGGCACCTCCATTAAGGGAACTAGCTACTGTTACTAGGATGGAGTTGGCACCTCCATTAAGGGAACTAAGTACTGTCACTAGGGTGGCGTTGGCACCTCCATTAAGGGAACGAGCTACTGTTACTAGGGTGGTGTTGGCACCTCCATTAAGGGAACTAGCTACTGTTACTAGGGTGGTGTTGGCACCTCCATTAAAGGAACTACCTACTGTTACTAGGGTGGCATTTGCATCTCCATTAAGGTAACTAGCTACTGTTTCACTAGGGTGGTGTTGGCACCTCCATTAAGGGAATTAGCTACTGTTACTAGGGTGGCATTGGCATCTCCATTAAGGGAACTAGCTACTGTCACTATGGTGGCGTTGGCACCTCCATTAAGGGAACTAGCTACTGTTACTAGGGTGGCATTGGCATCTCCATTAAGGGAACTAGCTACTGTTTCACTAGGGTGGTGTTGGCACCTCCATTAAGGGAACTAGCTACTGTTACTAGGGTGGCGTTGGCACCTCCATTAAGGGAACTAGCTACTGTTACTAGGGTGGCGTTGGCACCTCCATTAAGGGAACTAGCTACTGTTACTAGGGAGGCGTTGGCACCTCCATTAAGGGAACTAGCTACTGTTTCACTAGGGTGGTGTTGGCACCTCCATTAAGGGAACTATCTACTGTTACTAGGGTGGTGTTGGCATCTTCATTAAGTGAACTAGATACTGTTTCACTAGGGTGGTGTTGGCACCTCCATTAAGGGAACTAGCTACTGTTACTAGGGTGGCATTAACTCCTCCATTAAGGGAACTAGCTACTGTTTCACTAGGGTGGTGTTGGCACCTCCATTAAGGGAACTAGCTACTGTTACTAGGGTGGTGTTGGCATCTTCATTAAGTGAACTAGATACTGTTTCACTAGGGTGGTGTTGGCACCTCCATTAAGGGAACTAGCTACTGTTACTAGGGTGGCGTTGGCACCACCATTAAGGGAACTAGCTACTGTTTCACTAGGGTGGTGTTGGCACCTCCATTAAGGGAACTAGCTACTGTTACTAGGGTGGCGTTGGCACCTCCATTAAGGGAACTAGCTACTGTTACTAGGGTGCTATTGGCATCTCCATTGAGGGAACTAGCTACTGTTTCACTAGGGTGGTGTTGGCACCTCCATTAAGGGAAGAAGCTACTGTTACTAGGGTGGTGTTGGCACCTCCATTAAGGGAACTAGCTACTGTTACTAGGGTGGCATTGGCACCACCATTAAGGAAACTAGTTACTGTTTCACTCGGGTGGTGTTGGCAACTCCATTAAGGGAACTAGCTACTGTTACTAGGGAGGTGTTGGCACCTCCATTTAAGAGAACTAGCTACTGTTTCACTAGGGTGGTGTTGACACCTCCATTAAGGAAACTAGCTACTGTTACTAGGGTGGTGTTGACAACTCCATTAAGGAAACTAGCTATTGTTACTAGGGTGGTGTTGGCACATCCATTAGGGAAACTAGCTACTACTAGGGTGGTGTTGGCACCTCCATTAAGGAAACTAGCTACTGTTTCACTAGGATGGTGTTGACACCTCCATTAAGGAAACTAGCTACTGTTTCACTAGGGTGGTGTTGACACCTCCATTAAGGGAACTAGCTACTGTTACTAGGGTGGCGTTGGCAACTCCATTAAGGGAACTAGCTACTGTTACTAGCGTGGTGTTGGCACCTCCATTAAGGGAACTAGCTACTGTTTCACTAGGGTGGTGTTGGCACCTTCATTAAGGGAACTAGCTACTGTTATTAGGGTGGTGTTGGCATCTCCATTAAGGGAACTAGCTACTGTTTCACTAGGGTGGTGTTGGCACCTCCATTAAGGGAACTAGCTACTGTTACTAGGGTGGCATTGGCAACTCCATTAAGGGAACTAGCTACTGTTACTAGGGTGGCATTGAGACCTCCATTAAGGGAACTAGCTACTGTTACTAGGGTGGTGTTGGCACCTCCATTAAAGGAACTACCTACTGTTACTAGGGTGGCATTGGCATCTCCATTAAGGGAACTAGCTACTGTTTCACTAGGGTGGTGTTGGCACCTCCATTAAGGGAACTAGCTACTGTTACAAGGGTGGCGTTGGCACCTCCATTAAGGGAACTAGCTACTGTTACTAGGGTGGCGTTGGCACCTCCATTAAGGGAACTAGCTACTGTTACTAGGGTGGTGTTGGCACCTCCATTAAGGGAACTAGCTACTGTTACTAGGGTGGCGTTGGCACCTCCATTAAGGGAACTAGCTACTGTTACTAGGGTGGTGTTGGCACCTCCATTAAGGGAACTAGCTACTGTTTCACTAGGGTGGTGTTGGCACCTCCATTAAGGGAACTAGCTACTGATTCACTAGGGTGGTGTTGACACCTCCATTAAGGGAACTAGCTAATGTTACTAGGGTGGTGTTGGCACCTCCATTAAGGAAACTAGCTACTGTTTCACTAGGGTGGTGTTGGCACCTCCATTAAGGGAACTAGCTACTGTTTCACTAGGGTGGTGTTGGCACCTCCATTAAGGGAACTAGCTACTGTTACTAGGGTGGTGTTGGCACCTCCATTAAGGAAACAAGCTACTGTTACTAGGGTGGCGTTGGCACCTCCATTAAGGGAACTAGCTACTGTTACTAGGGTGGCGTTGGCACCTCCATTAAGGAAACTAGCTACTGTTTCACTAGGGTGGTGTTGGAACCTCCATTAAGGGAACTAGCTACTGTTTCACTAGGGCGGTGTTGGCACCTCCATTAAGGGAACTATCTACTGTTACTAGGGTGGTGTTGGCACCTCCATTAAGGGAACTAGCTACTGTTACTAGGGTGACATTGGCACCTCCATTAAGGGAACTAGCTACTGTTTCACTAGGGTGGTGTTGGCACCTCCATTAAGGGAACTAGCTACTATTACTAGGGTGGCATTGGCACCTCCATTAAGGGAACTAGCTGCTGTTTCACTAGGGTGGTGTTGGCACCTCCATTAAGGGAACTACATACTGTTACTAGGGTGGCATTGGCAACTCCATTAAGGGAACTAGCTACTGTTACTAGGGTGGCATTGAGACCTCCATTAAGGGAACTAGCTACTGTTACTAGGGTGGTGTTGGCACCTCCATTAAAGGAACTAGCTACTGTTACTAGGGTGGCATTGGCATCTCCATTAAGGGAACTAGCTACTGTTTCACTAGGGTGGTGTTGGCACCTCCATTAAGGGAACTAGCTACTGTTACTAGGGTGGCGTTGGCACCTCCATTAAGGGAACTAGCTACTGTTACTAGGGTGGCGTTGGCACCTCCATTAAGGGAACTAGCTACTGTTACTAGGGTGGTGTTGGCACCTCCATTAAGGGAACTAGCTACTGTTACTAGGGTGGCGTTGGCACCTCCATTAAGGGAACTAGCTACTGTTACTAGGGTGGTGTTGGCACCTCCATTAAGGGAACTAGCTACTGTTTCACTAGGGTGGTGTTGGCACCTCCATTAAGGGAACTAGCTACTGTTTCACTAGGGTTGTGTTGACACCTCCATCAAGGGAACTAGCTACTGTTACTAGGGTGGTGTTGGCACCTCCATTAAGGAAACAAGCTACTGTTACTAGGGTGGCGTTGGCACCTCCATTAAGGGAACTAGCTACTGTTACTAGGGTGGCGTTGGCACCTCCATTAAGGAAACTAGCTACTGTTTCACTAGGGTGGTGTTGGAACCTCCATTAAGGGAACTAGCTACTGTTTCACTAGGGCGGTGTTGGCACCTCCATTAAGGGAACTATCTACTGTTACTAGGGTGGTGTTGGCACCTCCATTAAGGGAACTAGCTACTGTTACTAGGGTGACATTGGCACCTCCATTAAGGGAACTAGCTACTGTTTCACTAGGGTGGTGTTGGCACCTCCATTAAGGGAACTAGCTACTGTTACTAGGGTGACATTGGCACCTCCATTAAGGGAACTAGCTACTGTTTCACTAGGGTGGTGTTGGCACCTCCATTAAGGGAACTAGCTACTATTACTAGGGTGGCATTGGCATCTCCATTAAGGGAACTAGCTACTGTCACTAGGGTGGCGTTGGCACCTCCATTAAGGGAACTAGCTACTGTTACTAGTGTGGCATTGGCATCTCCATTAAGGGAACTAGCTACTGTTTCACTAGGGTGGTGTTGGCACCTCCATTAAGGGAACTAGCTACTGTTACTAGGGTGGCGTTGGCACCTCCATTAAGGGAACTAGCTACTGTTACTAGGGTGGCGTTGGCACCTCCATTAAGGGAACTAGCTACTGTTACTAGGGTGGTGTTGGCACCTCCATTAAGGGAACTAGCTACTGTTTCACTAGGGTGGTGTTGGCACCTCCATTAAGGGAACTAGCTACTGTTACTAGGGTGGTGTTGGCACCTCCATTAAGGGAACTAGCTACTGTTACTAGGGTGGTGTTGGCACCTCCATTAAGGGAACTAGCTACTGTTACTAGGGTGGTGTTGGCACCTCCATTAAGGGCACCATCTACTGTTACTAGGGTGGTGTTGGCACCTCCATTAAGGGAACTAGCTACTGTTACTAGGGTGGTGTTGGCACCTCCATTAAGGGCACCATCTACTGTTACTAGGGTGGTGTTGGCACCTCCATTAAGGGAACTAGCTACTGTTTCACTAGGGTGGTGTTGGCACCTCCATTAAGGGAACTAGTTACTGTTACTAGGGTGGCGTTGGCACCTCCATTAAGGGAACTAGCTACTGTTACTAGGATGGTGTTGGCACCTCCATTAAGGGAACTAAGTACTGTCACTAGGGTGGCGTTGGCACCTCCATTAAGGGAACGAGCTACTGTTACTAGGGTGGTGTTGGCACCTCCATTAAGGGAACTAGCTACTGTTTCACTAGGATGGTGTTGGCACCTCCATTAAGGGAACTAGCTACTGTTGCTAGGGTGGCATTGAGACCTCCATTAAGTTAACTAGCTACTGTTACTAGGGTGGCATTGGCACCTCCATTAAGGGAACTAGCTACTGTTTCACTAGGGTAGTGTTGGCACCTCCATTAAGGGAACTAGCTACTGTTACTAGGGTGGCATTGGCAACTCCATTAAGGGAACTAGCTACTGTTACTAGGGTGGCATTGAGACCTCCATTAAGGGAACTAGCTACTGTTACTAGGGTGGTGTTGGCACCTCCATTAAAGGAACTACCTACTGTTACTAGGGTGGCATTGGCATCTCCATTAAGGGAACTAGCTACTGTTTCACTAGGGTGGTGTTGGCACCTCCATTAAGGGAATTAGCTACTGTTACTAGGGTGGCATTGGCATCTCCATTAAGGGAACTAGCTACTGTCACTATGGTGGCGTTGGCACCTCCATTAAGGGAACTAGCTACTGTTACTAGGGTGGCATTGGCATCTCCATTAAGGGAACTAGCTACTGTTTCACTAGGGTGGTGTTGGCACCTCCATTAAGGGAACTAGCTACTGTTACTAGGGTGGCGTTGGCACCTCCATTAAGGGAACTAGCTACTGTTACTAGGGTGGCGTTGGCACCTCCATTAAGGGAACTAGCTACTGTTACTAGGGAGGCGTTGGCACCTCCATTAAGGGAACTAGCTACTGTTTCACTAGGGTGGTGTTGGCACCTCCATTAAGGGAACTATCTACTGTTACTAGGGTGGTGTTGGCATCTTCATTAAGTGAACTAGATACTGTTTCACTAGGGTGGTGTTGGCACCTCCATTAAGGGAACTAGCTACTGTTACTAGGGTGGCATTAACTCCTCCATTAAGGGAACTAGCTACTGTTTCACTAGGGTGGTGTTGGCACCTCCATTAAGGGAACTAGCTACTGTTACTAGGGTGGTGTTGGCATCTTCATTAAGTGAACTAGATACTGTTTCACTAGGGTGGTGTTGGCACCTCCATTAAGGGAACTAGCTACTGTTACTAGGGTGGCGTTGGCACCACCATTAAGGGAACTAGCTACTGTTTCACTAGGGTGGTGTTGGCACCTCCATTAAGGGAACTAGCTACTGTTACTAGGGTGGCGTTGGCACCTCCATTAAGGGAACTAGCTACTGTTACTAGGGTGCTATTGGCATCTCCATTAAGGGAACTAGCTACTGTTTCACTAGGGTGGTGTTGGCACCTCCATTAAGGGAAGAAGCTACTGTTACTAGGGTGGTGTTGGCACCTCCATTAAGGGAACTAGCTACTATTACTAGGGTGGCATTGGCACCACCATTAAGGAAACTAGTTACTGTTTCACTCGGGTGGTGTTGGCAACTCCATTAAGGGAACTAGCTACTGTTACTAGGGAGGTGTTGGCACCTCCATTTAAGAGAACTAGCTACTGTTTCACTAGGGTGGTGTTGACACCTCCATTAAGGAAACTAGCTACTGTTACTAGGGTGGTGTTGACAACTCCATTAAGGAAACTAGCTATTGTTACTAGGGTGGTGTTGGCACATCCATTAGGGAAACTAGCTACTACTAGGGTGGTGTTGGCACCTCCATTAAGGAAACTAGCTACTGTTTCACTAGGATGGTGTTGACACCTCCATTAAGGAAACTAGCTACTGTTTCACTAGGGTGGTGTTGACATCTCCATTAAGGCAACTAGCTACTGTTTCACTAGGGTGGTGTTGACACCTCCATTAAGGGAACTAGCTACTGTTACTAGGGTGGCGTTGGCAACTCCATTAAGGGAACTAGCTACTGTTACTAGCGTGGTGTTGGCACCTCCATTAAGGGAACTAGCTACTGTTTCACTAGGGTGGTGTTGGCACCTTCATTAAGGGAACTAGCTACTGTTATTAGGGTGGTGTTGGCATCTCCATTAAGGGAACTAGCTACTGTTTCACTAGGGTGGTGTTGGCACCTCCATTAAGGGAACTAGCTACTGTTACTAGGGTGGCATTGGCAACTCCATTAAGGGAACTAGCTACTGTTACTAGGGTGGCATTGAGACCTCCATTAAGGGAACTAGCTACTGTTACTAGGGTGGTGTTGGCACTTCCATTAAAGGAACTACCTACTGTTACTAGGGTGGCATTGGCATCTCCATTAAGGGAACTAGCTACTGTTTCACTAGGGTGGTGTTGGCACCTCCATTAAGGGAACTAGCTACTGTTACAAGGGTGGCGTTGGCACCTCCATTAAGGGAACTAGCTACTGTTACTAGGGTGGCGTTGGCACCTCCATTAAGGGAACTAGCTACTGTTACTAGGGTGGTGTTGGCACCTCCATTAAGGGAACTAGCTACTGTTACTAGGGTGGCGTTGGCACCTCCATTAAGGGAACTAGCTACTGTTACTAGGGTGGTGTTGGCACCTCCATTAAGGGAACTAGCTACTGTTTCACTAGGGTGGTGTTGGCACCTCCATTAAGGGAACTAGCTACTGTTTCACTAGGGTGGTGTTGACACCTCCATTAAGGGAACTAGCTAATGTTACTAGGGTGGTGTTGGCACCTCCATTAAGGAAACTAGCTACTGTTTCACTAGGGTGGTGTTGGCACATCCATTAAGGGAACTAGCTACTGTTTCACTAGGGTGGTGTTGGCACCTCCATTAAGGGAACTAGATACTGTTACTAGGGTGGTGTTGGCACCTCCATTAAGGGAACTAGCTACTGTTACTAGGGTGACATTGGCACCTCCATTAAGGGAACTAGCTACTGTTTCACTAGGGTGGTGTTGGCACCTCCATTAAGGGAACTAGCTACTGTTACTAGGGTGGCATTGGCATCTCCATTAAGGGAACTAGCTACTGTCACTATGGTGGCGTCGGCACCTCCATTAAGGGAACTAGCTACTGTTACTAGGGTGGCATTGGCATCTCCATTAAGGGAACTAGCTACTGTTTCACTAGGGTGGTGTTGGCACCTCCATTAAGGGAACTAGCTACTGTTACTAGGGTGGCGTTGGCACCTCCATTAAGGGAACTAGCTACTGTTACTAGGGTGGCGTTGGCACCTCCATTAAGGGAACTAGCTACTGTTACTAGGGAGGCGTTGGCACCTCCATTAAGGGAACTAGCTACTGTTTCACTAGGGTGGTGTTGGCACCTCCATTAAGGGAACTAGCTACTCTTACTAAGGTGGCGTTGGCACCTCCATTAAGGGAAGTAGCTACTGTTACTAGGGTGGCGTTGGCACCTCCATTAAGGGAACTAGCTACTGTTTCACTAGGGTTGTGTTGGCACCTCCATTAAGGGAACTAGCTACTCTTACTAAGGTGGCGTTGGCACCTCCATTAAGGGAACTAGCTACTGTTACTAGGGTGGCGTTGGCACCTCCATTAAGGGAACTAGCTACTGTTACTAGGGTGGTGTTGGCACCTCCATTAATGGCACCATCTACTGTTACTAGGGTGGTGTTGGCACCTCCATTAAGGAAACTTGCTACTGTTTCACTAGGGTGGCATTGAGACCTCCATTAAGGGAACTAGCTACTGTTACTAGGGTGGCATTAACTCCTCCATTAAGGGAACTAGCTACTGTTTCACTAGGGTGGTGTTGGCACCTCCATTAAGGGAACTAGCTACTGTTACTAGGGTGGTGTTGGCATCTTCATTAAGTGAACTAGATACTGTTTCACTAGGGTGGTGTTGGCACCTCCATTAAGGGAACTAGCTACTGTTACTAGGGTGGCGTTGGCACCTCCATTAAGGGAACTAGCTACTGTTTCACTAGGGTGGTGTTGGCACCTCCATTAAGGGAACTAGCTACTGTTACTAGGGTGGCGTTGGCACCTCCATTAAGGGAACTAGCTACTGTTACTAGGGTGCTATTGGCATCTCCATTAAGGGAACTAGCTACTGTTTCACTAGGGTGGTGTTGGCACCTCCATTAAGGGAAGAAGCTACTGTTACTAGGGTGGTGTTGGCACCTCCATTAAGGGAACTAGCTACTGTTACTAGGGTGGCATTCGCACCACCATTAAGGAAAGTAGCTACTGTTTCACTCGGGTGGTGTTGGCAACTCCATTAAGGGACCTAGCTACTGTTACTAGGGAGGTGTTGGCACCTCCATTTAAGAGAACTAGCTACTGTTTCACTAGGGTGGTGTTGACACATCCATTAAGGAAACTAGCTACTGTTACTAGGGTGGTGTTGACAACTCCATTAAGGAAACTAGCTACTGTTACTAGGGTGGTGTTGGCACATCCATTAGGGAAACTAGCTACTACTAGGGTGGTGTTGGCACCTCCATTAAGGAAACTAGCTACTGTTTCACTAGGATGGTGTTGACACCTCCATTAAGGAAACTAGCTACTGTTTCACTAGGGTGGTGTTGACATCTCTATTAAGGCAACTAGCTACTGTTTCACTAGGGTGGTGTTGACACCTCCATTAAGGGAACTAGCTACTGTTTCACTAGGGTGGTGTTGGCACCTCCACTAAGGGAACTAGCTACTGTTACTAGGGTGGCATTGGCACCACCATTAAGGAAACTAGGTACTGTTTCACTCGGGTGGTGTTGGCACCTCCATTAAGGAAACTTGCTACTGTTTCACTAGGGTGGCATTGAGACCTCCATTAAGGGAACTAGCTACTGTTACTAGGGTGGCATTAACTCCTCCATTAAGGGAACTAGCTACTGTTTCACTAGGGTGGTGTTGGCACCTCCATTAAGGGAACTAGCTACTGTTACTAGGGTGGTGTTGGCATCTTCATTAAGTGAACTAGATACTGTTTCACTAGGGTGGTGTTGGCACCTCCATTAAGGGAACTAGCTACTGTTACTAGGGTGGCGTTGGCACCTCCATTAAGGGAACTAGCTGCTGTTTCACTAGGGTGGTGTTGGCACCTCCATTAAGGGAACTAGCTACTGTTACTAGGGTGGTGTTGGCACCTCCATTAAGGGAACTAGCTACTGTTACTAGGGTGGCATTGGCACCACCATTAAGGAAACTAGCTACTGTTTCACTCGGGTGGTGTTGGCAACTCCATTAAGGGAACTAGCTACTGTTACTAGGGAGGTGTTGGCACCTCCATTTAAGAGAACTAGCTACTGTTTCACTAGGGTGGTGTTGACACCTCCATTAAGGAAACTAGCTACTGTTACTAGGGTGGTGTTGACAACTCCATTAAGGGAACTAGCTACTGTTACTAGGGTGGTGTTGGCACATCCATTAGGGAAACTAGCTACTACTAGGGTGGTGTTGGCACCTCCATTAAGGAAACTAGCTACTGTTTCACTAGGATGGTGTTGACACCTCCATTAAGGAAACTAGCTACTGTTTCACTAGGGTGGTGTTGACAACTCCATTAAGGCAACTAGCTACTGTTTCACTAGGGTGGTGTTGGCACCTCCATTAAGGAAACTAGCTATTGTTTCACTATGGTGGTGTTGGCACCTCCATTAAGGGAACTAGCTACTGTTACTAGGGTGGCATTGGCACCTCCATTAAGGGAACTAGCTACTGTTTCACTAGGGTGGTGTTGGCACCTCCATTAAGGGAACTAGCTACTGTTTCACTAGGGTGGTGTTGGCTCCTCCATTAAGGGAACTAGCTACTGTTACTAGGGTGGTGTTGGCACCTCCATTAAGGGAACTAGCTACTGTTTCACTAGGGTGGTGTTGGCACCTCCACTAAGGGAACTAGCTACTGTTACTAGGGTGGCATTGGCACCACCATTAAGGAAACTAGGTACTGTTTCACTCGGGTGGTGTTGGCACCTCCATTAAGGGAACTAGCTACTGTTTCACTAGGGTGTTGTTGGCACCTCCATTAAGGGAACTAGCTACTGTTACTAGGGTGGCGTTGGCACCTCCATTAAGGGAACTAGCTACTGTTACTAGGGTGGTGTTGGCACCTCCATTAATGGCACCATCTACTGTTACTAGGGTGGTGTTGGCACCTCCATTAAGGAAACTTGCTACTGTTTCACTAGGGTGGCATTGAGACCTCCATTAAGGGAACTAGCTACTGTTACTAGGGTGGCATTAACTCCTCCATTAAGGGAACTAGCTACTGTTTCACTAGGGTGGTGTTGGCACCTCCATTAAGGGAACTAGCTACTGTTACTAGGGTGGTGTTGGCATCTTCATTAAGTGAACTAGATACTGTTTCACTAGGGTGGTGTTGGCACCTCCATTAAGGGAACTAGCTACTGTTACTAGGGTGGTGTTGGCACCTCCATTAAGGGAACTAGCTACTGTTTCACTAGGGTGGTGTTGGCACCTCCATTAAGGGAACTAGCTACTGTTACTAGGGTGGCGTTGGCACCTCCATTAAGGGAACTAGCTACTGTTACTAGGGTGCTATTGGCATCTCCATTAAGGGAACTAGCTACTGTTTCACTAGGGTGGTGTTGGCACCTCCATTAAGGGAAGAAGCTACTGTTACTAGGGTGGTGTTGGCACCTCCATTAAGGGAACTAGCTACTGTTACTAGGGTGGCATTGGCACCACCATTAAGGAAACTAGCTACTGTTTCACTCGGGTGGTGTTGGCAACTCCATTAAGGGAACTAGCTACTGTTACTAGGGAGGTGTTGGCACCTCCATTTAAGAGAACTAGCTACTGTTTCACTAGGGTTGTGTTGACACCTCCATTAAGGAAACTAGCTACTGTTACTAGGGTGGTGTTGACAACTCCATTAAGGAAACTAGCTACTGTTACTAGGGTGGTGTTGGCACATCCATTAGGGAAACGAGCTACTACTAGGGTGGTGTTGGCACCTCCATTAAGGAAACTAGCTACTGTTTCACTAGGGTGGTGTTGACATCTCCATTAAGGCAACTAGCTACTGTTTCACTAGGGTGGTGTTGACACCTCCATTAAGGGAACTAGCTACTGTTACTAGGGTGGCGTTGGCAACTCCATTAAGGGAACTAGCTACTGTTACTAGCGTGGTGTTGGCACCTCCATTAAGGGAACTAGCTACTGTTTCACTAGGGTGGTGTTGGCACCTTCATTAAGGGAACTAGCTACTGTTATTAGGGTGGTGTTGGCATCTCCATTAAGGGAACTAGCTACTGTTTCACTAGGGTGGTGTTGGCACCTCCATTAAGGGAACTAGCTACTGTTACTAGGGTGGCATTGGCACCTCCATTAAGGGAACTAGCTACTGTTTCACTAGGGTGGTGTTGGCACCTCCATTAAGGGAACTAGCTACTGTTTCACTATGGTGGTGTTGGCACCTCCATTAAGGGAACTAGCTACTGTTACTAGGGTGGCATTGGCACCTCCATTAAGGGAACTAGCTACTGTTTCACTAGGGTGGTGTTGGCACCTCCATTAAGGGAACTAGCTACTGTTTCACTAGGGTGGTGTTGGCTCCTCCATTAAGGGAACTAGCTACTGTTACTAGGGTGGTGTTGGCAACTCCATTAAGGGAACTAGCTACTGTTTCACTAGGGTGGTGTTGGCACCTCCACTAAGGGAACTAGCTACTGTTACTAGGGTGGCATTGGCACCACCATTAAGGAAACTAGGTACTGTTTCACTCGGGTGGTGTTGGCACCTCCATTAAGGGAACTAGCTACTGTTTCACTAGGGAGGTGTTGGCACCTCCATTTAAGAGAACTAGCTACTGTTTCACTAGGGTGGTGTTGACACCTCCATTAAGGAAACTAGCTACTGTTACTAGGGTGGTGTTGACAACTCCATTAAGGAAACTAGCTACTGTTACTAGGGTGGTGTTGGCACATCCATTAGGGAAACTAGCTACTACTAGGGTGGTGTTGGCACCTCCATTAAGGAAACTAGCTACTGTTTCACTAGGATGGTGTTGGCACCTCCATTAAGGAAACTAGCTACTGTTTCACTAGGTTGGTGTTGGCACCTCCATTAAGGGAACTAGCTACTGTTACTAGGGTGGCATTGGCACCTCCATTAAGGGAACTAGCTACTGTTACTAGGGTGGCATTGGCATCTCCATTAAGGGAACTAGCTACTGTTTCACTAGGGTGGTGTTGGCACCTCCATTAAGGGAACTAGCTACTGTTTCACTAGGGTGGTGTTGGCTCCTCCATTAAGGGAACTAGCTACTGTTACTAGGATGGTGTTGGCACCTCCATTAAGGGAACTAGCTACTGTTTCACTAGGGTGGTGTTGGCACCTCCATTAAGGGAACTAGCTACTGTTACTAGGGTGGCATTGGCACCACCATTAAGGAAACTAGCTACTGTTTCACTAGGGTGGTGTTTGCACCTCCATTAAGGGAACTAGCTACTGTTACTAGGGAGGTGTTGGCACCTCCATTTAAGAGAACTAGCTACTGTTTCACTAGGGTGGTGTTGACACCTCCATTAAGGGAACTAGCTACTGTTTCACTATGGTGGTGTTGACACCTCCATTAAGGAAACTAGCTACTGTTACTAGGGTGGTGTTGGCACCTCCATTAAGGAAACTAGCTACTGTTTCACTAGGGTGGTGTTGGCACCTCCATTAAGGGAACTAGCTACTGTTACTAGGGAGGTGTTGGCACCTCCATTTAAGAGAACTAGCTACTGTTTCACTAGGGTGGTGTTGACACCTCCATTAAGGAAACTAGCTACTGTTACTAGGGTGGTGTTGACAACTCCATTAAGGAAACTAGCTACTGTTACTAGGGTGGTGTTGGCACATCCATTAGGGAAACTAGCTACTGTTTCACTAGGATGGTGTTGGCACCTCCATTAAGGAAACTAGCTACTGTTTCACTAGGATGGTGTTGGCACCTCCATTAAGGAAACTAGCTACTGTTTCACTAGGGTGGTGTTGACATCTCCATTAAGGGAACTAGCTACTGTTTCACTAGGGTGGTGTTGACACCTCCATTAAGGGAACTAGCTACTGTTACTAGGGTGGCGTTGGCAACTCCATTAAGGGAACTAGCTACTGTTACTAGCGTGGTGTTGGCACCTCCATTAAGGGAACTAGCTACTGTTTCACTAGGGTGGTGTTGGCACCTCCTTTAAGGGAACTAGCTACTGTTATTAGGGTCGTGTTGGCATCTCCATTAAGGGAACTAGCTACTGTTTCACCAGGGTGGTGTTGGCACCTCCATTAAGGGAACTAGCTACTGTTACTAGGGTGGCATTGGCACCTCCATTAAGGGAACTAGCTACTGTTTCACTAGTGTGGTGTTGGCACCTCCATTAAGGGAACTAGCTACTGTTACTAGGGTGGCGTTGGCACCTCCATTAAGGGAACTAGCTACTGTTACTAGGGTGGCATTGGCATCTCCATTAAGGGAACTAGCTACTGTTTCACTAGGGTGGTGTTGGCACCTCCATTAAGGAAACTAGCTACTGTTTCACTAGGGTGGTGTTGGTTCCTCCATTAAGGGAACTAGCTACTGTTACTAGGGTGGCATTGGCATCTCCATTAAGGGAACTAGCTACTGTTTCACTAGGGTGGTGTTGGCACCTCCATTAAGGGAACTAGCTACTGTTTCACTAGGGTGGTGTTGGCTCCTCCATTAAGGGAACTAGCTACTGTTACTAGGGTGGTGTTGGCACCTCCATTAAGGGAACTAGCTACTGTTTCACTAGGGTGGTGTTGGCACCTCCATTAAGGGAACTAGCTACTGTTTCACTAGGGTGGTGTTGGCTCCTCCATTAAGGGAACTAGCTACTGTTACTAGGGTGGTGTTGGCACCTCCATTAAGGGAACTAGCTACTGTTTCACTAGGGTGGTGTTGGCTCCTCCATTAAGGGAACTAGCTACTGTTACTAGGATGGTGTTGGCACCTCCATTAAGGGAACTAGCTACTGTTTCACTAGGGTGGTGTTGGCACCTCCATTAAGGGAACTAGCTACTGTTACTAGGGTGGCATTGGCACCACCATTAAGGAAACTAGCTACTGTTTCACTAGGGTGGTGTTTGCACCTCCATTAAGGGAACTAGCTACTGTTACTAGGGAGGTGTTGGCACCTCCATTTAAGAGAACTAGCTACTGTTTCACTAGGGTGGTGTTGACACCTCCATTAAGGGAACTAGCTACTGTTTCACTATGGTGGTGTTGACACCTCCATTAAGGAAACTAGCTACTGTTACTAGGGTGGTGTTGGCACCTCCATTAAGGAAACTAGCTACTGTTTCACTAGGGTGGTGTTGGCACCTCCATTAAGGGAACTAGCTACTGTTACTAGGGAGGTGTTGGCACCTCCATTTAAGAGAACTAGCTACTGTTTCACTAGGGTGGTGTTGACAACTCCATTAAGGAAACTAGCTACTGTTACTAGGGTGGTGTTGGCACATCCATTAGGGAAACTAGCTACTGTTTCACTAGGATGGTGTTGGCACCTCCATTAAGGAAACTAGCTACTGTTTCACTAGGATGGTGTTGGCACCTCCATTAAGGAAACTAGCTACTGTTTCACTAGGGTGGTGTTGACATCTCCATTAAGGGAACTAGCTACTGTTTCACTAGGGTGGTGTTGACACCTCCATTAAGGGAACTAGCTACTGTTACTAGGGTGGCGTTGGCAACTCCATTAAGGGAACTAGCTACTGTTACTAGCGTGGTGTTGGCACCTCCATTAAGGGAACTAGCTACTGTTTCACTAGGGTGGTGTTGGCACCTCCTTTAAGGGAACTAGCTACTGTTATTAGGGTCGTGTTGGCATCTCCATTAAGGGAACTAGCTACTGTTTCACCAGGGTGGTGTTGGCACCTCCATTAAGGGAACTAGCTACTGTTACTAGGGTGGCATTGGCACCTCCATTAAGGGAACTAGCTACTGTTTCACTAGTGTGGTGTTGGCACCTCCATTAAGGGAACTAGCTACTGTTACTAGGGTGGCGTTGGCACCTCCATTAAGGGAACTAGCTACTGTTACTAGGGTGGCATTGGCATCTCCATTAAGGGAACTAGCTACTGTTTCACTAGGGTGGTGTTGGCACCTCCATTAAGGAAACTAGCTACTGTTTCACTAGGGTGGTGTTGGCTCCTCCATTAAGGGAACTAGCTACTGTTACTAGGGTGGCATTGGCATCTCCATTAAGGGAACTAGCTACTGTTTCACTAGGGTGGTGTTGGCACCTCCATTAAGGGAACTAGCTACTGTTTCACTAGGGTGGTGTTGGCTCCTCCATTAAGGGAACTAGCTACTGTTACTAGGGTGGTGTTGGCACCTCCATTAAGGGAACTAGCTACTGTTTCACTAGGGTGGTGTTGGCACCTCCATTAAGGGAACTAGCTACTGTTTCACTAGGGAGGTGTTGGCACCTCCATTTAAGAGAACTAGCTACTGTTTCACTAGGGTGGTGTTGACACCTCCATTAAGGAAACTAGCTACTGTTACTAGGGTGTTGTTGACAACTCCATTAAGGAAACTAGCTACTGTTACTAGGGTGGTGTTGGCACATCCATTAGGGAAACTAGCTACTACTAGGGTGGTGTTGGCACCTCCATTAAGGAAACTAGCTACTGTTTCACTAGGATGGTGTTGGCACCTCCATTAAGGAAACTAGCTACTGTTTCACTAGGTTGGTGTTGGCACCTCCATTAAGGGAACTAGCTACTGTTACTAGGGTGGCATTGGCACCTCCATTAAGGGAACTAGCTACTGTTACTAGGGTGGCATTGGCATCTCCATTAAGGGAACTAGCTACTGTTTCACTAGGGTGGTGTTGGCACCTCCATTAAGGGAACTAGCTACTGTTTCACTAGGGTGGTGTTGGCTCCTCCATTAAGGGAACTAGCTACTGTTACTAGGATGGTGTTGGCACCTCCATTAAGGGAACTAGCTACTGTTTCACTAGGGTGGTGTTGGCACCTCCATTAAGGGAACTAGCTACTGTTACTAGGGTGGCATTGGCACCACCATTAAGGAAACTAGCTACTGTTACTAGGGAGGTGTTGGCACCTCCATTTAAGAGAACTAGCTACTGTTTCACTAGGGTGGTGTTGACACCTCCATTAAGGGAACTAGCTACTGTTTCACTATGGTGGTGTTGACACCTCCATTAAGGAAAATAGCTACTGTTACTAGGGTGGTGTTGGCACCTCCATTAAGGAAACTAGCTACTGTTTCACTAGGGTGGTGTTGGCACCTCCATTAAGGGAACTAGCTACTGTTACTAGGGAGGTGTTGGCACCTCCATTTAAGAGAACTAGCTACTGTTTCACTAGGGTGGTGTTGACACCTCCATTAAGGAAACTAGCTACTGTTACTAGGGTGGTGTTGACAACTCCATTAAGGAAACTAGCTACTGTTACTAGGGTGGTGTTGGCACATCCATTAGGGAAACTAGCTACTGTTTCACTAGGATGGTGTTGGCACCTCCATTAAGGGAACTAGCTACTGTTTCACTAGGGTGGTGTTGGCACCTCCATTAAGGGAACTAGCTACTGTTACTAGGGTGGCGTTGGCACCTCCATTAAGGGAACTAGCTACTGTTACTAGGGTGCTATTGGCATCTCCATTAAGGGAACTAGCTACTGTTTCACTAGGGTGGTGTTGGCACCTCCATTAAGGGAAGAAGCTACTGTTACTAGGGTGGTGTTGGCACCTCCATTAAGGGAACTAGCTACTGTTACTAGGGTGGCATTGGCACCACCATTAAGGAAACTAGCTACTGTTTCACTCGGGTGGTGTTGGCAACTCCATTAAGGGAACTAGCTACTGTTACTAGGGAGGTGTTGGCACCTCCATTTAAGAGAACTAGCTACTGTTTCACTAGGGTGGTGTTGACACCTCCATTAAGGAAACTAGCTACTGTTACTAGGGTGGTGTTGACACCTCCATTAAGGAAACTAGCTACTGTTACTAGGGTGGTGTTGGCACATCCATTAGGGAAACGAGCTACTACTAGGGTGGTGTTGGCACCTCCATTAAGGAAACTAGCTACTGTTTCACTAGGGTGGTGTTGACATCTCCATTAAGGCAACTAGCTACTGTTTCACTAGGGTGGTGTTGACACCTCCATTAAGGGGACTAGCTACTGTTACTAGGGTGGCGTTGGCAACTCCATTAAGGGAACTAGCTACTGTTACTAGCGTGGTGTTGGCACCTCCATTAAGGGAACTAGCTACTGTTTCACTAGGGTGGTGTTGGCACCTTCATTAAGGGAACTAGCTACTGTTTCACTAGGGTGGTGTTGGCACCTCCATTAAGGGAACTAGCTACTGTTACTAGGGTGGCATTGGCACCTCCATTAAGGGAACTAGCTACTGTTTCACTAGGGTGGTGTTGGCACCTCCATTAAGGGAACTAGCTACTGTTTCACTATGGTGGTGTTGGCACCTCCATTAAGGGAACTAGCTACTGTTACTAGGGTGGCATTGGCACCTCCATTAAGGGAACTAGCTACTGTTTCACTAGGGTGGTGTTGGCACCTCCATTAAGGGAACTAGCTACTGTTTCACTAGGGTGGTGTTGGCACCTCCATTAAGGGAACTAGCTACTGTTACTAGGGTGGCATTGGCACCTCCATTAAGGGAACTAGCTACTGTTTCACTAGGGTGGTGTTGGCACCTCCATTAAGGGAACTAGCTACTGTTTCACTAGGGTGGTGTTGGCTCCTCCATTAAGGGAACTAGCTACTGTTACTAGGGTGGTGTTGGCAACTCCATTAAGGGAACTAGCTACTGTTTCACTAGGGTGGTGTTGGCACCTCCACTAAGGGAACTAGCTACTGTTACTAGGGTGGCATTGGCACCACCATTAAGGAAACTAGGTACTGTTTCACTCGGGTGGTGTTGGCACCTCAATTAAGGGAACTAGCTACTGTTTCACTAGGGAGGTGTTGGCACCTCCATTTAAGAGAACTAGCTACTGTTTCACTAGGGTGGTGTTGACACCTCCATTAAGGAAACTAGCTACTGTTACTAGGGTGGTGTTGACAACTCCATTAAGGAAACTAGCTACTGTTACTAGGGTGGTGTTGGCACATCCATTAGGGAAACTAGCTACTACTAGGGTGGTGTTGGCACCTCCATTAAGGAAACTAGCTACTGTTTCACTAGGATGGTGTTGGCACCTCCATTAAGGAAACTAGCTACTGTTTCACTAGGTTGGTGTTGGCACCTCCATTAAGGGAACTAGCTACTGTTACTAGGGTGGCATTGGCACCTCCATTAAGGGAACTAGCTACTGTTACTAGGGTGGCATTGGCATCTCCATTAAGGGAACTAGCTACTGTTTCACTAGGGTGGTGTTGGCACCTCCATTAAGGGAACTAGCTACTGTTTCACTAGGGTGGTGTTGGCTCCTCCATTAAGGGAACTAGCTACTGTTACTAGGATGGTGTTGGCACCTCCATTAAGGGAACTAGCTACTGTTTCACTAGGGTGGTGTTGGCACCTCCATTAAGGGAACTAGCTAATGTTACTAGGGTGGCATTGGCACCACCATTAAGGAAACTAGCTACTGTTTCACTAGGGTGGTGTTTGCACCTCCATTAAGGGAACTAGCTACTGTTACTAGGGAGGTGTTGGCACATCCATTTAAGAGAACTAGCTACTGTTTCACTAGGGTGGTGTTGACACCTCCATTAAGGGAACTAGCTACTGTTTCACTATGGTGGTGTTGACACCTCCATTAAGGAAACTAGCTACTGTTACTAGGGTGGTGTTGGCACCTCCATTAAGGAAACTAGCTACTGTTTCACTAGGGTGGTGTTGGCACCTCCATTAAGGGAACTAGCTACTGTTACTAGGGAGGTGTTGGCACCTCCATTTAAGAGAACTAGCTACTGTTTCACTAGGGTGGTGTTGACACCTCCATTAAGGAAACTAGCTACTGTTACTAGGGTGGTGTTGACAACTCCATTAAGGAAACTAGCTACTGTTACTAGGGTGGTGTTGGCACATCCATTAGGGAAACTAGCTACTGTTTCACTAGGATGGTGTTGGCACCTCCATTAAGGAAACTAGCTACTGTTTCACTAGGATGGTGTTGGCACCTCCATTAAGGAAACTAGCTACTGTTTCACTAGGGTGGTGTTGACATCTCCATTAAGGCAACTAGCTACTGTTTCACTAGGGTGGTGTTGACACCTCCATTAAGGGAACTAGCTACTGTTACTAGGGTGGCGTTGGCAACTCCATTAAGGGAACTAGCTACTGTTACTAGCGTGGTGTTGGCACCTCCATTAAGGGAACTAGCTACTGTTTCACTAGGGTGGTGTTGGCACCTCCTTTAAGGGAACTAGCTACTGTTATTAGGGTCGTGTTGGCATCTCCATTAAGGGAACTAGCTACTGTTTCACTAGGGTGGTGTTGGCACCTCCATTAAGGGAACTAGCTACTGTTACTAGGGTGGCATTGGCACCTCCATTAAGGGAACTAGCTACTGTTTCACTAGGGTGGTGTTGGCACCTCCATTAAGGGAACTAGCTACTCTTACTAGGGTGGCGTTGGCACCTCCATTAAGGGAACTAGCTACTGTTACTAGGGTGGCAATGGCATCTCCATTAAGGGAACTAGCTACTGTTTCACTAGGGTGGTGTTGGCACCTCCATTAAGGGAACTAGCTACTGTTTCACTAGGGTGGTGTTGGCTCCTCCATTAAGGGAACTAGCTACTGTTACTAGGGTGGCATTGGCATCTCCATTAAGGGAACTAGCTACTGTTTCACTAGGGTGGTGTTGGCACCTCCATTAAGGGAACTAGCTACTGTTTCACTAGGGTGGTGTTGGCTCCTCCATTAAGGGAACTAGCTACTGTTACTAGGGTGGTGTTGGCACCTCCATTAAGGGAACTAGCTACTGTTTCACTAGGGTGGTGTTGGCACCTCCATTAAGGGAACTAGCTACTGTTTCACTAGGGAGGTGTTGGCACCTCCATTTAAGAGAACTAGCTACTGTTTCACTAGGGTGGTGTTGACACCTCCATTAAGGAAACTAGCTACTGTTACTAGGGTGGTGTTGACAACTCCATTAAGGAAACTAGCTACTGTTACTAGGGTGGTGTTGGCACATCCATTAGGGAAACTAGCTACTACTAGGGTGGTGTTGGCACCTCCATTAAGGAAACTAGCTACTGTTTCACTAGGATGGTGTTGGCACCTCCATTAAGGAAACTAGCTACTGTTTCACTAGGTTGGTGTTGGCACCTCCATTAAGGGAACTAGCTACTGTTACTAGGGTGGCATTGGCACCTCCATTAAGGTAACTAGCTACTGTTACTAGGGTGGCATTGGCATCTCCATTAAGGGAACTAGCTACTGTTTCACTAGGGTGGTGTTGGCACCTCCATTAAGGGAACTAGCTACTGTTTCACTAGGGTGGTGTTGGCTCCTCCATTAAGGGAACTAGCTACTGTTACTAGGATGGTGTTGGCACCTCCATTAAGGGAACTAGCTACTGTTTCACTAGGGTGGTGTTGGCACCTCCATTAAGGGAACTAGCTACTGTTACTAGGGTGGCATTGGCACCACTATTAAGGAAACTAGCTACTGTTACTAGGGAGGTGTTGGCACCTCCATTTAAGAGAACTAGCTACTGTTTCACTAGGGTGGTGTTGACACCTCCATTAAGGGAACTAGCTACTGTTTCACTATGGTGGTGTTGACACCTCCATTAAGGAAACTAGCTACTGTTACTAGGGTGGTGTTGGCACCTCCATTAAGGAAACTAGCTACTGTTTCACTAGGGTGGTGTTGGCACCTCCATTAAGGGAACTAGCTACTGTTACTAGGGAGGTGTTGGCACCTCCATTTAAGAGAACTAGCTACTGTTTCACTAGGGTGGTGTTGACACCTCCATTAAGGAAACTAGCTACTGTTACTAGGGTGGTGTTGACAACTCCATTAAGGAAACTAGCTACTGTTACTAGGGTGGTGTTGGCACATCCATTAGGGAAACTAGCTACTGTTTCACTAGGATGGTGTTGGCACCTCCATTAAGGAAACTAGCTACTGTTTCACTAGGATGGTGTTGGCACCTCCATTAAGGAAACTAGCTACTGTTTCACTAGGGTGGTGTTGACATCTCCATTAAGGCAACTAGCTACTGTTTCACTAGGGTGGTGTTGACACCTCCATTAAGGGAACTAGCTACTGTTACTAGGGTGGCGTTGGCAACTCCATTAAGGGAACTAGCTACTGTTACTAGCGTAGTGTTGGCACCTCCATTAAGGGAACTAGCTACTGTTTCACTAGGGTGGTGTTGGCACCTCCATTAAGGGAACTAGCTACTGTTATTAGGGTCGTGTTGGCATCTCCATTAAGGGAACTAGCTACTGTTTCACTAGGGTGGTGTTGGCACCTCCATTAAGGGAACTAGCTACTGTTACTAGGGTGGCATTGGCACCTCCATTAAGGGAACTAGCTACTGTTTCACTAGGGTGGTGTTGGCACCTCCATTAAGGGAACTAGCTACTGTTACTAGGGTGGCGTTGGCACCTCCATTAAGGGAACTAGCTACTGTTACTAGGGTGGCATTGGCATCTCCATTAAGGGAACTAGCTACTGTTTCACTAGGGTGGTGTTGGCACCTCCATTAAGGGAACTAGCTACTGTTTCACTAGGGTGGTGTTGACACCTCCATTAAGGGAACTAGCTACTGTTTCACTATGGTGGTGTTGACACCTCCATTAAGGAAACTAGCTACTGTTACTAGGGTGGTGTTGGCACCTCCATTAAGGAAACTAGCTACTGTTTCACTAGGGTGGTGTTGGCACCTCCATTAAGGGAACTAGCTACTGTTACTAGGGAGGTGTTGGCACCTCCATTTAAGAGAACTAGCTACTGTTTCACTAGGGTGGTGTTGACACCTCCATTAAGGAAACTAGCTACTGTTACTAGGGTGGTGTTGACAACTCCATTAAGGAAACTAGCTACTGTTACTAGGGTGGTGTTGGCACATCCATTAGGGAAACTAGCTACTGTTTCACTAGGATGGTGTTGGCACCTCCATTAAGGAAACTAGCTACTGTTTCACTAGGATGGTGTTGGCACCTCCATTAAGGAAACTAGCTACTGTTTCACTAGGGTGGTGTTGACATCTCCATTAAGGCAACTAGCTACTGTTTCACTAGGGTGGTGTTGACACCTCCATTAAGCGAACTAGCTACTGTTACTAGGGTGGCGTTGGCAACTCCATTAAGGGAACTAGCTACTGTTACTAGCGTGGTGTTGGCACCTCCATTAAGGGAACTAGCTACTGTTTCACTAGGGTGGTGTTGGCACCTCCTTTAAGGGAACTAGCTACTGTTATTAGGGTCGTGTTGGCATCTCCATTAAGGGAACTAGCTACTGTTTCACTAGGGTGGTGTTGGCACCTCCATTAAGGGAACTAGCTACTGTTACTAGGGTGGCATTGGCACCTCCATTAAGGGAACTAGCTACTGTTTCACTAGGGTGGTGTTGGCACCTCCATTAAGGGAACTAGCTACTCTTACTAGGGTGGCGTTGGCACCTCCATTAAGGGAACTAGCTACTGTTACTAGGGTGGCAATGGCATCTCCATTAAGGGAACTAGCTACTGTTTCACTAGGGTGGTGTTGGCACCTCCATTAAGGGAACTAGCTACTGTTTCACTAGGGTGGTGTTGGCTCCTCCATTAAGGGAACTAGCTACTGTTACTAGGGTGGCATTGGCATCTCCATTAAGGGAACTAGCTACTGTTTCACTAGGGTGGTGTTGGCACCTCCATTAAGGGAACTAGCTACTGTTTCACTAGGGTGGTGTTGGCTCCTCCATTAAGGGAACTAGCTACTGTTACTAGGGTGGTGTTGGCACCTCCATTAAGGGAACTAGCTACTGTTTCACTAGGGTGGTGTTGGCACCTCCATTAAGGGAACTAGCTACTGTTTCACTAGGGAGGTGTTGGCACCTCCATTTAAGAGAACTAGCTACTGTTTCACTAGGGTGGTGTTGACACCTCCATTAAGGAAACTAGCTACTGTTACTAGGGTGGTGTTGACAACTCCATTAAGGAAACTAGCTACTGTTACTAGGGTGGTGTTGGCACATCCATTAGGGAAACTAGCTACTACTAGGGTGGTGTTGGCACCTCCATTAAGGAAACTAGCTACTGTTTCACTAGGATGGTGTTGGCACCTCCATTAAGGAAACTAGCTACTGTTTCACTAGGTTGGTGTTGGCACCTCCATTAAGGGAACTAGCTACTGTTACTAGGGTGGCATTGGCACCTCCATTAAGGTAACTAGCTACTGTTACTAGGGTGGCATTGGCATCTCCATTAAGGGAACTAGCTACTGTTTCACTAGGGTGGTGTTGGCACCTCCATTAAGGGAACTAGCTACTGTTTCACTAGGGTGGTGTTGGCTCCTCCATTAAGGGAACTAGCTACTGTTACTAGGATGGTGTTGGCACCTCCATTAAGGGAACTAGCTACTGTTTCACTAGGGTGGTGTTGGCACCTCCATTAAGGGAACTAGCTACTGTTACTAGGGTGGCATTGGCACCACTATTAAGGAAACTAGCTACTGTTACTAGGGAGGTGTTGGCACCTCCATTTAAGAGAACTAGCTACTGTTTCACTAGGGTGGTGTTGACACCTCCATTAAGGGAACTAGCTACTGTTTCACTATGGTGGTGTTGACACCTCCATTAAGGAAACTAGCTACTGTTACTAGGGTGGTGTTGGCACCTCCATTAAGGAAACTAGCTACTGTTTCACTAGGGTGGTGTTGGCACCTCCATTAAGGGAACTAGCTACTGTTACTAGGGAGGTGTTGGCACCTCCATTTAAGAGAACTAGCTACTGTTTCACTAGGGTGGTGTTGACACCTCCATTAAGGAAACTAGCTACTGTTACTAGGGTGGTGTTGACAACTCCATTAAGGAAACTAGCTACTGTTACTAGGGTGGTGTTGGCACATCCATTAGGGAAACTAGCTACTGTTTCACTAGGATGGTGTTGGCACCTCCATTAAGGAAACTAGCTACTGTTTCACTAGGATGGTGTTGGCACCTCCATTAAGGAAACTAGCTACTGTTTCACTAGGGTGGTGTTGACATCTCCATTAAGGCAACTAGCTACTGTTTCACTAGGGTGGTGTTGACACCTCCATTAAGGGAACTAGCTACTGTTACTAGGGTGGCGTTGGCAACTCCATTAAGGGAACTAGCTACTGTTACTAGCGTAGTGTTGGCACCTCCATTAAGGGAACTAGCTACTGTTTCACTAGGGTGGTGTTGGCACCTCCATTAAGGGAACTAGCTACTGTTATTAGGGTCGTGTTGGCATCTCCATTAAGGGAACTAGCTACTGTTTCACTAGGGTGGTGTTGGCACCTCCATTAAGGGAACTAGCTACTGTTACTAGGGTGGCATTGGCACCTCCATTAAGGGAACTAGCTACTGTTTCACTAGGGTGGTGTTGGCACCTCCATTAAGGGAACTAGCTACTGTTACTAGGGTGGCGTTGGCACCTCCATTAAGGGAACTAGCTACTGTTACTAGGGTGGCATTGGCATCTCCATTAAGGGAACTAGCTACTGTTTCACTAGGGTGGTGTTGGCACCTCCATTAAGGGAACTAGCTACTGTTTCACTAGGGTGGTGTTGGCTCCTCCATTAAGGGAACTAGCTACTGTTACTAGGGTGGCATTGGCATCTCCATTAAGGGAACTAGCTACTGTTTCACTAGGGTGGTGTTGACACCTCCATTAAGGAAACTAGCTACTGTTACTAGGGTGGTGTTGACAACTCCATTAAGGAAACTAGCTACTGTTACTAGGGTGGTGTTGGCACATCCATTAGGGAAACTAGCTACTACTAGGGTGGTGTTGGCACCTCCTTTAAGGAAACTAGCTACTGTTTCACTAGGATGGTGTTGGCACCTCCATTAAGGAAACTAGCTACTGTTTCAATATGGTGGTGTTGACATCTCCATTAAGGCAACTAGCTACTGTTTCACTAGGGTGGTGTTGACTCCTCCATTAAGGGAACTAGCTACTGTTACTAGGGTGGCGTTGGCAACTCCATTAAGGGAACTAGCTACTGTTACTAGCGTGGTGTTGGCACCTCCATTAAGGGAACTAGCTACTGTTACTAGGGTGGTGTTGGCATCTCCATTAAGGGAACTAGCTACTGTTTCACTAGGTTGGTGTTGGCACCTCCATTAAGGGAACTAGCCACTGTTACTAGGGTGGCGTTGGCACCTCCATTAAGGGAACTAGCCACTGTTACTAGGGTGGCATTGGCATCTCCATTAAGGGAACTAGCTACTGTTTCACTAGGGTGGTGTTGGCACCTCCATTAAGGGAACTAGCTACTGTTTCAGTAGGGTGGTGTTGGCTCCTCCATTAAGGGAACTAGCTACTGTTACTAGGATGGTGTTGGCACCTCCATTAAGGGAACTAGCTACTGTTTCACTAGGGTGGTATTGGCACCTCCATTAAGGGAACTAGCTACTGTTACTAGGGTGGCATTGGCACCACCATTAAGGAAACTAGCTACTGTTTCACTAGGGTGGTGTTTGCACCTCCATTAAGGGAACTAACTACTGTTACTAGGGAGGTGTTGGCACCTCCATTTAAGAGAACTAGCTACTGTTTCACTAGGGTGGTGTTGACACCTCCATTAAGGAAACTAGCTACTGTTACTAGGGTGGTGTTGGCACCTCCATTAACGAAACTAGCTACTGTTTCACTAGGGTAGTGTTGGCACCTCCATTAAGGGAACTAGCTACTGTTACTAGGGAGGTGTTGGCACCTCCATTTAAGAGAACTAGCTACTGTTTCACTAGGGTGGTGTTGACACCTCCATTAAGGAAACTAGCTACTGTTACTAGGGTGGTGTTGACAACTCCATTAAGGAAACTAGCCACTGTTACTAGGGTGGTGTTGGCACATCCATTAGGGAAACTAGCTACTACTAGGGTGGTGTTGGCACCTCCATTAAGGAAACTAGCTACTGTTTCACTAGGATGGTGTTGGCACCTCCATTAAGGAAACTAGCTACTGTTTCACTAGGGTGGTGTTGACATCTCCATTAAGGCAACTAGCTACTGTTTCACTAGGGTGGTGTTGACACCTCCATTAAGGGAACTAGCTACTGTTACTAGGGTGGCGTTGGCAACTCCATTAAGGGAACTAGCTACTGTTACTAGCGTGGTGTTGGCACCTCCATTAAGGGAACTAGCTACTGTTTCACTAGGGTGGTGTTGGCACCTCCATTAAGGGAACTAGCTACTGTTACTAGGGTGGTGTTGGCATCTCCATTAAGGTAACTAGCTACTGTTTCACTAGGGTGGTGTTGGCACCTCCATTAAGGGAACTAGCTACTGTTACTAGGGTGGCATTGGCACCTCCATTAAGGGAACTAGCTACTGTTTCACTAGGGTGGTGTTGGCACCTCATTTAAGAGAACTAGCTACTGTTTCACTAGGGTGGTGTTGACACCTCCATTAAGGAAACTAGCTACTGTTACTAGGGTGGTGTTGACAACTCCATTAAGGAAACTAGGTACTGTTACTAGGGTGGTGTTGGCACATCCATTAGGGAAACTAGCTACTACTAGGGTGGTGTTGGCACCTCCATTAAGGAAACTAGCTACTGTTTCACTAGGATGGTGTTGGCACCTCCATTAAGGAAACTAGCTACTGTTTCACTAGGGTGGTGTTGACATCTCCATTAAGGGAACTAGCTACTGTTTCACTAGGGTGGTGTTGGCACCTCCATTAAGGGAACTAGCTACTGTTACTAGGGTGGCGTTGGCACCTCCATTAAGGGAACTAGCTACTGTTACTAGGGTGGCATTGGCATCTCCATTAAGGGAACTAGCTACTGTTTCACTAGGGTGGTGTTGGCACCTCCATTAAGGGAACTAGCTACTGTTTCACTAGGGTGGTGTTGGCTCCTCCATTAAGGGAACTAGCTACTGTTACTAGGGTGGTGTTGGCACCTCCATTAAGGGAACTAGCTACTGTTTCACTAGGGTGGTGTTGGCACCTCCATTAAGGGAACTAGCTACTGTTACTAGGGTGGCATTGGCACCACCATTAAGGAAACTAGCTACTGTTTCACTAGGGTGGTGTTGGCACCTCCATTAAGGGAACTAGCTACTGTTACTAGGGTGGCGTTGGCACCTCCATTAAGGGAACTAGCTACTGTTACTAGGGTGGCATTGGCATCTCCATTAAGGGAACTAGCTACTGTTTCACTAGGGTGGTGTTGGCACCTCCATTAAGGGAACTAGCTACTGTTTCACTAGGGTGGTGTTGGCTCCTCCATTAAGGGAACTAGCTACTGTTACTAGGGTGGTGTTGGCACCTCCATTAAGGGAACTAGCTACTGTTTCACTAGGGTGGTGTTGGCACCTCCATTAAGGGAACTAGCTACTGTTACTAGGGTGGCATTGGCACCACCATTAAGGAATCTAGCTACTGTTTCACTAGGGTGGTGTTTGCACCTCCATTAAGGGAACTAGCTACTGTTACTAGGGAGGTGTTGGCACCTCCATTTAAGAGAACTAGCTACTGTTTCACTAGGGTGGTGTTGACACCTCCATTAAGGGAACTAGCTACTGTTTCACTATGGTGGTGTTGACACCTCCATTAAGGAAACTAGCTACTGTTACTAGGGTGGTGTTGGCACCTCCATTAAGGAAACTAGCTACTGTTACTAGGGTGGTGTTGGCACCTCCATTAAGGAAACTAGCTACTGTTACTAGGGTGGTGTTGGCACCTCCATTAAGGAAACTAGCTACTGTTACTAGGGTGGTGTTGGCACCTCCATTAAGGGAACTAGCTACTGTTACTAGGGTGGTGTTGGCACCTCCATTAAGGAAACTAGCTACTGTTTCACTAGGGTGGTGTTGGCACCTCCATTAAGGGAACTAGCTACTGTTTCACTAGGGTGGTGTTGACACCTCCATTAAGGGAACTAGCTACTGTTTCACTATGGTGGTGTTGACACCTCCATTAAGGAAACTAGCTACTGTTACTAGGGTGGTGTTGGCACCTCCATTAAGGAAACTAGCTACTGTTACTAGGGTGGTGTTGGCACCTCCATTAAGGAAAGTAGCTACTGTTACTAGGGTGGTGTTGGCACCTCCATTAAGGAAACTAGCTACTGTTACTAGGGTGGTGTTGGCACCTCCATTAAGGAAACTAGCTACTTGTCACACCCTGGCTCTGGGACTCTATATGTTGAGCCAGGGTGTGTTCATTCTATGTGTTCTATTTCTATGTTGGGGGTTCTAGGTTGTGTATTTCTATGTTGGCCTGAGTGACTCCCAATCAGAGGCAACGAGTGTCAGCTGTTGGCTGGTTGTCTCTGATTGGGAGCCATATTTATACTGTCTGTTTTCCTTTTGTGTTTGTGGGTTCTTGTTCCGTGTTCGGTCATTGTTACCGTGGACTTCACGAGTCGTTTATTGTTTTGTTGTTTTGTGTGTGCACTTTAATTAAATAAAGTAATCATGTTCGTTCATCACGCTGCGCATTGGTCTGTTCCATATGACGATCGTGACAGAAGAACCCACCATACCAGGACCAAGCAGCGTGTCCAGGAGCAGGCAGACTGGACATGGGAGGAAGCGCCAGGAAAGGAGATGGAGAGGCTGGCGATGGCCCAGGTGGGCAAATCGTGGTCCTGGGAGGACATGCTCGGGGGCAAATGGCCATGGGCAAGGATTAAGGCCCTGGCGAGAGAGGAGCAGCGGCGTCAGCAGTGTCATCGTCGCAAGGACGAGAGGCAACCCCAAAAATTTTTTAGGGGGGGGCACACTGCATGGGCGGCTGGGCAGCAGGAGGCTGCCACAGGTCGATTTGGAGAGGAGGCCACCGGGTTTGGGGGGCCAGAAGGCAGGTTGGCGGAGCCTGGAAGGAGAGCGGAACCAACGTCCCGTACTCAGGCATGGCAGCATGGGACGGGGCAGGTTCCGCGGTATGCGGAGCGGCGTTCTGTGCCACGAGTGGTCCGGCATAGTCCTGTACGTCCTGTGCGAGCGCCCCGCACGTGTCGTGCGAAGGCGGGTATGCAGCCAGGACGGAGTGTGCCGGCTCAACGCTCGTGGTCTCCAATGCCTCTCCGCGGTCCCGGATATCCTGCTCCGGTGTCACGTGCTGTTATGCCAGTACGGGTACACAGCCCTGTACGTCCTGTGCGGATGCCTCACACAGAGTGTGTGAGGGTAGGCATTCAGCCGGGACGGGTTGTGGCCGCTCTTCACTCCAGGTCTCCTATCCGTCTCCACAGCCCGGTTCGGCCTGTCCCTGCTCCACGCACCAAGCCTACGGTGTGCGTCGCCAGCCCAGTCCGGCCTATCCCTGCTCCACGCACCAAGCCTACGGTGTGCGTCGCCAGCCCAGTCCGGCCTGTTCCTGCCACTCGCACCAAGCCTACGGTGTGCGTCGCCAGCCCGGCCCGGCCTGTTCCTGCCACTCGCACCAAGCCTACGGTGCGCGTCGCCAGCCCGGCCCGGCCTGTTCCTGCCACTCGCACCAAGCCAGGGGTGCGAGTCGCCAGCCCGGCCCGGCCTGTTCCTGCCACTCGCACCAAGCCAGGGGTGCGAGTCGTCAGCCTGGTCCAGAACGTTCCTGCTACTCGCACCAAGCCAGGGGTGCGAGTCGTCAGCCTGGTCCAGCCAGTTCCTGCTACTCGCACCAAGCCAGGGGTGCGAGTCGTCAGTCCGGTAAAGCCCGTTCCGGCTCCACGCACCAAGCCAGGGGTGCGCATCGTCAGCCCGGTCCGGCCCGTTGCTGCTCCACGCACCAAGCCAGGGGTGTGAGTCGTCAGTCCGGTGAGGCCCGTTCCGGCTCCACGCACCAAGCCAGGGGTGCGTATCGTCAGCCCGGTCCGGCCCGTTGCTGCTCCACGCACCAAGCCAGGGGTGCGCATCGTCAGCCCGGTCCGGTCCGTTCCTGCCTCACGCACCAAGCCAGGGGTGCGCGTCGTCAGTCCGGCACAACCCGTGCCTGGGTCATCGGTGCCAAATCAGGTACCGCTCAACTGCTCCACAACGGAGCTGAAGCTAGCCGTTCCTGCTACGTTCAGGTCAGCTCCAGCCAGCGGGGCCAGACCGGACCAGGGGCGCTATGGGGGGATTATTGGAGGGTGGTGGGCAAGGCCGGAGCCAGAACCGCCGCCGAGGAGGTATGCCCACCCAGCCCTCCCCTGTTTTGCTCTTATTGAGGCGCGGTCGCAGTCCGCGCCTTTAGGGGGGGGGTACTGTCACACCCTGGCTCTGGGACTCTATATGTTGAGCCAGGGTGTGTTCATTCTATGTGTTCTATTTCTATGTTGGGGGTTCTAGGTTGTGTATTTCTATGTTGGCCTGAGTGACTCCCAATCAGAGGCAACGAGTGTCAGCTGTTGGCTGGTTGTCTCTGATTGGGAGCCATATTTATACTGTCTGTTTTCCTTTTGTGTTTGTGGGTTCTTGTTCCGTGTTCGGTCATTGTTACCGTGGACTTCACGAGTCGTTTATTGTTTTGTTGTTTCGTGTGTGCACTTTAATTAAATAAAGTAATCATGTTCGTTCATCACGCTGCGCATTGGTCTGTTCCATATGACGATCTTGACACTACTGTTTCACTAGGGTGGTGTTGGCACCTCCATTAAGGAAACTAGCTAAAATTTCACTAGGGTGAACAGTGACTCACTGAGTGTTGATCATCTGAATCTGCAGCTGAAAAGAGGAAGATCCTGTGCTAGCTTTGTTGCTAGCTTAGCTAGACGCCACATTACAGACTGCACATTTCAGACTGTACAGGCATTTCAGACCACAAGTTTCAGATTGTACTAGCATATTTCAGTACAGTACAATCTGTCTAGATGTGATTTACTGGCCCACATCGAAGCAATGTTTTGACTACCGTCAGCTTCTTGGAGATCAATGGATTTAGCAACAGCTTTTTTCCTCCCCTGCTTTTCCCTTCTGCTGAACAAAATGCCAATCTTGTGTAAAGCTTGGAAATGTTAATTAGCAGGTGTGGGTGTCCGTTTGAAAATCTGCATTGTTTATGTCAGGTGAAATAATTATATAAAAAAGGAAATGGGCTTGCAGGGTTTTGATTTGAATGTGCTCGTTGCGCAAGTTTAGTTTTTCAGTGATTTCATGATTGGAATGATTGGAATTGGGCTGACACAAGTTCCGGTTCAAAATCTCATTTATACAGCATTTAACCAGGTTTGCAGAGTCACAGGGGCAGAATGAAGACTGAAAACATTATCCCTCCCAATATACTGTATGTGTTTTGTTTTTCTCACTTTTTATTTGTGGTATTGAAACAGTCCCGTGTAGCTCAGTTGGTAGCTCAGTTGGTAGAGCATGGCGCTTGCAACGCCAGGGTTGAGGGTTTGATTCCCACGGGTGACCAGTATGAAAATGTATGCACTCACTAACTGTAAGTTGCTCTGGATAAGAGTGTCTGCTAAATGACTAAAATGTAAATAACTTCTGCAGGAAAAGCTCTTTGGGAAACCCCCAGCATTGTTTATTAGCAATGGCACCCTCTTCCCTATATAGTGCACTACTTTTGACCAGAGCTGTATGGGCCCAGGCCAAAAGTAGTGCACTACAGTGGGAATAGGATGCCATTTGGGACACATACTTACAGTTTCTGTCTGACAAATGATTACATTAGCGCCTGCTTAGTGGCACACTGTTTGAGCCTCTCAGTGAGTCATCACACAGCTCCAGTGTTTTGTTGATTCTGGTCCAGCTGTTAGCTTTCAGTTTCCATGAAATGATGAAATGATGTCTACCACGGTTAGGGTCAATCCATTGCAGTAATTTCCAGGAAAAACTGGAATAGTTTCTAACGTTTTCCTACTTTATTGGCGTGTACTTCACTCTTCTAAATGGTTCTAGAACACAGTTGGGCAAAGGAAAACATACTCCTTGGTATGGTTTTCAGAGGACAGCACACATCTCCATACTCCAACTGCTGAGTCATAGCTCTGAAAATAACTGACAAATGAAAATTAATAACAGTTACATCGTTTCTCCAAAGACGGGAAAAGGAATTGTGAAGGCGCCGGTGACGACTTTTCTTATCTTTTCATTTGAATGATTAGGAAATCATTTCCCTCCGCATTGTCTGCGGCTGAGGCTAATTCTTTTATCACAGAACTTTTAATTAGCTGTATCTCTGTGTTGCAGTACCACACTACGAGCTGAACAAGACTTGATGATGGAGGATGGAGGAAGCAGAATATAGTACAGTGTGTTCTATTCATTTGGTTTGAAAGTAATTTTTTGTACATTTTTATAATTAGTATACTTTTCTGATCAAGGACTTGGCCTACACAGGGTTTTATGATTTTTAATTTTTTTATAATGAGACATGTTTTGATACACAACATGCAGTGAGGGGTGCTTAGAGGAAAGGCAAGCTGGATAGCTTGAAATAGATTATCTGGATATGGGGTTTAACACATCCTAATGATCTCCGCCTGTTAACATATCATGCTATATGTCTGATGACTTCTCCCAACCCAATCTCCAAATAAAACGACAACCCGTGGGGTAACTGCAGCAACAGAATTACGTCATTGCTCGACGTTTTAATTACAACATGTGGTGCTGTACCTTAGCTGTCAGTCAAACTCTGCAAAAGTGAAACTAAAACTTAAGTTAGGCATTAATTCCAAGTGGTTAAGTTAAGGGTTAAAGGAAACAAAAAACAAAAAAAGTAAGTGCCTAGAACTGGGATGTAACACATGCCCCTTAAACGCCCATCCACCATCCCCAGCCACAACGCCCTAGCAAGCCGCCAGCCCATCCACCATCCCCAGCCACAACGCCCTAGCAAGCCGCCAGACCATCCACCATCCCCAGCCACAACGCCCTAGCAAGCCGCCAGACCATCCACCATCCCCAGCCACAACGCCCTAGCAAGCCGCCAGCCCATCCACCATCCCCAGCCACAACGCCCTAGCAAGCCGCCAGACCATCCACCATCCCCAGCCACAACGCCCTAGCAAGCCGCCAGCCCATCCACCATCCCCAGCCACAACGCCCTAGCAAGCCGCCAGCCCATCCACCATTCCCAGCCACAACGCCCTAGCAAGACGCCAGCCCATCCACCATCCCCAGCCACAACGCCCTAGCAAGCCGCCAGACCATCCACCATCCCCAGCCACAACACCCTAGCAAGACGCCAGCCCATCCACCATCCCCAGCCACAACGCCCTAGCAAGACGCCAGCCCATCCACCATCCCCAGCCACAACGGCCTAGCAAGCCGCCAGCCCATCCACCATCCCCAGCCACAACGCCCTAGCAAGCCGCCAGCCCATCCACCATCCCCAGCCACAACGCCCTAGCAAGCCGCCAGCCCATCCACCATCCCCAGCCACAACGCCCTAGCAAGCCGCCAGCCCATCCACCATCCCCAGCCACAACGCCCTAGCAAGCCGCCAGCCCATCCACCATCCCCAGCCACAACGCCCTAGCAAGCCGCCAGCCAAATAGATGGTAATCGGTGCTCACGTTGCCCCTAGTGGAAACTTTACACTTAACAAGTAGAAGTTACGTTTTTCATACTGGGGGGCCAGTATGAAAAATGTATGCACTCACTAATTGGAAGTCGCTCTGGATAAGAGCGTCTGCTAAATGACTAAACTGTAAGTTAAATACTTTACATTTTTACAAGTAATAGATAAACACTTTACACTTTTCAAGTAACAGTGACCATCCATTATGAAGGACACTCTCAGAACTTTTCTAATTTGCAATTCCCATGAGCGACCACGTCAACAAAAACACAAAAGAGTCAAAAGAGATGTTAAATGTGAGGACGACAGAGATTGATGATCGGTCCTGGTTCATCACAAACATAACTTACAAAAGAACAATGGGCGTTTTTTAAACGTTAATACACTCCGAGATAAACTGATTCTCTAAGCGCCCATTATTCATTAATTACTTGGCACGTTCCTTCTTGGTGCATCTTTAAGATTGTCAGCTTTTCCCCTCTCTCCACCCCCTCGCTTCCTGATTATGCGAGGAAATAAATTACAAACAGGAAAATGAAAGTGTGGCAGGTGATTTGTCGGGAAGATAATTTGTTATTGTGTGCATTCAGAAATGATTATCAGAAAAGGTGACCTGTGATCTTGTTGATTACCAAGAGCAGCGAAGCTGCAGTGCTGCCAGTATATCTTCTGTCTTCCATCCTAACTGCTGGGATGATGTTTGATATTTCTCCAGTCAGGATGAGTTTGGTGGCCTTTAAATCTCAGCGTTTGAGAATTACACAAATGTCTTCTTTTCACAAAGTCCCTTAAATGTTTGCTCTATGTAATGGGGAAAAAAACATATATTTGGGTCTATAATATAATATAATTAGAGTGAATGACTCATTGTAATACTATGGTGAAACCCTTAGAGAGCTAACAGCAGAAGACAAAAAAAGGACGCCATCACATATGGAAACAAACCATTTTAAAGTATTTGGATGGTCCTAATATCACATATGGAAACAAACCAAGATAGGAGGTTTGGTAATATGGGAAAACACATGCCTACAAGGAACATACCACACTGTCACAGAAACAAATCACAGAACAATTCCAGAAACTCTTAAGTTTATTTAATAGGATATTCCTATTTTTCTTCTGTTGGATAACATTATGAAAAATACACTTGAGGTACTTCAGTTAACAACATTGGATCAATTCAATTTTCTTTCTGTTACATCCCAAAACCAGATTTTATTTCTCAAATAGCAAATGACATCACAGTAATTCACACCTAGAATAAAAAAGGACGAACTTCTCAAGCTGTGTCAGAACGTTCCTCAACAGAGATGGACTGGCCATACGGCAATCCGGCAAACACCAGATGGGCTGGTCCATTTTTAGCCCAGTGGTCCAGTCTTAATATGGGTTTTTTGTGCAAGCATATAATTATTTGGCTACTAAGTAGGGTTGTGACGATTCCAGTATCATGATACTCAGAAGTATAGTGGTCATGGCAAGGAAACAGAACATGAATCAGATTTAATTTCTTGAGGAAAACAGTCCATCATTATGGAAACAAACATCATGATGCTGTCATCCAGAGTCACATTTGTTTATTTTCCAAGCAATAACACACAATATCGTGGTATAGCGATACTGGTATTGTCACAAACCTACTAATAAGGGGGCCTCAATGAAACAACGGGCTGAAGGACAAAAATGGGCTGGTGTATTAGAAATGCCCAGGACGATTTCTGGTCCCAGTCCGTCCCTTAGCTCCAGTATTGTAGCGGGGCTCATGGAATATTTACATAGCCTAAGACTATGGGGTCTGAATGCGGGTAGGATAGCTAGGGCCCAGTGCTTGGTACCGTGTTCAAAGGAAAGGAATAGAAAGCCCAGAGGATTCATGACGGCGCAGGAGTATTGTCTCTGAAAAACAGCAGTGCTGCTGGTAAGAAGAAACACCTTGATTTAAAATGCAGTTATAAAGCCATGCAGGCATAGAAGGGAGAAGAGGAGCCTAGGAAAGCCAGCAAACAGGAGTGTGATCAGAATGGGAAGTGGGAAGCAGAGGAGGTAGCTAGAACGAAAGCACAATACGCCTACAGATGTTGGATCTTAATTTGACCAGTATTGTTGCAGAAAAATATTCCCGCAGCAACAGGATTTTAACGTTTAGTCCACAATGTTGCTTGATCAGAGGTTAAGCTGTTAGCTGGCCAAAGGTAGGCTACATGAAAAGTGCGATACTGTTAATATAACCGTGTGTTAGTGCTGTTTTTTGGTGAATTTATTTAAGTCACAAAGCTCATCTGTGATGCAGGAAAATTCTCAGCAACAAAATAGTGATCAAATTAAGATCCTACACATGTATATAGTTCCGAGGATGATTTATAGTCACACATTCAGGAATGATGGAGATGGTGTCTGGTGTCTTGCTAAGGAGGAGAGTTCATATAATTTTAAGGGTAGATGTTTCTCTAATAAAGAGGGAGACTGTATGTAGCTGGGTTGTGTGTCGGGAATGGTCGTACACAATACATTTCCAGGAACCCTTGATAAACGTGGATGCAAACAACTAAAGATCAGCTTTGTTATCCAGTTGGGAACAGAATACTTTTTATTGGAAGCAAGAGTGACTAATTGTCATTAGCATTAGTATTTCCTGAACTGAAGCAGTTCAACTTCCACATTCACCCCCTCTCACCATTCAATCTCTTTTAATATGCAGCTTCTTCATACACAACAAGAACCATGTCTGTCTCACTCACAGCTGGCAGTATTTCCCTGGATGAACCCGTAGCTATTATTTAGACGTAATTAAACGAGGACTCCGTGACATGCCCTGGGACATGGAGAGATCTGCATAATCAATTACACAGGCAGCCAAGGCCATGCCAGCCAGATAAACTTTGGGAAACACGTCTCCATGCTTCTACATGACAATGGTGGCATTGTGGAGGCACACAACAAACAGATCTTCTGGGTGTTCGCAGCGAATATTCCTCAGTCTGTCTATAGCTACACACTAAGAGGGACACCAAGAGGGACACCAAGGGGACACACCAAGAGGGACATCAAGAGGGACACCAAGGGGACACACCAAGAGGGACATCAAGAGGGACACCAAGAGGGACACACCAAGAGGGACACCAAGAGGGACACCAAGAGGGACACACCAAGGGGACACACCAAGAGGGACACACCAAGAGGGACACACCAAGGGGACACACCAAGAGGGACACACCAAGGGGACACACCAAGAGGGACACCAAGGGGACACACCAAGAGGGACACACCAAGGGGACACACCAAGAGGGACACACCAAGGGGA
>NC_139988.1:732967-811738 GCF_964263955.1 Coregonus lavaretus
TTTAAGTGTTCCCTTAATTTTTTGAGCAATATGTTATATTGCTTCCAACAGAGACACCCAGGTTGAAGTAGATAACAACATACTCCGAACCAAAACAAGTTACTCACCAAATATAAAGGGGTTGACAAGAAATCACCAAACATTACCACTAAGAATTGGAAAGCCTATAAAGACAGACACAATAACTTATTTTAGGAAAACTGAGGAGTTCCCTAGTGAGTCATGCGGAGGGAGATTATGATGTATTTCAATGGAGCTGCCTGGGATGAGTGTCCTGCTATAGTTAGACACAGACAGACTTACATTCAACACCCAGATACTGCCACTCTGGTGCTGAGAGAGAGGAGAGAGAGAGAGAGAGAGAGAGAGAGAGAGAGAGAGAGAGAGAGAGAGAGAGAGAGAGAGAGAGAGACGAGAGAGAGAGAGAGAGAGAGAGAGAGAGAGAGAGAGAGAGAGAGAGAGAGAGAGAGAGAGAGAGAGAGAGAGAGAGAGAGAGAGATTTCCAACAGTGAAGTGTCAAAAATTATACATTCCCCTTTTGGGTTGAAACCTCAATAGCCAAACTCTAAATTATATATCTTGTCCATTTCTCATGGTTATATATATAAAAAAAACACTAAAGAAATATTATTTATTTGCTTTCTTGACAACCTCCGTATCCCTGCAGTAGTGATACGAGTCGTCAAATGCATCCTCCAACCTACATTTCACAGAGCTACTGTTTGCTGATGATCTGGTGCTTCTGTCACCAACCAAAGAGGGCCTACAGCAGCACCTAGATCTTCTGACAGTAAATCTCAGTAAGACAAAAATAACGGCGTTCCAAAAAGGTTCCAGTTGCCAGGACCACAAATACAAATTCCATCTAGACACCGTTGCCCTAGAGCACACAAAAAACAATACATATCTCGGCCTAAACATCAGCGCCACAGGTAACTTCCACAAAGCAGTGAACGATCTGAGAGACAATGCAAGAAGGGCCTTCTACGCCATCAAAAGGAACATAAAATTAGACATACCAATTAGGATCTGGCTAAAAATACTTGAATCAGTTATAGAACCCATTGCCCTTTATGGTTGTGAGGTCTGGGGTCCGCTAACCAACAAAGAATTCACAAAATGGGACAAACACCAAATTGAGACTCTGCATGCAGAATTCTGCAAGAATATCCTCAGTGTACAACGAAAAACACCAAATAATGCATGCAGAGCAGAATTAGGCCGATACCTGCTAATTATCAAAATCCAGAAAAGAGCCGTTAAATTCAATAACCACTTAAAAGGAAGCGATTCCCAAACCTTAACAAAGTCATCACCTACAGAGAGATGAACTTGGAGAAGAGTCCCCTAAGTAAGCTGGTCCTGGGGCTCTGTTCACAAACACAAACAGACCCCACAGAGCCCCAGGACAACAACAACAACAAAATTAGACCCAACCAAATCATGAGAAAACTAAAAGAGAATTACTTGACACATTGGAAAGAATTTACAAAAAAAAAACAGAGCAAACTAGAATGCTATTTGGCCCAAAACAGAGAGTACACAGTCGCAGAATACCTGACAACTGTGACTGACCCACACTTAAGGAAAGCTTTGACTATGTACCGACTCAGTGAGCATAGCCTTGCTATTGAGAAAGGCTGCCGTAGGTAGACCTGGTTAATGATGTAAATGTAAATGTAAAACTAACCTGATTCAGTTGATCAACCAGCTAATTATTGGAATCAGGTAGCTCTCCAGGAACAGGGTTGGAAAGCCCTGATATGATAGGGGGAACAGGATAACAACAGCAAAAACTGAAGTAGTAATAATCTACGCTCTCACAAAAAGGTGCTAGTTAGTACCAGAAAAGGGTTTTTCATTTTGTCCCTGTAGGGGATTCCCTTTTTTTGGTTGTGAATAACCTTTTTATATTGGTTCTTTGTATAACCATTACACTGTTCTAACCAGAGGGTTCTCCATTACACTGTTCTAACCAGAGGGTTCTTCATTACACTGTTCTAACCAGAGGGTTCTTCATTACACTGTTCTAACCAGAGGGTTCTTCATTACACTGTTCTAACCACACTTGGGATTTGCACACAACCTCTTGGTTGCCAGCAACCTGACTTTCCTGCTACGCCACTGTATCTGTGGGAATGACAGAGCTTTTTAAAATATTAGAATCAATAGACATTCTGTAATTTGTCCCTATGGGGGAACCCTTTTGGGTGCCATGTAGAACCTTATATTTTTTAGAACCCTCTCACAAGAAACCCTGGTGGGTTATTAGTTTGTCCTTGTAGGGGAACCCAAATGGGTTCTACGTAGAACCCTCTCATGAAGAACCCTCTGGTTCCAGGGTTTTGTCATCTGTCCCTATGGGTCAGGGGTGTCAAACTCATTCCATGGTGGGCCTAGTGTCTGCAAGTTTTTGGTTTTTCCTTTCCATTAAGTTGTAGACAACCAGGTGTAGGGAGTTTCTTATTAATTAGTGACCTTAATTCATCAATCAAGTACAAGGGAGAAGCGAAAACCCGCAGACACTCGGCCCTCCGTGGAATGAGTTTGAGACCTGTGCTATAGGGGAACCCTTTTGGGTGCCATTTAGAACCCTCTCATGAAGAACCCTCTGGTTCCAGGTAGAACCAATGGCAGGTTCTATAGTTATACTTATACGATACTTCTTGTGACAACTTTTGGTCACCAGGAAGTTCATGTTCATGCTGCAACTAGTTATTGAAACAAATCACAGTAACTTACTGAAGCTATCTCTGTCACGCTCACTGATCTGAAGGTGTGGTGGGAAGGACAGTTTGCTGTCAACCAAGTGTGCTCACCACAAAGAATGCTTAGTAGTTGCTATCTTGTAATCACAAAAGTTCAATGAAAGTACAGTAAGTTACTGGCAGCTAGTTGCAAGTAAGGTACTAGCAGTTACTGGCTATTGAGTTACTGTGAATTTTACAATAACTTACTGACAGCTTGTTGCCAGTTAGGTAACACAAAATTCACAGCAACTTTCAGGCAACTATTAAGTTACTGTGAAATGGACAATTACCTCTTAACAGTGCAGCTCTTTTTTGTCACATGCTCTTACAAAGATGGCAGAACTGACAGTGTTAAAAGTGGTGCTCAACCTTTGACAGCATAACTATCAACCACTTAAACTGGTACAACCCTTCCACTGAAGGTTGGCACAAATACACAAAATTCAGTAACTTGTTGTTGTTTACCTTACTTTCATTTCAACCAGTAGCCTGTAGTGTACTGTACAATTACAGGAACATTTTAGCAGTGTAGCATTTCATGACATGAAGGAAAACGTGGAGGAGAGGGAAAGACCAGGATGTTCCTTCACAACCATCACCGCAGTAAAGAACCCTTCTTGATATGCAAAACAAAATATCACCCACACACCTGACAAAGAATCCCTCAAGAACCTTTTAGAGTATGTTCTATGACAACTATAGTACCATAGGTCTCCATGTCACACAACCTGAGGCTGTCAAACTGTGTAAAAGCTGTCGGCTAATGTAACAGTGACAGGCATGCCCACACAAACATGCATGCACGCACGCACCCACACACGCACACACACACACACACACACACACGCACAAACACACACACAGGTGATAAGACAGCGATTTACTTAGCGATGAATTATTCAGTGATCATCATGGTAGCTTATTTCTCGGCACTGTCAGAGTGAAACGGAAAAGACAGCCTCCCAAATGGCACTAATTTTGACCATAGAGAATCCCATATGGCTTTGGTCAAAAGTAGTGCACTTTTATAGGGAATAGCCTGCCATTTGGGACGCACACAAAAGACAGCACCTGAGAAGAAGGCTTTCGATTCAGAGGGCTTATCATTACTATATGGTCAGTGGTGAACACTTTTGTGTTACATGAAGCCAACCTCACATCGCTGCAGTCAGAATACTGGGCATGCTGTATGTTCGGTATTATGTTCTCAGGGTTGGGCTCAATTCCATTTCAATTCAGGAAGTACACTGACATTCCTATTCTAATTCCAATTCTCCTCAATTGTTTTCAATTCGGAATATGTGGAGTTGGAATTTGGTTTGCTTTCTCAATTGACTGGAATTGAAATGGAATTGACCCCAACCCTGCTATGTTATGCAGTACAGTAGACCTATTGTTACATATTGAAAGTGGGGGATGTGAGACCAGTTGCAGGGAGCGGGGGTAAATTCGATTTGGGATGTTGAATATCCCTGTCAATAGTCACGACCTGGAAACAAAATACTGTATATGTCCAAAACACGTTCTCAAACTATTTGAGGAGAAAAAAAAAAAACATTTTTTTGGTCATTTCAGATATCCTTCAGTTATGATGACTAGCACAAGATCTACTGGATTATTATGTCTTTAACCTGCCTGAAGGATATCTGAAAGTGACCCGAGTGGCGCAGTGGTCTAAGGCACTGCATCGCAGTGCTAGCTGTGCCACTAGAGATCCTGGTTTGAATCCAGGCTCTGTCGTAGCCGGCTGCGACCGGGAGACCCATGGGGCGGCGCACAATTGGCTCAGCGTCGTCCAGGGTAGGGGAGGGAATGGCCGGCAGGGATGTAGCTCAGTTGGTAGAGCATGGCGTTTGCAACGCCAGGGTTGTGGGTTTGATTCCCACAGGGGGCCAGTATGAAAAATAATGTATGCACTCACTAACTGTAAGTCGCTCTGGATAAGAGCGTCTGCTAAATGACTTAAATGTAAAAATGTTATGAAAACACACTGCTGCACTGCAAATAAACAGACTGGTCTCAACTAACCCCTCAGTCAGGTCACTGCAGTCTTCTAATTACTAAGCAAGGTCTGTAGGCGACTTACCAAGGCTGTGTGTCAAAGGGGACTCTATTCCCTTTGTAGTGCGCTGCTATTTACCAAGGCACATAGGGGTCTGGTCAAATGTAGTGCGCTATGTAGGGAATAGGGTGCCATTAAAACAAACCAAAAATGACCTTTATTTTGACGGGGAGTCATGCTGAGACCAAGGTCTCTTTTTCAGAAAGACGAACAGAAATCTACACATCAATACATCATGAAAAGCAGAACAGAGATACAAAACACTATCATATAAAATCAGACCCATTCTTGGGACGTAGTTAAGGTCTACCTGCGGATAGCTAGCTATACCGTTTCACTTTGAGGTCAAGATCTCTTATTTAACCTTTAACCTTGAGTCAGAGCCTTGGTCTGCTCAGACAGACATGTCATCGGTGTGTTAGCGTTGGGCCAGCCTGAGGTCTGCCTATAGGGCAAACATGGCTTAGAAGGGATCTATACTTAGCTACCACCATACTGATAGGGGACTGGGGTTAGAGAGAGCAAAGGATAGAGGAAGGGAGAGTGGGAGGGAGGAAGAGAGAGTGGGAGAGAGGGAGAGGGGGAGAGAGGGAGAGGGGGAGAGAGAGAGAGAGAGAGAGAGAGAGAGAGAGAGAGAGAGAGAGAGAGAGAGAGAGAGAGAGAGAGAGAGAGTTGGCAGCTGTCCTGGAAAGTTGGCACTTGGCATTCAGCCTCGTCGCATGTCACCGGAGAGATACCCTCAATTGTGTTTTTAATCTTTTCATAAAGCTTTGCAAAGTGTGTGTGTGCGTTGGTGTGTGTGTGTGTGTGTGTCAGGAGTCTCCCACAACACCTCCAGGTCTTCATTCTGGCTCTGGCCCTGTGTAATATCCATGTGGGCCTGTTTCAGGTCGCTCCTGATGGTACAACCACTGTGTAATATCCATGTGGGCCTGTTTCGGGTCACTCCTGATGGTCCAACTGGCTGCCTGAAAAAGTGAGAGATTTTAATACTTTAAAGGGGTAATCCGGGATTGGTACATCCATTTTTTGAACTTTTAAATTAATTATATATAGCCATTGATTCTTGAAGAATGCAACTTCCATAGCTCTCTGTCTATGATTTTGAGAGTGGTTGCATTTCTCCAGCCCCATCACTCAGCTGTTTATCCAAAAAAGTGGCAGGGTCACGACGTTGTTGTTTTTTGAATACTGGATTGCCCCTTTAATACCTTAATACTGCAGTTACAGCTTCATCCATGCCAAACAACTCTGCTAGGGGACCTCAATCTGCAAGAGATCAGATTTATTTTTAATGATATGGACTGGGCACTTGGTTTGGTGGAGGGATGAAAAACATGCCATTCTCTCTTTAGACATCAACACTGTTATTGAAGTGACAGATACTAAAAGTGCATCCCAAATGGCACCCTATTCCATTTATAGTGCACTACTTTGACCAGGGTCCCTAGGGGAATAGGGTGCCATTTTGGGACGCATGCTGAGTCCGTCACATTAGTATGGATGACAATGTCAGGCAGCCTGGTGCTGAGACTGATTAGTAATCCCTGACTGTCTCGTCCCCCGACGCAAACACAAAAGCAAAATTGGCAGTTGAACAGTATTTCCATTTGATGGAGTTCACAGCGTTCCCCTGGAGTACTACATGACATTACTCTAATGTGGACATTATGTTCAGTTAGACCTCTACGGAGAGAGAGAGATAACTGGAGTTGTTTTGTGGTCAAGCCAATGATGTTAGGCCCTGTCCAGAAATAACCCCTTACCCCCTAGGCACTAGCCACTTGTCCAGGGAGAGGGGACTGGAGTTGTTTAGTGGTCAAGACATTGTGTTAGGTTAGGCTCTGTCCAGAAACAACCCCTAGCCCCTAAACACTACCTCCTCAACACTTGTGTAGATCTGAAAGAATTTGATAAGTGTAAGCAATATGGCCAGCCTATCAGAGGGCAAGGTGGAGTTTGTGCTATGCCTGACAGCTCTTGTTTTGTCATTTCGGGATAATAAGAACACAATATTGAGAGTTTGCAAAAGCAGGATCCAAAATGTTATTTTTAGCACAATATAATGTGTGATATCATGTTCAGTAGCCAATACGATTTTAAATCCAAATGTCTCTATAATAATCCTCAATCCTTTAAATTGAAATAATTTCTGTAGAGACAAACTTCCCAAACCTTGAAATATGTGTTCACAACCCACAGTGCCAGGTTTAACATAAATGTTAGCTGCCATATGGCATGATGATCTTTCCAGATTTAAAATGGCTTGAGATAAACAATTAGTTCCTCACACGCAACAGCTGTGCAACTAGAGATCATTGAATCAATATCTACGTCCCAAAAGGCACCCTAATCCCTACATAGTGCACTACTGCCCTGGTCAAAAGTAGTGCACTATGTAGGGAATAGAGTGCAATTTGGGACACAGCCTATAAGAAAATATCAGCCTCCCATTACAATATTAAAACAAAGATTGTGAGGTAGGCGCAACAACACATTTGGCAGACTTTTGCAGACAATCCAAATCAAATTAAGCAGTCAAATATGTTCAGACTTAAGCAACTTATATATGTGAGAGTGTAGGAGGTTTGTGACAGAGTATTGTGCACTGTTAACAATATTGTGACACAAACATTAGCACTTTCATTGTGTTGGCTCTGGAAGCCCTCATTGGCAGCAATACGTAAACAGTTTCAGTAGAACAACAGATATCACAGCTATATCAACATAGCTCAAAATACCTTTCGAAGTAATGCTGCCTTCCACTCTTTCTCAACAATATTATTTTTTCCATGTGATTGTAAACAAGCTAAGGATATGGATTGGAATGTGTAATATTGTAGATGAGAGTTCCTATACAGGAGAAGAAAGTGAGATATCATCAAGTATTCATCGTTGTCAGAACCTGGACCTTGACAAATCTCCTTACAGTCCCCATACCTCCTGATGCGCCTGTTAAGGAGCTGTCCACGGTCCCTATACCTCCTGACGTGCCTGTTGAGGAGCTGTCCATGGTTCTGGACATAGTATTATCTATTAGAATACTAGGAGAAATGTAATAGGATCTCTATGCTTCTGAACACGTTTTTTGTTGTTGCAGCTGTGGTTGTAAGGAAATTGCTGCAGCTGTGGCTGCTGTCCTTGGTGCTGAATGTGTACTAATGGGTGCTGCTGCTGCTGTGGCTGGTATGAAGCAGGTAGATGACCGTAATGCTGCAGCTGTGGCTGGTATGAAGCAGGTAGATGACCGTAATGCTGCTGCTGTGGCTGGTATGAAGCAGGTAGATGATCGTAATGCTGCAGCTGTGGCTGGTATGAAGCAGGTAGATGACCGTAATGCTGCAGCTGTGGCTGGTTTGAAGCAGGTAGATGATCGTGGTGCTGCAGCTGTAGGATCGTCACTATCTGGGTAAGTTGCAAAGTCAAAACCCCAACTATTTCTATAATTTATCTTCTTAAAATCTGATTTTAAACCAAACCCTAACCTTACCCACACCTCTAACCTGAAATGAAGACTAAAAGGCGCATTTTTGTTTTCCTACATTTTTATGATATAGCCCATTTCGGAACCCAGCTGTGGGGGCAGCTGTAGCAAGGGCTGCTGTCCATGTCCCTGAAGAGGCTGGGGATGCTGCCACAGCTGTGGCTTGTATGGGGGTCGCTGTCCATGCTCTTGCACAGCAGGTAGTCTATACTGGTGCCTTGTCAGAGGTCACTGTCCATGCTCTTGCACAGCAGGTATTGCCTTGTCAGAGGTCGCTGTCCATGCTCTTGCACAGCAGGTATTGCCTTGTCAGAGGTCACTGTCCATGCTCTTGCACAGCAGGTATTGCCTTGTCAGAGGTCGCTGTCCATGCTCTTGCACAGCAGGTAGTCTATACTGGTGCCTTGACAGAGGTCGCTGTCCATGGTGTTGTGGTGCTGATTCGCCCAGGGGATGGTGTCCAGGATGGTGCTGAAGGGACAGCTCCCAGCTGTGTCTCTGCAGGCGGGCATACACTCTCAAGGCACCACAGTCACTAAATCATCATGCCGTTTTTTGGTTATTGCTAAATAGATCTAGGGATATGATTCTATATTGAGAGCACAGAGACAAGCGCAGTATAGCTCATAAACACATGGACATAGGGGACCCCTGGCTTAGCATTCATCCATTACATATTATCCATATATTTTATCTATGTATATATCATCCATGGCCTTGCATTTTGCATCTACTGTAGCCTGTCATGAGGATCGGCTCATATGAATGAACTCACAATGCACTGAGAGAGATAGCTTCGACCAGACCACACAGTGTCCACCCTCTCGGCTCCCAGCAGGCAGGCAGCGCAAATATGCATCACAAACCATCTTAGAGACGGTTCATTGCTCCTCAACCCCCTAACAGACACACTGTGTCATACCCGCGCCGGCGCCCGGTCATAATCTTGTAGTGGACGCATCTGCCTAAAGATAGCTGCCATCTCAACTGTCAAGCAACTTCATATAATCTTGAACCCTCAAACTCATCTCTGGACCTCGAAGCCAGTTCCACTGCATTTATTTATTTATTGTTCCCTTCTAATCAGGGATAGATTTAGACCTGGCCACCAGGTGTGTGCAATTAATTATCAGGTAGGAAAACCAGCAGGCTCCGGACCTCGTATGGTAAGAATATCTAGAATATCTGTAGCCTCTCCAGTCACCGCCCGCGGGCAATGATGGATTCGAAAACCATCGAGCGCTTTAGCAAGCAGCAAGGAGTAACCTACCAGATGTCGCTTAACTGCGTGCGCAATATTTCGATAAATTGCATTTTGCCCAGGAACATTACGGGCACTAACTGCGCCTAAACACGCACAACGCTCCCCAAGTTAGTCCACTTAGCTGAAGTCAGTGGGTCTATTGAATTGAATACGCACGCAGGCAACCGACCTTTAGGTACCCTAACTCACTCCTCACTCAACCTACACTGCCTGCCGACAAGGAGTATGGTGCCAAACCCATTGACATGCCAAACAGTAACAGAACCCTTTGAATGTGTGTGGGGAATGCCCTCCATGAGCGTTTCACTCTTAAGCTCAGTCAACCTTCATGTCCGCCCTTGAAGCAAACTCTCCAGTCAGTCTCCACTTGCCTTTTCCAGTCTCCACTTGCCTTTTCCAGTCTCCGGCGCTTTTCGAAACGAAGGTTCAGCGAACTGTGCAACCAACCAACCACATCCGCTCTAATGCCTGTGTTTAACTATTCAGATGTTTGGGTATAACTTCCACAGTAATAACCATTGAACCAATTCTCACCCTTTGTATGGTTATACTCTGAAGAAACAGTAAATGTAGTGTAATAATTTCCATGAACTAGAGCAAAATAATGTCCGCGTTTGGTGTATTTTTGGTAATTATTATCCAATTTCCTCTTGTTCAATTAGGACTAAGAACTAAGAGTTGCAGAATTGGCAGATATATTGTATTTATACGTGTGCTTAAACAAAGCGAGCTGATATTGTCTCTGTTACAATCAATTCGGTTTATTTGGCAATGCGCAATGGACTCTTGTTATGGTTGAACAAAAGTTAAAATTTTAAGAAAACAAATTTATACCATTAACTTAGTTGACTCAATTACATATATTCTTACCTCGAAGCATATTACCAAAATATTAACTTGAGTGAAAACTTTTTAGGTCAACGTCGAAAAAACTACTTTCTGATGTCACCGCCGTACAACATTTGGAATGGATAGAGGTATAGCTTGACAAAACTGATCAACAATACCCCCCCAAATCCTTCGATGAACATAAACATGCATACCTAATACTGTATTGACCTAAATACAAGAACAACTACATACACAGGCATGAAGAAGAGGGAGGATATGTTCTGTAGGCTACTTTGCATAAGAACAGAAGAAGACAGTGTAACTAGTACAGACGGAGGCACATTTCAGACACTGTCGCAAAATGGAACACAAAACACCTGCCACATCAGCAAAAATGTAGAAGAAATCTATTCAAAAATATATAATGAAAATATCCTTGTTTCAAAATCATAAGGAGGGTAATTCCACTATCCGCTTATAAAGTCCCATGATGATAGAATAGAATGAGTTTTATTGTCCTGCGCGCGCCAGCTCATGCGTCTTTGCAGCCAAAAGACTCCAATATTCCAACAACGAATGGTAAAACCAAACCTAATGTGCCGGTTCGTCAGGAGCAGTGGCCTGTCTGTCTGGGCAGTGGGCACAAAACCTCGGGTCCAAGTCCAAGGGAACATCCCTGTGCCTTGAATTAAGGGAAGGCTATGTAAGAGTGTCAGAGGGTGGGGGTGGGAAAGCGGTATACCAGACGCAGCAAGAAAACGTCCGTACGTGCTTTATCTTAGTGGCTGTGACGTGATATTGCAGCCCCAGTCCTAAGCAGGGCGAGCGAGCAAAGCGGTTTCTATCTCTCCTCTATACTTACTCAGTATTCAAACATCCGTCCGCTAAGGATTTTTGTGGACTACCTGCTGCCTCGTCTCTATAGGCTAATATCTCTGGAGAAAAGAAACGCGGGGCCCCGCCGATGATCCATAGAGATATACCTTCACGGTAATTTTGTAGATTTTTCTCCCCCCTCATCATTATACTATTTCTCTATCGGGCTGTCGCGAGTTGTTTCGCTTCACACTGGGTCCGTTTTGATGGAAAAAAGCGACGCGGAGGAGATGAGCCAGACCGGAGTCTAACGCATTTTTTTGTCCATTGACTATCATCTTGTTGCATTGGACTTCTATTGTGGGCTATGGGAAGTCTCGATTCGCAAGGAGACAGCACATTTTGCTCTTCATAAAGGATGTGGTCAAGTATTTTGGAAAAATAGCCATAGCTTCCGGAGTGTAAGGTAATTTTGGGATAAAATTACTTTTATTATCAATATTATCATTATTATTATAATTATAATAATTATAATTATAATATTATGGCTGTAGGCAGCTAAAGCAGCCTGGCATTCAGATAATACCAACAGATTCCAAGCCAGCTAGGCTACTGCAACGCTCTCAGTTTTACGGATATAGCCTAGTCTGAAAGTTCAAATATTCCATCTCGATCAACATTTCTGTGGCTGCAGCATTGTATCTCTGTTTCGAATTAATAAACTCTAACATGCGTCGAGGCATTCCAACCATGGAACGGACACACATAGACTACACAGGGTTGGAATAAGTTAACAGATGTATTTCTGTGCGCCTTTTATCAAAATTGGGCAAAAATCAGTATCAGTGAAATGGGATTGAGCTGATATTTCATCGTATTCATATCCTTTTGCAAAACTGGAGGAAAAACAACTTTAATTTTAGAGTAAAATAAACGGATGTTTTCTGCGTCCTCTACCAAATTGTAATCCTCGATAAGCGCTCAAACCATGTCCGTTCAGCAATATGACTTCTGTTTTCAGAGAACGGCATGTACCCTCTGAATCTTATAGACAGTGATAATGCAATAATTATCTATCCATTAGTGAGAATATTTGCAGAAAAATAGTATTTAGTTACTATATGAACAGGTCCCATACCAAAAGACAACGTTCAGTCCATATGGCAGTATAATATGCCATTATATTATATCGCATTCCTTGTCATTTTATCATGCATAACCTATACTAATGTCCTCAAATTAAGCTTATAGTCCTCAATGTTCGAAATCTGACTATTCTCATATTCTCAGAAGAATATTCTATAGACTTAATCCACCGCCTACACACACACCACCTTGGCTCTGCTCACAGCTGCAATGCCTGCAGGATTAATACAATCAGGACATCTCATGCATTGCATTCTCTCTCTCTCTCTCTCTCTCTCTCTCTCTCTCTCTCTCTCTCTCTCTCTCTCTCTCTCTCTCTCTCTCTCTCTCTCTCTCTCTCGTGACTCGATACGTGATCTAGCTCTGTCTATTAGTAGATGGAAGAACGTTACAGGTATCATTAGCTGCCTGTAAGGGAGGAGAAGAAAGCTCATGTTAGTTATGTTAAGGAAATCGGTACTGGGTACACGATGCTGTTTTTGTGTCAATGTGTGGGTTGGTTCACCTCCCACTGAGTCTTTATATGAAATTAGTGTATAATGGCATTCCAAACCAGTTCTTAGCCCACTATAATTGAGGAAAGATACAGGTTGGATGGATGGGCGTGTAGCATAGCCTACAGCCTATCACGCAGTGTGGACTCGGAATCGGAAATCCAAGGTTGATAAAAAATTGACACAGAATCAGAACCCTTTTTGGCAGGGACTTGGAATACACTGAGAGACATAATCCAGTTCATTATTCTCATCGAAATGAACATCGATGGTTTAAAGCACCGCTCCACGATGCGTAATGGAGAGCACAGTTGCGCAAAATGAACTCACATCCAATAAAATACCACATGCAGCCTATCTGTCCCTATCTGTTCACAATCACACATCTCTCTTTCTTGGTGATGGACACAAATATAATGAACAAGCGAGCCCCACCACATTCGAAATACTCCAAAGATTGACGGTTCCCTAGTTCTGCCAATCGGTTAATTAATTAATTACAACTCAATAACGACTGACACGAGATTCATTGATCCCTTATGCGGACTTCCCCAAATCCAGCAACCATATGAACCACAAGGTGGCAGTGTTTGTCCAAAGTTTTATTTTTCTTGCAAAAGGCATCTAGGGAGAGGAGCAGGAGACTGCCCGCCATAATGTAACGGTGGAACAAGAATGATGACGGTTGGACAGGTGTTTACCAAGGCAGAAAGGTTGAGGCCTCACCACGAACCAAACTTTGGTATAATCAGATCACCCTGTATTAGGCCTACACAGGTTAAAGTTATTTACTGTTACTAATTGTGTCTTTAGAGTCCTTGGTGTCATTTTTACATCTCTCCCCCTTGCAGGCCAAATGACATAGGATGAAGGCTATTCGTAACCAGTTGATTTATATATTTTCCACCTATCTCCTGGTTATGTTTGGATTAACTGGTGCACAAGACTACTGGTGTTCCACTTTGGTCAAGGGGGTCATATATGGATCTTACTCGGTGACTGAGATGTTTCCCAAGAACTACACGAACTGCACATGGACGTTGGAGAACCCTGACCCTACCAAATACAGCATCTACCTTAAACTATACAAACGAGACATGAGCTGCTCCGAGTTCTCTCTGCTTGCTTATCAATTCGATCACTACTCGCATGAGAAGATCAATGAATTGCTGAAAAACAACGAGTCTATAGTGTACCTGTGTGATTCCAAGAATATGTATACATTTTTGCAGTATGACAAGAATTTCGTGCAGCTACGGAGGGTTTTCCCTCACGATTATAACGGATTGCAGAAGACGGACGAAGAGGAGAAGTCTGTGGTGGAATTCTTGGTCTTGAACAAGGCGAGCCCCAGTCAATTCGGGTGTCAGGTGCTGTGCACGTGGCTGGAGAACTGCCTGAAATCGGAGAAAGGAACGGTGGAATCATGTGGAATAGTGTATTCGAAATGCACCTGTCCCCAGCACCTAGGCGACAGAGAATCAGAGAGTATGCTCGTGCTTAACAACGTGGTTTTGCCTTTAAATCCCCAAACGGAGGGATGCCTGACTCCGCAAATCCGTGCTGGGCAGGTGTGCAACATCAGTGCGGAGGTCAAACGACCAGCAAAGGAGGGTGAGTAACCAGCCCTGAACATGCTGTATGTCTAACGTACTGCAGTTATACTACAGTTCAATTAGCATTATTTGTATGTATGCATATATAGATTAGCCAACTGGTAGTTTGAGTCAACCTGGTCCAGGGCGTTAGTGCACATTCTTCTACTAACCTTGGTAGTGGAACGCACAACAACGACCTGGACCAGAGCTAAAGTCAACTGTGCACGTCAATAGCCTCTTTTAACCCCCCCTCTACCCTTCTACCTGTATAGTGCATGTCTGTCTACAGAGCTGGGTTGTAAGCCATGAAACAATGAATACACACAGCTGACCTCACAATGTAATGCATCCCTTAGACCAAAGCTACAAGAGGAGAGGGTGTTGTACATGACATACCACAGGTCCATATTCCTCCACAGCCCAGCCCACCAAAATGTATGCTGCTCATCTCTAATATACAATTATATTGCAATTATTGGTTGATAACGACCAGTGGTTTTCAGGTATTCAATGTGTATCATCATCAATGACTATAGTAGTGTTTTCTCATTCCCAGGACCATGGAGAGAGGCACTGTGATGGTGTAGTGACTACACATTCACACTGAAGGAAATAAGAGAGACATCCATAAATATCTAGACTATTAACACCATTGTAAATGACATCTCTCATTAGGATAGGACTACAGCAACACTGAAGCACTCAAAACCAATCCAACGTTTGGTTTAGCAGTTATCCATTCAAATTAGTCTGTTTGGTGTTTACAGACCTCCACAATACTTATTAAAGGGATGACTGGAATATGCCTTTCAATTAGAACAGAAGAAAGACTACAGAGTTGACACATAGTCTAGACACAACAGAATACTATAGTCTAGAATAGTGAATATTGGAATACTGGATATTTACATTTACATTTTAGTAATTTAGCAGACGCTCTTATCCAGAGCGACTTACAGTTAGTGAGTGCATACTAGAAGACTGGTCTAGAATGCATAACACTGCATCTGAAACTCCCAAACATAGAAATAAGAATGAATAGAACAGGCTTGGAAGCTCTAACCCTGGCAATTGACTGGTAATCTCATGACAACACTCACAATGGCTGCCTGGTATTGTATTTTGGAATATTCTATCAACTGATGCTGGATTGCCATTGTAATGTAGAATGCTCATTCAAATAATGCTAACTGATGTGGCTTTTGCAATGGAATGTATTTTTGTAATGTCAGTTGAGTTGACTCAACAAATCACAGCACAGATTGAAGGGTACACTTCCTGCTTTTACTTCTTGGCATGGGTACACTCAAAATGGCTGCCAGTCCACCCATTATGCCATCATTGACTTGAATGGAGACACCATTTCTATTCAATCTTATTTCTATGCTCCCAAAACCCTTATCTCAGATTCTAGTCTGTTCTTGGTCCTGTTTATACAGGACTTTCAACATTACTCCAAATGTATTGCCCACCCGCCCATGCTTGACTAGGCCTTTGTTTTGGAATATAGCTAACGTAATACCAAGCTTTCATTCATTGATTTGTAAATTATTAATAATCTCTCCCCCAGATACCTGGGCTGCAGATGACCAGATTTCTTAAGCTTTTCATTGATTGTCAAGGGTTAGACAGAAAACTCAGAAGTGGTATTTTTTGCTGTTCCTTCTCCCACAACCACACAGTATCTATCTGCATCAGCCTGTCACCATTTCAGCTTACGCTGGCAAGTGTGACAAATGCCCTTAATTGCTTCCGGAGGAATCCATCCTTTTTCTTCAAATACCCCATGAAACTGTCACCATGCAGCGAAATCACACACACTCGCTATGTTTGCTTGTTTAATTCTACATCGTCTTAGTAACTCACACTCAGACACACAGAAAGACAGATAGACACAGAATAAAGACACACACCAGGCACACACCTGCACTCACACGCACGCACACACACACACACACACACACACACACACACACACACACACACACACACACACACACACACACACACACACACACACACACACACACACACACGCACACATGCACACACGCACACATGCACACACACACACACACACACACGCACACACACACACACACACACACAAACACATATCCCTGTCCCCCCCACACACAGAGATGTATTTTTGAGTATCTGTTACATAATAAATGCGTGTAAACAGCCTGAATGTTTAGGAGACACTTCAAAAGAGTGTTGTGATGACTCAACCAAACCCTGTGTGTGGAGATGAGCGATAAGAGCACAGAGGTGTGGTGGCAGATTCACAGTGTGTGTGTATGTGTGTGTGTGTCTGAGGTGTGGTAGTAGATTCACAATGTGTGTGTGTGTATGTGTGTGTGTGTCTGAGGTGTGGTAGTAGATTCACAATGTGTGTGTGTGTGTGTGTGTGTGTGTCTGAGGTGTGGTAGTAGATTCACAATGTGTGTGTGTGTGTGTGTGTGTTTCTGAGGTGTGGTAGTAGATTCACAATGTGTGTGTGTGTATGTGTGTGTCTGAGGTGTGGTAGTAGATTCACAATGTGTGTGTGTGTGTGTGTGTGTGTGTGTGTGTGTGTGTGTGTGTCTGAGGTGTGGTAGTAGATTCACAATGTGTGTGTGTGTGTGTGTGTGTGTGTGTGTGTGTGTGTCCTGAGGTGTGGTAGTAGATTCACAATGTGTGTGTGTGTGTGTGTGTGTGTGTGTGTGTGTGTGTGTGTGTGTGTGTGTGTGTGTGTGTGTGTGTGTGTGTGTGTGTGTGTGTGTGTGTCTGAGGTGTGGTGGCAGATTAACAGTGAGCCACAGCAAAGAAGGAGTCATTCCGGCACAGTGATCCAAGCATAATGAATCACACATTACACTTTGAAAAAACACACTACAGAAAAGAATGAACCAATGTTATAGGAGCAATCCCCCTTTGGCAACAGTGTTTCCATTCACAGATGGAACCACGCTTTGAATAATAGCACCCCGGGGGAACAATTAGCAGATTTCTGATCAAACAGAAAGTAGAACCGTAGAACCTTACATAGAATGACTGCATGGAGTTCAGTTGAGTCTAGCTGGTCTCTCTCTGGTTCTTCCTGGTTCTCCACTCCTGATCAAACGGAACATAGAACTTAGAACCTCACATAAAACGACTGCATGGAGTTTAGTTGAGTTGAGCCGGTCTCTCTGATTCTCCCCTTTGGCCTTTGCTCCCATACAAATAGAAAACAGAGCATTTTGTGCCACCTGGCTGGCAGAAATGATTACTTTGAGTGTATGCAAATGAGCTGGTTCGTTTTTCTCTGTTTGTAAAAAAATTAGGGAGTATAGATGTCCTTGTCATTGACCATGGGAGCACGTGACCTTGTAGGAACTGGGTATTGTTGTTGGAGTAGAAGACTGTATTTGTGTGTAGATGGTGGTAGGGATATCATAGGGGATTAGGTCATGATATATATTAGATGGTGGTAGGGATATCATAGGAGATTAGGTCATGATATATATTAGATGGTGGTAGGGTTATCATAGGGGATTAGGTCATGATATATATTAGATGGTGGTAGGGATATCATAGGGGATTAGGTCATGATATATATTAGATGGTGGTAGGGATATCATAGGGGATTAGGTCATGATATATATTAGATGGTGGTAGGGATATCATAGGGGATTAGGTCATGATATATATTAGATGGTGGTAGAGATATCATAGGGGATTAGGTCATGATATATATTAGATGGTCGTAGGGATATCATAGGGGATTAGGTCATGATATATATTAGATGGTGGTAGGGATATCATAAGGGATTAGGTCATGATATATATTATAGCCACATTCATTGCCGTCCATCGTTAGCTGTGCACCATATTAAACATCTCAAATAAATACTAGATTGAGCACAGCTTTCTAAAACATCGAGTGCCAAATGGTGTTTATAATATGTCTATGCTATAACTTCAATCGTTATCCTGTGTTGTTGGTAACAGTGGATGTATGTGAAAAATGTGATTATGTGTATTTCAAGAGTGACAAAAATATTGAGAAGAGCATCTGTGGACGACTGTGGACGACATCATCCCACATCACCCTGATGTGTCCATGTAGTGAGATCTCTTCTCCAAATGCAGCATTTGAAATTTTTCTATCAACATGTTAATAACAGCTTAAAAGCAACAGTTAATTTTTTTATGAAGATTTTCATCTAGCATCTATTTATAGTTCAGCAGGGTTGGTGTGTGTGTGTGTGTTTCCGTGTGTGTGTGCGTGTGTGTTTGTGTGTGTGTGTTTATGTGTGTGTGTGTGTGTGTGTGTGGCAGAGAGAGGTTTAATTTAATTCCGTTTTCATCTGGATAAGGTGGCAGATCAACACCGGGTTTAAAAGAGTGCAGAATATGTGTCCCAAATGGCACCCCTTTCCCTATATAGTGCACTACTTTTGACCAGGGCCCATAGGGTATCCCATAGGAAATAGGGTGCCATTTGGGACACAACCCGAGTCTCCTGTGGCAGCAAAACAGTGTTTAGTAGTGTGTGTGTGTGTGTGTGTGTGTGTGTGTTTGTGTGTGTGTGCGCGTGTGTGCGTGCGTGTATGTGCGTGCGTGCGTGCATGTGTGTGTGTGTGCAGCAACACAGAGTGGGGGTTCTTTCCTGCTCCTGATGAGGAATCAAGTCCGTTACTAAACCGTCGCCAAGGTCTCGCCATAAATACCCTGTTACTTTGACATCCGCACGATATCCCCTATGTAGTACACTACTTTTGACCAGAGTGCTATGGGAATCCCTATGGGCACTGGTCAAAAGGAGTGCACTACAGTATATAGTGAATAGGGGTGCCATTTGGGACGTAAACCCTGTCTGGCTAAACTGTCCTTCAATGTCTTAACCAGTCAGATGGAAATCAATGTTGAAGGTTGTTAGTTTAGGCCCAAGATTAATCCAATTCCTGCAGAATTACCTAATGCTTTGGGGATGTTAATCGTGATGGTGCTGAAGGCAAGAAGAACATATTATATACGTACATTAGTTGATTAAAACATTACTGCAGTGTTCATTTGTTGATTAATATCTAATCTTTCCACATTGATGGTGAATGATTGTTGTTTGTATAGCAGAATCAGTTCTGGAGGAAAATGTTATTGCATGAGATTGCTGTCTGTCCACAACAGATAAGGATGTTTATTATTAACTATGAGTGTACCTGTTTTTTGGATGGTAGATGCTCTTATAACATTAATTATCCAAGCAGAATGCTTTAATGGTGATAATACTACACACTATTGACAACAATTATGGCTATATACAGATGTAGGATCTTAATTTGAGCCAGTTTGCTACAGCAGGTACATAATCCTGCAGCAACAAGAAATGTGAATTATTATGTGGATTATAATCAATTGATATTTTTGTAGGTTGATACATTTTTCGTTAGGGAAAATCAAGTCTGAAATGTCAAAGTGGAAATTACAACCTCAGAAGCCTTTTTAAACCTAAAATACTGCATTGCAGGAAAGTTATCCTGCAACAGGGTGATCAAATTAAGATCTACATCTGTACACATAAAAAATATAACAAAATATACTGTATATTCCTGAATAAATCTTCAGGAAATAAGAAACCAACTTAAATTATATTAAACGATAATGTGGTCGAAGTTGGACTTTTGACAAAGTTCAGATAATTGTAATTATAAGATGTACATTATTTTCTTATTTCTCTGCTAATATGGATCATTTTGGGTGTAGATGTGTAGTAAAGCGTGTCCTGTGCAGCCTGTCATGTGTTTTCTGGCATGTTGTCCAGGACAGCAGCTGTGTTGTACTGTGCAGCCTGTCGATGGCGAGCCCATGGCGTTAGACGGACTCAGCCTTTTCTCTTTTTGTCTCACTGAGAATCTGCTGTAGCTACGGCATAGTATCCATGTCTTCTGCATAGGCCTCATGTCAGTAGGGTTAAGGGCTTTTCACACTACTGAGCCGAACCAAGCCGAGCCAAACCGGACTGTACTGAGCTGGCTTGGTTACACCATCGTTTCTGGAATCCTGCTGAAAAGGACAACGTGAAATAAGATATGCCAGCCAGTACATTTGTGTTTCACACACTATTCTGGAAAGTGTATTAGTGGCTGGAGCCAGCCATCTCTGGAGTTAGACAAACAACTTGGCACCCTATTCCCTATCTAGTGCACTACTTTTGACCAGGCCCCATGGGGTAAAAGTAGTGCACTATATAGGGAATTGGGTGCCATTTGGGATGCAACCCAGGGTTTGATCTCTCCAGGATATCAACCAGGTCCCGCTGTCTGCCTTCACTCTTCAGTCTCTGTCACTTCTTCCAATGCAGGCGTGTTTAACACGTTGCTCAAATAAAAAGCTCTAATTCAGGCCCGGAGTCCAAATTGTGCCACTTAAGTTGCTCAGAAATGGGCTGGCTGCTGCAACTGCACCAGAGGAACAACATATTGAGGCATTGTCTCATTATTACATGGCTGGGCTCACTTAACTAGCATTGCCACCGTTGGCCATGAGACGTTATTGTCTGCGTCGCAAATGGCACCCCTATTCCCAAAGAAGTGCACTACTTTGACCATAGGGAGCCCCATAGGGTTCCATTTGGGACAGACAGCTTGTCCCATTTCAGCAGGATTCCATGCTGCTTTCTACTTCAGGAATGGGCGTCTTAAGTGCCCCATTGTGGGAGAGAATTGACATGTCGTTCTGTATGACCATTTTCTCATTGTGTCGGTACTCGGAGGGCAGATGGAAGGCTGAATGGCAGGGGGGTTCAATGCTAATGAGGTACAGTAGAAGGGCTCCCCAACACCAGCAAACCAAGAGGCTTCTGATACAGCAATAAACATTTTAGCATGTGACAACATAATTATGATTTATAATAACCAGTGTTTTAAGATAAGAGGGAGAGAGGGAGGGAAGGAGAGAGGGAAGGAGAGAGGGAGAGGGAAGGAGGGAGGGAGAGGGAAGAAAGGAGGGAGAGGGAAGGAGAGAGGGAGAGGGAAGGAGGGAGGGAGAGGGAAGAAAGGAGGGAGAGGGAAGGAGAGAGGGAGAGGGAAGGAGAGAGGGAGGGAAGGAGGGAGGGAGAGGGAAGGAGAGAGGGAGGGAAGGAGGGAGGGAGGGAGGGAGGGAGAGGGAAGGAGAGGGAAGTAGAGAGGGAGGGAAGGAGGGAGGGAGAGGGAAGGAGAGAGGGAGGGAAGGAGAGAGGGAGAGAGGGAGAAGGAAGGAAAGAGAGAGGGAGGGAAGGAAGGAGGGAGAGGGAAGGAGGGAGGGAGAGGGAAGGAGGGAGGGAGGGAGAGGGAAGGAGGGAGAGAGGGAGAAGGAAGGAGAGGGATGAAAGGAGGGAGGGAGAGGGAAGGAGGGAGAGAGGAGAAGGAAGGAAGGAGGGAGGGAAGGAGGGAGAGAGGGAAGGAGGGAGGGAGGGAGGGAGAGGGAAGGGGGGGAATGAGGGAGGGAGGGAGAGGGAAGGAGGGAGAGAGTAGGAAGGAGGGAGGGAGGGAGAGGGAGGGGGGATGAGGGAGGGAGGGAGAGGGAAGGAGGGAGGGAGATGGAAGGAGGGAGGGAGAGAGAGAGGGAAGGAGAAAGGGAGGGAGGGAGAGGGAAGGAGGGAGGGAGAGGGAAGGAGGGAGAGCGGGAAGGAGGGAGGGAGGGAGAGGGAAGGAGGGAGGGAGAGGGAAGGAGGGAGAGAGAGGGAAGGAGTGAGAGTGAGGGAAGGAGGGATGGAGAGAGAGGAAGGAAGGAAGGAAGGAAGGAAGGAAGGAAGGAAGGAAGGAAGGAAGGAAGGAAGGAAGGAAGGAAGGAAGGAAGGAAGGAAGGAAGGAAGGAAGGAAGGAAGGAAGGAAGGAAGGAAGGAAGGAAGGAAGGAAGGAAGGAAGGAAGGAAGGAGGGAATGAGGGAGAGAGAGAGAGAGGGGAGGGAGAGGAGAGGAGAGGGAAGGAGGGAGAGAGAGGGAGAAGGGAGGGAGAGAGAAGGAGGGAGAGAGAGGGAAGGAGGAACAACCAAACAATATCTGTTACAACCAGGTAAAGAGACGTCTGGAATATCCAGAGGTTTCCTTCCACCACACCTCTGTCACTAAAAGTGAAAACACATTGCAGCTTTAAAAACAAAGTGCAGCTTTTGAAGGAGAGTGCAGCTGTACATCTTTGTTGTGACTTCATATCACTCCTAGTTTGAATTAAAGGACTGGTGATTGGTTGTGTACTACCATTCTCATTAATTCCACCACAATGTGAAATCCAGTTTATAACACTAGACTGTACAGAGAGAACCCTATAAATCCATTGCCAGATAGTTATCTTTTATGGTTTCTGACTAAGCTGAGCTACTGTACAGCGGCGTGTGGAAAATGGCAGTGGGGAGTTTTATTGGCAAATGAAGTGTGTGAGGGAGGCAGGCAGCGCTGTAATGCACTGTCACCTGCCAAAATCCTGGGCTGTATGCGTCCCAAATGGCACCCTGTTCCCTTTATAGTGCACTGCTATTGACCAGGGCCCATAGACCAGGCCCATAGGGCTATGGTCAAAAGTAGTACACTATATAGGCAATAGGGTGCTATTTGGGATACATTCAGTGAGCTGAGCACCGCAGCAGTCTCCCTCAGCCTCCGTCTGAGCAGCGCATAGTGAGTCATTTTATTCACTTTGGATCTCAGTCAAGTCACTCAGTAGTCTCACTGCATTATGCTCACCACTATTGTTCAGTACACGTGGAGGCCATTTTAGTTTCAATTCACCAGAAGAGGGAGGAAGAGGAAGAGGAAGGTCAGACTGCTCAACAGTACCTGAATTCATTTGTTTTTGCCTCATAATGTCAATTTTGAGGATAGGTTGACTGGTGTACGGTATGTCTTTCACTTGTCAATGTACATGTTCACATAATCACTTATATTCTAGACAGAAGATAATTCTATCTAGTCAGTTTCACTCTCCACGGTAGTGGTGGAAAAAGTACCCAATTGTCATACTTGAATAAAAGTAAAGACACCTTAATAGAAAATGACTCAAGTAAAAGTGAAAGTCACCCAGTAAAATACTACTTGAGTAAAAGTCTAAAAGTATTTGGTTTTAAATATACTTAAGTATCAAAAGTAAAAGTAAAGTATAAATCATTTAAAATTCCTTATATTAAGCAAACTTGTTTCTCATATTTACAGATAGCCAGGGGCACACTCCAACATTCAGACGTCATTTACAAATGAAGCATTTGTGTTTAGTGAGTCCGCCAGATCAGAGGCAGTAGGGATGACCAGGGATGTTCTCTTGATAAGTGCATGAATTGGACCATTTTCCTGTCCTGCTAAGCATTCAAAATGTAACGAGTGCTTTTGGGTGTCAGGGAAAATATATGGAGTAAAAAGTACATAATTTTCTTTAGGAAGAAGTAAAAGTAAAAGTAGTCAAAAATATAAATAGTAAAGTAAAGTACAGATACCCCCAAAAACGACTTAGTTACATTACACCACTGCTCCACGGTGCTGGTTGTGGCAAGATCCATAGATCTTATTGTATCAGACGTGTCAAAGTTGACACACTATACCCATTATTTGTTCTGATTTGCACTGTCATTATGCTAATGTGACCGTGCGATAAGGTTTCCACATGACAAACGTGAGTGAATACTCTCTGAGGCGTGAGACAGTTGTTCAATGCTTGATAGCTAAGCAACAGTTCAGGCAGTCACAAAAGGCTTACAGGCAAACCTCCCACATTCTAAAGGCGGGAGATGGAATCTTCCATATTCTAAACAGGGGCGAGATGGAACCTTCCACATTGTAATAAAATGTTTTGTGCTCTTTTTGACTGGAAATGCGGCATTCAAATATGATTTCAGCAGGAGCTCTTTAAAACGTGACCTTCTCCATAGCATGCTCAGTGTCGCCCGATCCTTCCACATTCCTAAAGGGGTGGAAGATGGAATGATAGAATTCCATTCATGCCATGTGGCTCATCTGTGCTTCCTGATTAAAGGAAAGATTCACCCATTTTGAATGTTCTATTGTTTTTGGGTATCTCTGAGCGATGTTCCATCGATTCCCCGGGTCATTTCATGTTTTCATGTGTATCTGAGCTCTTGTCGTTCACATTGGGCAGATCTAGAGCCGGTATGACTCCAAACGCATCATATGAAGCAAAACGCATCATACCGGCTGTAGATCTGGATTTAGAAAGTCCTGTATCTTCAAAACCTGATTAATGATATGAAAAACATTTTGGGACTAATGAAACAAATACCAAAAGATAGTTTATGAGTGGAATTTTCCTTTAACTTTAGCAGGCAGCATCATTTAACAGGACCTATTAAGTTTAAACAGTAATTAATCCTTGCCATATGTGAGCCCTTGCATTGTAAAGAGTAATAATGTCTGTCATCTGCAATATTAACATGGCTGCTAATAGTCACTCATTGCCTCTCAGATCCATGTCTTTCAGCTAATGAGGTTAAATTAGTGAGTGAATTCGGTTCATAGTTGTACAGTTTTCCTCAATTTTGTTACAAACGAGGATTAATGGTAACTGGCATCTCTTTGGACTTGAAGTTCTAGAAAAAGCATATTCTTTCAAATGTGAGAAAACTCGGCTATTTTGAATGATTTAATTTTGAGCATTCTTCCATTTTGTTTAGAACAACCATGGACGACTGGCATGTCTTTGGACTTTGTTTCATACAGTAGCTGACATTTTAAAAGTGGAAATTACAAACTTTAAAAGGCTTTTGTAAACCTTGAATACACTACAATTTCAATGTATTTCCTGCTGCATAGAGTGATCAAATGAATCTAGCAGATCTGTATAGGTGTTCCATTATGCAGCATGGCAGGCATATCTTTGCAGATGGGATTTATTTCAGCTATTGTGTATGGTTTATGTACATTCAGCCATGGCTACCTGTGATCTCGTTGGACTTTACTATATACAACATGTTAGGCATATCTACATGAGGTATTCCTTTATGCAGTATCACTATATTAGTCATTTCAGTTATTATGTACGGTTTACGTACGTTGAGAGCGAGGCAGCGAGCTGTCAAGACCAGGTGCTCATTATGGCAGACCTTGCTGACCCTGTCACACTCAGTAAATGTCATTGTCATGTTATTAAGAGCTGGAGTTTCTACATTACCATTACATTGTGAATGAGATAATAACGTAACTGGGAAAGTGTTAGGATATGTTGTGGTATTTTTCCATTTATGATTGATGCATGATGACCGCACAGTTCACAAATGTTGTAATGTGAGTTGGACAAACACTGACGTACTAGTTAAAAACCTTTATGTTTGTGGGAGTGTTCATATCTGCCTGTAAACTGGTTCTCTCATACATCCTGTGATAAGATAATAGTAAGGTTTATGACAGTTTGCCATGTACAGTTAAAGTCTGAAGTTTACATACACCTTAGCCAAATACATTTAAACTCTGTTTTTCACAATTCCTGACATTTAATCCTAGTAAAAAGTATCTGTCTTAGGTCAGTTAGGATCACCACTTTATTTTAAGAATGTGAAATGTCAGAATAATAGTAGAGAGAATTATTTATTTCAGCTTTTATTTCTTTCATCACATTCCCAGTGGGTCAGAAGTTTATATACACTCAATTAGTATTTGGTAGCATTGCCTTTAAATTGTTTAACTTGGGTCAAACATTTTGGGTAGCCTTCCATAAGTTTCCCACAATAAGTTGGGTGAATTATGGCCCATTCCTCCTGACAGAGCTGGTGTAACTGAGTCAGGTTTGTAGGCCTCCTTGCTCGCACACGCTTTTTCAGTTCTGCCCACACATTTTCTATAGGATTGAGGTCAGGGCTTTGTGATGGCCATTCCAATACCTTGACTTTGTTGTTCTTAAGGCATTTTGCCACAACTTTGGAAGTGTGCTTGGGGTCATTGTCCATTTGGAAGACCCATTTGCGACCAAGCTTTAACTTCCTGACTGATGTCTTGAGATGTTGCTTCAATATATCCACATCATTTTCCCTCCTCATGATGCCATCTATTTTGTGAAGTGCACCAGTCCCTCCTGCAGCAAAGCACCCCCACAGCATCATGCTGCCACCCCCGTGCATCACGGTTGGGATGGTGTTCATCGGCTTGCAAGCCTCACTCCCTTTTTTCTCCAAACATAACTATGGTCATTATGGCCAAACAGTTCTATTTTTGTTCAATCAGACCAGAGGACATTTCTCCAAAAAGTACGATCTTTGTCCCCATGTGCAGTTGCAAACCGTAGTCTGGCTTTGTTATGGCGGTTTTGGAGCAGTGGCTTCTTCCTTGCTGAGCGGCCTTTCAGGTTATGTAGATATAGGACTCGTTTTACTATGGATATAGATACTTTTGTATCTTCACAAGTTCCTTTGCTGTTGTTCTGGGATTGATTTGCACTTTTCGCACCAAAGTACGTTCATCTCTAGGAGACAGAACGTGTCTCCTTCTTGAGCGGTATGACGGCTGCATGGTCCCATTGTGTTTATACTTGTGTACTATTGTTTGTACAGATGAACGTGGTACCTTCAGTCGTTTGGAAATTGCTCCCAAGGATGAACCAGACTTGTGGAGGTCTACAATTTGTTTTCTGAGGTCTTGGCTGATTTATTTTGATTTTCCCATGATGTCAAGCAAAGAGGCACTGAGTTTAAAGATAGGCCTTGAAATACATCCACAGGTACACCTCCAATTGACTCAAATGATGTCAAATAGCCTATCAGAAGCTTCTAAAGCCATGACATCATTTTCTGGAATTTTCCAAGCTGTTTAAAGGCACAGTCAACTTAGTGTATGTAAACTTCTGACCCACTGGAATTGTGATACAGTGAATAATAAGTGAAATAATCTGTCTGTAAACAATTGTTGGAAAAATTACGTGTGTCATGCACAAATTAGATGTCCTAACCGACTTTTCAAAACTATAGCTTGTTAACAAGAAATGTGTGGAGTGGTTGAAAAACGAGTTTTAATGACTCCAACCTAAGTGTATGTAAACCTCTGACTTCAACTGTATATTTGTAAACACCAGTTGTAAGAACGCTAACTTTTAAAGAATACCTTTTGTGTCTCTGGGAATAGCCCTGTCTGCCTGAAAGATGGTTCTCTCACATACAGTCCTGTATGACGTGAACACGGAATGCTGCACTGTACGTGCTGTAAATGACCTTGCATTATGTTATCTGAATGAATGTGTAGGTCATGTTTCACAGTTAATCCTCTACCGGGATTATGATGCACCTCCCCCTCCTCTCCTACCAGACAATGCCTAAAAAAACATTCCATGGGATTTATTAATGAAATGACCTTTTGTGATGTTTTCTTTAATATAAAGTAGTACTTATGACTAAAACTGCTCATGGTGCATGGGCACTTTGGTAAACATGTTTTGGCACCGCCGCCAGATACCATTTGTTTTTGTTTCTATAGGATTTGATTGTAGATTGGATTATATCCAGACAGTACATAGTTCTTAGGAAAACACTTCCACGTGTAGCTTCTTAGGCTTTTTTTCAATAAGGATTTTTCCTCATCTTAAATTGGAGTTTAACTACCCAAATTAAAAATAAATAGACCGCCAACCTTGCTGTTATTGCTGTGTAAACTCAGCTAATATGCTTAAAATAATTATACTGTGGTTCTGTAATTGTCTTGTGACTGAAAAACATAAAGAAAACAATATTATTCTGTCAAACCCGTGGCCTCTGTGAGATATCTACTGTTAGCTCTATCCTACATAGCAATATAATAGGTCTACAATAACAGGAATCCTCATCGACATATAATGGGGGGAAATAATTTGAATACAGCTATACAAATCTGCTTTCATTGACTAAAGCCTATCTACAGTGAAAGTTGAATTTTCTAATCAGTTTGAAGTACTAGCTCCTCTGAAGTTAACCCACAGATCGAGTTCTAATATGAATTTCTATGCGCAGAGTCTCATTCCTTGCAATCTTATTCATGTTCTTAATTCTAAATGGAGAGGGAGAGGTTTTCCATTGCGCCAATTGGAAACAAACTCTGCATTATTTAAGATATAATGATAAATTCAGCATTAATATTAATATACCATTATTTATATGAAATACAAGTAATGAGGTCCTTTTACATTCACTGAAGTCCTTAATGCCAAGGTCTCTCTTGGGTAGCCACTGAATCAACTAGACTCACTTAGGGCTCCATTAGCAGTCCATTATACAGCCTTCGCAATTCCATATTGCATTAGCTTCTATTTGGCTAATTGGCTACTTTTCAACAGCGTGCACGTGTCTCATCTTTTTCATGATCGTGGTTTTAAACCTTCGCACCTGTAACTGACAACCTTTTGTATTAAGGACTGTAAAAGAGTGCAGACAGCCACCCAACGGGGCTGCTATTTCAACTCTGAAATAAGAGCGTATAGCCTTGGTTTACCAACAATGCCGCACTCAAAAAGGAGGGTCAGCACCTTCATCGGAGGGTGTATTGTGGAGTTTGACATTTCTAGATAATTTGTAACATTGTACATTCTCTTCCTTTGCTAACAGTAGAAAGTACAGTTCGTATTTTTGGCCCTGCTTGTTGATATCTTATTCCATGAACATCCCTGTGAGTGTGAGTAGGATGTAACACCTACTGACAGAGTCATTACCCAGTGATTCTAGCTACTGTTGTTGCAGTGTGTCATCAGCATAACAACTATGCTTGTGGATGATCTGTTTTCGTGTGTGTGTGTGTGTGTGTGTGCATGTGCGTGCGCGTCTGTGTGTGTGTGTGTGTGTGTGTGTGTGTGTGTGTGTGTGTGCGCGTGAGTGTGTATGTATTCATGTATTTGTCTCTATATCTGTGATGTCACAGTTTCCAGTCTCTTTTTTCTCTGAGTTGAGTAAAAGCACTAAGCAGACCTCCTAAACTAAATCAGTCTCTTTCTTCTCTGAGTTGAGTAAAAGCACTAAGCAGACCTCCTAAACTAAATCAGTCTCTTTCTTCTCTGAGTTGAGGAGAAGCACTAAGCAGACCTCCTAAACTAAATCAGTCTCTTTCTTCTCTGAGTTGAGGAGAAGCACTAAGCAGACCTCCTAAATCAAAGGAAGGACCACTGCTGTGGTTGCTCTTGTTTTCTTTGACTTTAAAAAGGTTGTGATATGAATACGGACGTCGACAGTAATGAGTCTCTGTAGATGAAGAAGAAGTTTCCATCTCCTTTTATGTACAAATTACATTTGTTTATTATTGCCAGCATATGCATAATGCAATACTTCCGTAATTTCAGCTTCCCTGCTGCTGCTGTTGTTTATAAAGACGTACAGTACACCCCGTCCTGCTGTTGTTTATAAAGACGTACAGTACACCCCGTCCTGCTGTTGTTTATAAAGACGTACAGTACACCCCGTCCTGCTGTTGTTTATAAAGACGTACAGTACACCCCGTCCTGCTGTTGTTTATAAAGACGTACAGTACACCCCGTCCTGCTGTTGTTTATAAAGACGTACAGTACACCCGGTCCTGCTGTTGTTTATAAAGACGTACAGTACACCCCGTCCTGCTGTTGTTTATAAAGACTTACAGTACACCCCGTCCAGCTGTTGTTTATAAAGACGTACAGTACACCCCGTCTTGCTGTTGTTTATAAAGACGTACAGTACACCCCGTCCTGCTGTTGTTTATAAAGACATACAGTACACCCCGTCCTGGAAAAAAAGGAACAATGAGTAGAAACTATTCCCCCCTCATTATTCACAATGGGAATTGTCTTAATATTTTAGTTGTCATAGTAAAGTGGAGTTATGGTAGGGTTTTGGTGTCAGTATGGTTCCTTAGTAGTGTATTCCATTGGATGGATATAGTTTGTTCTGCAGTATGAATAGGTTTAGTAAAATACATTAAACCTCGAGCCAGCTTTAGTGTATTGGCCTTAACATACACTACAGAGCCTTCAGAAAGTATTCATACCCCTTCACTTATTCCACATTTTGTATTACAGCCTGAATTCAAAATTGATTACATCCGGGGGTTTTTCTCACCCATCTCCACACAATACCCCATAATGACAAAGGAAAAACATATTTTTAGAAATGTTTGCAAATTTATTGAAAATAAAATAAAGAAATATATCATTTACATAAGTATTCACAGTCAATACCTTTGGCAATACCTTTGGCAGTGATTACAGCTGTGAGTCTTTCTGTGTAAGTCTCACACCTGGACAATATTTACACATTATTATTTTCTTCTAGCTCTGTCAAGTTGGTTGTTGATATTTGCTAGACAGACATTTTTCAAATATTGCCATAGATTTTCAAGCTGATTTAAGTCAAAATTGTAAATAGGACATTTAGGAACATTCACTGTCGTCTTGGTAAGCAACTCCAGGTAGATTTGGCCTTGTGTTTTAGGTTATTGTCCTGCTGAAAGTTGAATTTGTCTCCCAGTGTCTGCTAGAAAGCAGACTGAACCAGGTTTTCCTCTAGGATTTTTCCTGTGCTTAGCTCTATTCCGTTTATTTTTATCCTGAAAACTCCCTAGTCCTTGTCGATGACAAGCATGCCGATAACATGATGCAGCCACCACCATGTTTGAAAATAGCGTGGTACTCAGTGATGTGTTGTGTTGGATTTGCCTCAAACATAACGCTTTGTATTCAGGACATAAAGTTAATTTCTTTGCTACATTTTTTGCAGTTTTCCTATAGTGCCTTATTGCAAACAGGATTCATGTTTTGGAATATTTTTTATTCCGTACAGGCTTCCTTCTTTTCACTCTTTCAATTAGGTTAGTATTGTGGAGTAACTACAATGTTGTTGGTCCATCCTGTTTGCTCCTATCACAGCCATTAAACTCTGTAGCTGTTTTAAAGTCACCGTTGGCCTCATGGTGAAATACCTGAACGGTTTCCTTCCTTTCCGGTAACTGAGTTAGGAAGGACGCCTGTATCTTTGTAGTGACTGTGTGTGTTGATACACTGTCCAAAGTGTAATTAATAACTGTGTCACAACCGGCCGTGACTGGGAGCCCAATAGGACGGCACACAATTGGCCCAGTGCCGTCCGGGGTAGGGGAGGGTTTGGCCGGTGGGGCTTTCCATGGCTCATTGTGTTCTAGCGACTCTTTGTGACTCCGGTCGTCAGTCGAACAGTGTTTCCTCCGACACGTTGGTGCGGCTGACATCCGGGTTGTTAATAAGAAGTAGGTGGCCAGGCGGGTCATGTTTCGGAGGACGCAGGACCCGACCTTCGCCTCTCCCGAGCCCATTGAGGAGTTGCAGAGATGAGCCAAGGGACCTAATTCAAGGAGAAAACGGGGTAAAAAGATACGCTTGTGGCCGTACTAACCTGAACACACCTGTTAGGGCCTGGTTAGTACTGGGACGGGAGACCGCCTGGGAATACCAGGTGCCGTAAGATAAAAAATCAAATAAAATAATGAGTCAAGGCATCTTAAACTGAACAAAAATATAAACGCAATATGCATCAATTTCAAAGATTTTGCTGAGTTACAGTTCATATAAGAAAATCTGTCAATTTAAATAAATTCATTAGGCCCTAATCTATGGATTTCACATGACTGGGCAGGGACACAGCGATGGGTGGGCCTGGTAGGTAAACACATTTGTGCACAAAATTTGAGATAAATAATATTTTTGTGCATATGGAACATTTCTGGGATATTTTATTTCAACTCATGAAACCAACACTCTACATGTTGCGTTTATATTTTTGTTCAGTGTATTATGTGACTTGTTAAGCAAACGTTTACTCCTGAACATATTTAGGCTTGCTGTTACAAAAGGGTTGAATACTTATTGACTCAAAACATTTCAGCTTTTGATTTTTAATTAATTTGTTAAAATGTCTAAAAGCGTAATTCCTGTTTGACATTATGGGGTATTTTGTGTAGGCCAGTGACAAAAAAAATCTAAATGTAATCCATTTTAATTTCAGGCTGTAACACAACAACATGTGGAATACTTTCTGAAGGCACTGTATATACAGTATATTCTCTGAGCCATGCATCCATGTCCCACTTGTTTGGATAATACCTAGTCCTATAAAAGTATATCTCAGACAACCCTGGAACAAATCTGTCCTCCTGGAAAGCACCAACCTTGTCCAAAACCATACAATAACTCTCCTATTATGAGTTTATTATAGCACTGTATTTCATAATAGTTGAGAAGGCCAGATTCTGCATTCTCCTTAAACAGGTGAAAATAAATTGTGCTTGAGTCGATAACCAACCATTACGGCTTTTTACTGCCCCACAATCTACGTAACTGTCTGCCCCTGTTCCTGCATTTCGGCTGAGTCAGTGCTTGCGTCCCAAATGTCACCCTATTCCCTATTTAGTGCACTACCTTTGACCAGGGCTCATGGGGCTCTGGTCAAAAGTAGTGCACTATATAGGAAATAGGGAGCCATTTGGGACGTAGACAGTTTCTGCACCGCTGTCAGCGGACGGCAATTACAGTCCACAGCACAGAAGTCAGTCGACACATTTGCATGAACATCCACTAGCAGAAAACCAGGCAAATGAGACTGTCACTCAGAGACTGTTTATGTCACGTCAAATCCAATCTGTTCTCAAGGGGCCTTGGGTTGTGAAACGGTTCTTATTGATACCTCCTCTGTATCTCTCTTTGGCTCTGTAGGGTATGAGCGGCCAGCACCATCATCCAGACATCAGCGATCATGCTAGGTTCATTTTACGATCTAGGCCAGACAGTGTAATGGAAGTATCACACACTTGCAGTTCTGAGGTAGCTAGGCTAGGAGGACGATGCAGGCCTTGAGGTAGTTTGTCATTGCAGATGTAGTATCTTAATTTGAGCAAGTATGATACAGCAGGAAAAGAATCCTGCAGCAACAGGAAATGTGAATTTTTATGTGGGTTATAATTAATACATTTTTTGTCTGGCATTTTAAAGTGAAAATTAGAAACTTTAGAATCCTTTTTCAAACCTTGAATACACTACACGTTTGCATTTCTTGCTGTTCAGGAAAATCCTCAGCAACAAAAGAGTGATCAAATTAAGATCCTACATCTGTATGTCTGTTCAATGTAGCTTCTTCCACTTATGAGATGCCCAGGAGTTCTATGAAGGCTAAATACAGTCTATACTATCTGGACTATCATTCTAGACTATCACCATTATATTATTTGATTGGAGGTTACTGACCGTAATGCTCTAGCATCCTCAAGCTTTTATTTTTGGGTGGAAAGAAGAAGTGCTACCTTAACCAGTGTTACTGTAAGGGTTAAAACACTAACCAGTGCTACTGTAAGGGTTAAAACACAAAGCAGTGTTAATGTAAGGGTTAAAACACTAATCAGTGTTAATGTAAGGGTTAAAACACTAATCAGTGTTAATGTAAGGGTTAAAACACTAACCAGTGTTAATGTAAGGGTTAAAACACTAATCAGTGTTACTGTAAGGGTTAAAACACTAACCAGTGTTACTGTAAGGGTTAAAACACTAATCAGTGTTAATGTAAGGGTTAAAACACTAACCAGTGTTAATGTAAGGGTTAAAACACTAATCAGTGTTACTGTAAGGGTTAAAACACTAACCAGTGTTACTGTAAGGGTTAAAACACTAATCAGTGTTACTGTAAGGGTTAAAACACTAATCAGTGTTACTGTAAGGGTTAAAACACTAAGCAGTGTTACTGTAAGGGTTAAAACACTAAGCAGTGTTAATGTAAGGGTTAAAACACTAAGCAGTGTTACTGTAAGGGTTAAAACACTAACCAGTGTTAATGTAAGGGTTAAAACACTAACCAGTGTTACTGTAAGGGTTAAAACACTAATCAGTGTTACTGTAAGGGTTAAAACACTAAGCAGTGTTACTGTAAGGGTTAAAACACTAAGCAGTGTTACTGTAAGGGTTAAAACACTAAGCAGTGTTAATGTAAGGGTTAAAACACTAATCAGTGTTACTGTAAGGGTTAAAACACTAATCAGTGTTACTGTAAGGGTTAAAACACTAACCAGTGTTACTGTAAGGGTTAAAACACTAATCAGTGTTACTGTAAGGGTTAAAACACTAAGCAGTTTTACTGCAAGGGTTAAAACACTAAGCAGTGTTACTGTAAGGGTTAAAACACTAATCAGTGTTACTGTAAGGGTTAAAACACTAACCAGTGTTACTGTAAGGGTTAAAACACTAATCAGTGTTACTGTAAGGGTTAAAACACTAATCAGTGTTACTGTAAGGGTTAAAACACTAACCAGTGTTACTGTAAGGGTTAAAACACTAAGCAGTGTTACTGTAAGGGTTAAAACACTAAGCAGTGTTAATGTAAGGGTTAAAACACTAAGCAGTGTTACTGTAAGGGTTAAAACACTAACCAGTGTTACTGTAAGGGTTAAAACACTAAGCAGTGTTAATGTAAGGGTTAAAACACTAAGCAGTGTTACTGTAAGGGTTAAAACACTAAGCAGTGTTACTGTAAGGGTTAAAACACTAAGCAGTGTTACTGCAAGGGTTAAAACACTAACCAGTGTTACTGTAAGGGTTAAAACACTAACCAGTGTTACTGTAAGGGTTAAAACACTAAGCAGTGTTAATGTAAGGGTTAAAACACTAACCAGTGTTACTGTAAGGGTTAAAACACTAAGCAGTGTTACTGTAAGGGTTAACACACTAACCAGTGTTACTGTAAGGGTTAAAACACTAAGCAGTGTTACTGTAAGGGTTAAAACACTAAGCAGTGTTACTGTAAGGGTTAAAACACTAAGCAGTGTTATCGAATGTGATTATGAATATTATCACAGAAATGATCAGGAAACAAACAAAGAAGCCCTAGTTTAAAAAGTACAGAGAAAAGTAATTCATTCAGAAAGCAGTTACATTAGGAGTAATGAGGATATGAATAATTAATATTTGAACACAAGCATTCACTGTGATATGAAAACCGTTGGTGACACACACAAAAATAACATTGTGTTGTATGTTTTATTCATTAGGACCACAAAGGCATTTAGATTAAAAGTTGTTCATATACTGAACTTGACTTAAGACGTAAACATAACAAATAAAGAAAAATAAAGAAACACATCAAAGAATATCTATACACACATTACAAGGCCCCTTAGTTCCAGTTAAGGGAAATCTTAACATTACAGCATACAATAACATTCTGGATCATTCTGTACTTCCAACTTTGTGGCAACAGTTTGGTGAAGGCCCCTTTCCTGTTTCAGCATGACAATGTCCCCATGCACAAAGCAAGGTCCATACAGAAATGGTTTGTCGAGAGCGGTGTGGAAGAACTTGACTGGCCTGCACAGAGCCCTGACCTTAACCCCATCGAACACCTTTGGGATGAATTTGAACGCCGACTGTGTGCCAGGCCTAATCGCCCAACATCACTAATGCTCTTGTGGCTGAATGGAAGCAAGTCCCCGCAGCAATGTTCCATCGTCTAGTGGAAAGCCTTCCCAGAAGAGTGGAGGCTGTTATAGCAGCAAAGGGGGGACCAACTCCATATTAATGCCCATGATTTTGGAATGAGATTTTTGATGAGCAGGTGTCCACATACTTTTGATCATGTAGTGTAAGTGGTATATATTATGATATTATTTTACAGGAATTGTCCATTTGGTTACTAGCAGTCTCCATTAGAGTGTTAGTCCTGATATGGGTTGTTTGAACACCTCAGTGTACACGTGCCCATGTCTATAGAAATACCAAAACCTACTTCAATGGCTGAGACATTTCAAGAGTAAGTCATGTACTTTCTCTCAGACGTTTGAGTTCTCACCTTTCTTTTGGCTTCAACACCCAGAATCCATTTGGTCTTTCACCAGCCATGGATCTTTCCTTCAGTAAGGCTGCATCCAGGGATTATTCCCTTCCCATACAGATACCATCCTACTATCCTACTCAGAAACAGCAGGCGATGGCTGGATCTCAGCGTTTCCAATACGCTTCTTCAGACTCTTTTATCCTCCAAAGCTGCTTACAGTACAGTGAGTACATTCATCTATAGTATGTGTGCCTGATCCCTGCGGAAATTGAACCCGCAACCTTTTACCAACTGAGTCACAAAGGACCACTAAATGTTAATCCACCTGGGTACCACACACAGAGCCGGGTCGGCCACAAATCATTCAGGGACAGCACCGGCAGCAGCCGTCAGACAGGTTCAGCCAGGTCCAAGTGGCTACACTCCTTCCAGAAGTAATTATTTTGTAATGATTCGGTATTGTCCCTGTCCTTGCCCCGTCCAACGTCTGCTTTCTCTAGGGGTCAACTCACGGGTGGCCAGGCAGGGTGTATGGCTGACTGCTCTGCTCTGCCACAACACTCTCCTCCACTGCAATACACTCACCTCACAGGCTGAGATTTGGAATAGAAGTGCTGATCTAGGATCAGTTTTGCTCTTTAGATCATAATGAATAGGATTACATAGACAGGGGGGACCTGATCCTAGATCAGAATTTTGCCAGTTCACAGTCTTCAGGTGAAATGTCACTTCTCAATTGAACGTGCAGGGACAAATTATTCACAATAGAAGTGCTGATATAGAATCAGTTTTGCCCTTGATATCAGAAGGTATAACATTATATGGACATGGGTTAACTGATCCTAGATCAGAGACTCTTTCTGAATATAGACCCTGGCTTTGCCAGTTCATAGTTAGTCAAGGTGAAATGCAAGGACAAATGATGTGTAAGGACAAATTATTCATTGTCTTTCCTTCAGTTGTTGCCCCCCCCCCCCCCCCCCCCCCCCCCCCCCACCCCCTACCTTCCTCCCCCTGTTTTAGAACGTGAATACTGTTGACAAAAGGCACTCATGCAGCCAGGTTAATGAGCTAGTAAATTGGCCCAATTATGTTCCGTTGCCTTTCTTGTTTGTGCCCTCCAAAAACAGTTGATGTTTGACGTGAGGGGAAACAATAAGCCATGAAACAAAATGGCTGCCCTCTCCAAAGTAAAAGATGGCAAATATTCTGCTACGATGATATACGTTTACACTACAATACATATTTTGGGTTAATTTGACCCAAAGGTGTTTCAGAATTAGCTGTCTATCAAAACTCAGTGTACATTGTACACAACGCCATACAACACAAACATACAGTACATTTGACTGTAAAATGAGGACTTTTAAAGCAACAATCTGCAGTTGCTACATCAATTGTTGGACTTATAAATAATGACATGCAGTACCAGTCAAAGGTTTGGGCTCACCTACTCATTCAAGGGTTTTTCTTTATTTTTACTATTTTCTACATTGTAGAATAATAGTGAAGACATCAAAACTATGAAATAACACATATGAAATCACGTAGTAACTAAAAAACTGTTAAACAAATCAAAATATATTTTAGATTTTAGATTCTTCAAAGTAGCCACCCTTTGCCTTGATAACAGCTTTGCACACTCTTGAATTTCGCTCAACCAGCTTCAATTAACAGGTGTGCCTTGTTAAAAGTTAATTTGTGGAATTTATTTCCTTCTTAATTTGTTTGAGCCAATCAGTTGTGTTGTGACAAGGTAGGGGTGGTATACAGAAGATAGCCCTATTTGGTAAAAGACCAAGTCCATATTATGGCAAGAACAGCTCAAATAAGCAAAGAGAAACAACAGTCCATCATTACTTTAAGACATGAAGGTCAGTCAATACGGAACATTTCAAGAACTTTTAAAGTTTCTTCAAGTGCAGTCGCAAAAAACATCAAGCACTATGATGAAGCTAGCTCTCATGAGGACCGCCACAGGAATGGAAGACCCAGAGTTACCTCTGCTGCAGAGGATAAGTTCATTAGAGTTACCAGCCTCAGAAATTGCAGCCCAAATAAATACTTCACAGAGTTCAAGTAACAGACACATCTCAACATCAACTGTTCAGAGGAGACTGTGTGAATCAGGCCTTCATGGTCGAATTGCTGCAAAGAAACGACTACTAAAGGACACCAATAATAAGAAGAGACTTGCTTGGGCCAAGAAACACGAGCAATGGACATTAGACAGGTGGAAATCTGTCTAATGAGTCCAAATTTGATGAGTCCAAATTTGAGATTTTTGGTTTCAACCGCCATATCTTTGTGAGACGCAGAGTTGGTGAACTGATGATCTCCGCATTTGTAGTTTCCACTGTGAAGCATGGAGGAGGAGGTGTGATGGTGTAGGGGTGCTTTGCTGGTGACAGTGTCTGTGATTTATTTAGAATTCAAGGCACACTTAACCAGCATGTTTACCACAGCATTCAGCAGCGATACGCCATCCCATCTGGTTTGGGCGTAGTGTGACTATCATTTGTTTTTCAACACGACAATGACCCAACACACCTCCAGGCTGTGTAAGGGCTATTTGACCAAGAAGGAGAGTGATGGAGTGCTGCATCAGATGACCTGGCCTCCACAATCACCAGACCTCAACCCAATTGAGATGGTTTGGGATGAGTTGGACCGCAGAGTGATGAAAAAGCAGCCAACAAGTGCTCAGCATATGTGGGAACTCCTTCAAGACTGTCGGAAAAGCATTCCATTTGAAGCTGGTTGAGAGAATGCCAAGAGTGTGCAAAGCTGTCATCAAGGCATCAAGATTTTTTGAAGAATCTAAAATCTAAAATATATTTTGATTTGTTTAACACTTTTTTGGTTGCTACATGATTCCATATGTGTTATTTCATAGTTTTGATGTCTTCACTATTATTCTACAATGTATAAAATAGTAATAATATAGAAAAACCCTTGAATGAGTATGTGTGTCCAAACCTTTGACTGGTAGTGTATACCGATTGATTCTTGAAAACTATAACTTATAAAAGCTTCATGAGCTTAGTTCAGCTGTCAGACCCCGTCAGAACCCAATATATAAGTTTGTTTTACTACAATGTTTGTCAACTTTGCAAATGTAACACTTTGTAACCTGAAAACAAGGTTAGAACTATATATTTGATATCATGGATGGTCAGTCCTTGCATCCATAGCTCTGTCTATGAATTTGAGAGTGGTTTCATTTCTCCAGCCCCATCCTTCAGCGTTTTTACCAAAACGTTGTTATTGTTTTAACTGCAGATTGGCCCTTTTTAAGTGATAAAACATCAACCCTCCTTTCACAGAGAAACCATCAGATGCTTTTACCAATCATGTCTCAACTTGAATTAACCGTTTACCTAACATTAGGTTGATAAGGACGTAGTCAACAGCAAATATTTATAATGACAAAACTGTGACTTCAGCAAGATGTCCTCTCACCAACACTGGAAGGGGTTTGTGTATCTAGTATCTGGTAAACAAGCAGTATGAAACTAGGATTAATCTTAATCTTAGGTTCTGGGTCTGCATCGAGACCTTTTATTTATCTGGATTAAAACCCAGGGGGATTTATTTGCACTATGAATTAAACCTAAGCCTTACATGTTATAAAGAGACTTCAGTGGTACTATGAATAGGTTATCTTGTTTTGTCATGAATTACATTCTGATGTTTTGATATAGCCTAAATTCCCTTCAATATACTGAATACACGATGTTTTGATATAGCCTAAATTCCCTTCAATATACTGAATACATGATGTTTTGATATAGCCTAAATTCCCTTCAATATACTGAATACATTATGTTTTGATATAGCCTAAATTCCCTTCAATATACTGAATACATGATGTTTTGATATAGCCTAAATTCCCTTCAATTTACTGAACACATGATGTTTTGATATAGCCTAAATTCCCTTCAATATACTGAATACATGATGTTTTGATATAGCCTAAATTCCCTTCAATATACTGAATACATTATGTTTTGATATAGCCTAAATTCCCTTCAATATATTGAATACATAAAACAATTTAAATCAGAGGTGTTTTCCTCTAATGAGTTAGAACCAACAATTCTTATTGACAGGCATAAATTAAAATTGATTTATTCTGAAATTTTTATGAATACCTGACATAGACACATTAGTATTTGGTATGATTTTACTTTATTATCAGTAATAACAAAGCGTTTATTAGTGTTTGTACTTTAATAGTTTATTTAGTCTACCATTTTCAAGTGGGCAATGTATGAAGCTATCATAGTTAATATTTACTATTTATAAACAGCTGTTATTTAAGAGTAGTGTTGTTTTGTAAACAAATGTTCTTCACTGAAGTCATTATTATATTCATATAACGTTCTGTATGCCTATTATTGAAAGGAAATGGAAAATATGAAGGCCGCTCTAGCTAGTTTGCATCTTCTAATGTAAACAAATGGTAATTTTGTCTCCTTAAGTGCATATAGGTAGTTAATGTCCCACACTGTTATTTGTCTCTGATAATGAAATGCCTACAAGGGAGACCTTGGAATATTCATGAATATCTTTGTTTCTAATTTTACATTTACATTTACGTCATTTCTAATAACAAGTATTTCGCCAGGCCTCTATTAAATTGACATTGTTGTAAATTTAGTTTACTTATTTTATTTAATTTTTTATTTAATTTTACATGCCTGAGACATGAAGACTTCCATTCCGCAAACTCCCCAAGCTAATGCTTTAGCTTAGCAGGCTAACAAAGTCTCACCGCACACAGGAAACCCAGGTTTGAAATCTCAGTCAACCACACTAACACTCTTTGAGCTTTACCAGTTAATTCACATCTCCACCCAGCTCCCTCCTTCTAGTGCGTGTGTTAGGGGATGGCCTTATTGTGAGTTACGTAACAAATACATCATGTAAAATGTTGCTGTGGTGACACTGTTGTGCCAAATTGTCGGCTTGTCATAAGCACTCTGTGCTGTGAGAAATGAGAAACCGCTTCTGCCACCTAAATCACATCAAGATTGGTCATCTTAAACTGTGGGGGTGCATCCCAAATGGCGCCCTCTTCCCTATGAGCCCTGGTCGAAAGTAGTGCACTATGTAGGGAATAGAGTGCCATTTGGGAAGCAACCTGAAAAATAAATAAATTGGCCTACCAAATGAAAAGATTTACATGAATGATGTATGTGTATTATGCATTCCTCCTTATCATAGAGGAACGTCTTGATGAGTTGCACTATTTAGCGTTCCCTTTGAGGTAAATTCATGTCAATTTAAGTGATGCTCAAGCAGCGAGATGTGTTGTTAGTGCATGTCTCTAGGGAACGGTTATCCCTTGTGTGCGACTCGGTGGATGGTGTGTTATTTAGCCCCAGAGATGAAATCTTCCATATGAATAGCAGAATAACATTTAATTTGATGTGCTGCTGCTGCTGCCCTATGAAATCCAAGCTCGTTGGCGTAGTCGAGATAAAAGCATTTGGTGTTTTATATTGTTGCTGGCTCCCTGCCTGTGAGCCATGCTGTTATCTGAGATATGTCGTCGGATCTTTTCCTTCTAAAATAAATCTCATTCTGATAGATTTACCAGCTCATTTGATAAGTGACTGTCGCGGGTCAATGGGGTTTTGTACATTTAAGCTAATACTAACAATCTGAGTAAATTGAGGTTGTTGTGAATAGTGGGTGCTCGGACAAACTACCTAAAGAGGTTCATGTGAAAAGTACTGCAAATCAGATAAATGATATATTTTGTTCAGATTTACCATCTCATTTGATAAGTGACTCGCACGGGGCCAATGGAGTTTGTAGCATTTATGGTAATCCTAAATCTACCAGTCTTGTTATGAACAGACTGTCTGTGGATGATCATCCAAACTGCCTTCATTAAGTGATCACAGTCTGAGAAGCTGTGGCTCATAGTATATATATTGGCACTGGTGTTGTACTGTGAAAAGTATTGCTGATTTATCATCTCATTTAATAAGTTCCTGGCACAGGTAAATGGATACATTTATGCTAGTACTCTGACAAGCTAGTGATCTTGGAGGATGTTATTTGCTCATCCAAACTATCTACAGAGGTTAAAGGGGTAATCCATAATATTCACAGTTGTGAATAGGTTAAATGGGACAATCAGTGATAATCACAACCACTAAAAGGTCAATGCAAAATAAACTGCTAATCAGAGAAATGTTCTTACCTGTATAATTATGTTATATACATGTGCACAACTCATATTTGTAGCGCTGTGTGCAGAAGAGCATGTTATGTAAGCCATCAACATGGTCTATAGAAATACATAGTTACCAACAGGTCATTGTGTGACGTACAGATTTATGTTATTATGGAAAGGCCAGCTATAACATACAACACAAATAACTACCATTACTTACAATCCATGATAGGGTTTGAATACAATACCAGACTGGGAGCAGGGCGCTTAACCTGTAGTGTGGACACCCTCTATTACAATACCACACTGGGAGCAGGGCACTTAACCTGTAGTGTGGACACCTTCTATTACAATACCAGACTGGGAGCAGGGCACTTTACCTGTAGTGTGGACACCTTCTATTACAATACCAGACTGGGAGCAGGGCACTTTACCTGTAGTGTGGACACCCTCTATTACAATACCAGACTGGGAGCAGGGCACTTAACCTGTAGTGTGGACACTCTCTATTACAATACCAGACTGGGAGCAGGGCGCTTAACCTGTAGTGTGGACACTCTCTATTACAATACCAGACTGGGAGCAGGGCGCTTAACCTGTAGTGTGGACACCCTCTATTACAATACCAGACTGGGAGCAGGGCACTTTACCTGTAGTGTGGACACCCTCTATTACAATACCAGACTGGGAGCAGGGCACTTAACCTGTAGTGTGGACACCCTCTATTACAATACCAGACTGGGAGCAGGGCGTTTAACCTGTAGTGTGGACACCCTCTAGTACAATACCAGACTGGGAGCAGGGCACTTAACCTGTAGTGTGGACACCCTCTATTACAATACCAGACTGGGAGCAGGGCACTTAACCTGTAGTGTGGACACCCTCTAGTACAATACCAGACTGGGAGCAGGGCACTTAACCTGTAGTGTGGACACCCTCTAGTACAATACCACACTGGGAGCAGGGCACTTTACCTGTAGTGTGGACACCCTCTATTACAATACCACACTGGGAGCAGGGCGCTTAACCTGTAGTGTGGACACTCTCTATTACAATACCACACTGGGAGCAGGGCGCTTAACCTGTAGTGTGGACACCCTCTAGTACAATACCAGACTGGGAGCAGGGCACTTAACCTGTAGTGTGGACACCCTCTAGTACAATACCAGACTGGGAGCAGGGCACTTAACCTGTAGTGTGGACACTCTCTATTACAATACCAGACTGGGAGCAGGGCACTTAACCTGTAGTGTGGACACCCTCTATTACAATACCAGACTGGGAGCAGGGCACTTAACCTGTAGTGTGGACACTCTCTTTTACAATACCACACTGGGAGCAGGGCGCTTAACCTGTAGTGTGGACACCCTCTATTACAATACCAGACTGGGAGCAGGGCACTTAACCTGTAGTGTGGACACCCTCTATTACAATACCAGACTGGGAGCAGGGCGCTTAACCTGTAGTGTGGACACCCTCTATTACAATACCACACTGGGAGCAGGGCGCTTAACCTGTAGTGTGGACACCCTCTATTACAATACCAGACTGGGAGCAGGGCACTTAACCTGTAGTGTGGACACCCTCTATTACAATACCAGACTGGGAGCAGGGCGCTTAACCTGTAGTGTGGACACCCTCTATTACAATACCACACTGGGAGCAGGGCGCTTAACCTGTAGTGTGGACACCTTCTATTACAATACCAGACTGGGAGCAGGGCACTTAACCTGTAGGGTGGACACCCTCTAATACAATACCAGACTGGGAGCAGGGCACTTAACCTGTAGGGTGGACACCCTCTAATACAATACCACACTGGGAGCAGGGCACTTAACCTGTAGGGTGGACACCCTCTATTACAATACCACACTGGGAGCAGGGCACTTAACCTGTAGTGTGGACACCCTCTATTACAATACCATACTGGGAGCAGGGCACTTAACCTGTAGTGTGGACACCCTCTATAGGCATGACCAGGAACTTAAAGTATGCAGGTACACTACATGACAAAAAGTATGTGAACATCTCATTCCAAAATCATGGGCATTAATATGGAGTTGGTCCCCCTTTGCTGCTATAACAGCCTCCACTCTTCTGGGAAGGCTTTCCACTAGATGTTGGAACATTGCTGCGGGGACTTGCTTCCATTCAGCCACAAAAGCATTAGTGAGGTTGGGCAGTGATGTTGGACGATTAGGCCTGGCTCGCAGTCGGCGTTCCAATTCATCCCAAAGGTGTTCAAAGGGGTTAAGGTCAGGGCTCTGTGCAGGCCAGTCAAGTTCTTCCACACCGATCTCAACAAAACATTTCTGTATGGACCTTGCTTTCTGCACGGGGGCATTGTCATGCTGAAACAGGAAAGGGCCTTCCCCAAACTTTTGCCACAAAGTTGGAAGCACAGAATCGTCTAGAATGTCATTGTATGCTGTAGCGTTAAGATTTCCCTTCACTGGAACTAAGGTGTCTAGCCTGAACCATGAAAAACAGCCCCAGACCATTATTCCTCCTCCACCAAACTTTACAGTTTGTACTATGCATTCGGGCAGGAAGCGAATGGTGAAGCCTGATGGTGAAGCGTGATTCATCACTCCAGAGAACGCGTTTCCACTGCTCCAGAGTCCAATGGCGGCGAGCTTTACACCACTCCAGCCGACGCTTGGCATTTTGTATGGTGATCTTAGGCTTGTGTGCGGCTGCTCGGCCATGGAAACCCATTTCATGACGCTCCCGACGAACAGTTCTTGTGCTGACGTTGCTTCCAGAGGCAGTTCAGAACTCGTTAGTGAGTGTTGCAACCGAGGAAAGATGATTTTTACGCGCTACGCGCTTCAGCACTCCCGTTCTGTGAGCTTGTGTGGCCTACCACTTAGTGGCTGAGCCGTTGTTGCTCCTAGATGTTTCCACTTCACAATAACAGCACTTACAGTTGACCTGGGCAGCTCTAGCAGGGAAGAAATTTGAGGAAATTTGAGGAACATCCTATGACGGTACCACGTTGAAATTCACTGAGCTCTTCAGTAAGGCCATTCTACTGCCAATTTTTGTCTATGGAGATTGCCTGGCTGTGTGCTCGATTTTATACACCTGTCACTAACGGGTGTGGCTGAAATAGCCCAATCCACTAATTTGAAGGGGTGTCCACATACTTCTGTATATATAGTGTATAATGCATTGTGATCCAGTTATAATGCATGGTAAGACTTGTCAAGCATGAATTAATACATTATAAACCTTATTAGGCATTATGAAGGTATATGCTTTGCTTTGCATATGGTAGGTAGACACCAGTAGAGTTTCATCTCTGAAACTAATGGGAACATCTAGTTCACCACAAAACTATAAAAGAGTACTGTGGAGAATTCACTTCATTCTGCCAATACAGAAGGTAGATCAAACAGATCCTCTCTGCAGTATTGTGGTGGAGAGAGAGAGAAAGATGAAAAGAGAGAGAGAGAGAGAGAGAGAGAGAGAGAGAGAGAGAGAGAGAGAGAGAGAAAGAGGTTCAGAGCACATAAACCATAATGGGATGTGACAGACAAATCAGAAGAGCTTGGGATTCGGTCCCTGCATACACACACACACACACACACACACACACAGAATCATTAGTATAGCACCCTGGCAAATACTGCCTTACCTTTCTGTTCATTCTGACCTCCTGGGTTTTCATATCAGTGGAGAAAAGGAAAAAGCACATTTCTGTTCCTTCTGACCTCCTGGGTTTTTTTCATAGCAGTGGAGAAAAGGAAACAGCCATATAAATAGAATCAAATTGAACACGTTCTATTTCTATGGAAACAACTCATGCTTCTCCTTGTGTGTTTGCCATTGTATTTGTGGACCCCACCGCAATATAGAAAACACTAAACACAACCACAGAAATAGGAAGGGCACACCAGGGAGGAAGCACCAGGAAGGAGAATGTTCATCCCAGAACTATTGACTAAACATACATGATACAGATAGTTCTGCAGTCCATGTAATGGTCATAACCCTTCCCTGATACAGATAGTTCTGCAGTCCATGTAATGGTCATAACCCTTCCATGATACAGATAGTTCTGCAGTCCATGTAATGGTCATAACCCTTCCATGATACAGATAGTTCTGCAGTCCATGTAATGGTCATAACCCTTCCATGATACAGATAGTTCTGCAGTCCATGTAATGGTCATAACCCTTCCATGATACAGATAGTTCTGCAGTCCATGTAATGGTCATAACCCTTCCCTGATACAGATAGTTCTGCAGTCCATGTAATGGTCATAACCCTTCCATGATACAGATAGTTCTGCAGTCCATGTAATGGTCATAACCCTTCCATGATACAGATAGTTCTGCAGTCCATGTAATGGTCATAACCCTTCCATGATACAGATAGTTCTGCAGTCCATGTAATGGTCATAACCCTTCCCTGATACAGATAGTTCTGCGGTCCATGTAATGGTCATAACCCTTCCCTGATACAGATAGTTCTGCAGTCCATGTAATGGTCATAACCCTTCCATGATACAGATAGTTCTGCAGTCCATGTAATGGGCATAACCCTTCCATGATACAGATAGTTCTGCAGTCCATGTAATGGTCATAACCCTTCCATGATACAGATAGTTCTGCAGTCCATTTAATGGTCATAACCCTTCCATGATACAGATAGTTCTGCAGTCCATGTAATGGTCATAACCCTTCCATGATACAGATAGTTCTGCAGTCCATGTAATGGGCATAACCCTTCCCTGATACAGATAGTTCTGCAGTCCATGTAATGGTCATAACCCTTCCATGATACAGATAGTTCTGCAGTCCATGTAATGGTCATAACCCTTCCATGATACAGATTGTTCTGCAGTCCATGTAATGGTCATAACCCTTCCATGATACAGATAGTTCTGCAGTCCATGTAATGGTCATAACCCTTCCCTGATACAGATAGTTCTGCAGTCCATGTAATGGTCATAACCCTTCCATGATACAGATAGTTCTGCAGTCCATGTAATGGTCATAACCCTTCCCTGATACAGATAGTTCTGCAGTCCATGTAATGGTCATAACCCTTCCATGATACAGATAGTTCTGCAGTCCATGTAATGGTCATAACCCTTCCCTGATACATATAGTTCTGCAGTCCATGTAATGGTCATAACCCTTCCATGATACAGATAGTTCTGCAGTCCATGTAATGGTCATAACCCTTCCATGATACAGGTAGTTCTGCAGTCCATGTAATGGGCATAACCCTTCCATGATACAGATAGTTCTGCAGTCCATGTAATGGTCATAACCCTTCCATGATACAGATAGTTCTGCAGTCCATTTAATGGGCATAACCCTTCCCTGATACAGATAGTTCTGCAGTCCATGTAATGGTCATAACCCTTCCATGATACAGATAGTTCTGCAGTCCATTTAATGGGCATAACCCTTCCATGATACAGATAGTTCTGCAGTCCATGTAATGGTCATAACCCTTCCATGATACAGATAGTTCTGCAGTCCATGTAATGGTCATAACCCTTCCATGATACAGATAGTTCTGCAGTCCATGTAATGGTCATAACCCTTCCATGATACAGATAGTTCTGCAGTCCATGTAATGGTCATAACCCTTCCATGATACAGATAGTTCTGCAGTCCATGTAATGGTCATAAGCCTTCCATGAGACAGATAGTTCTGCAGTCCATGTAATGGTCATAACCCTTCCATGATACAGATAGTTCTGCGTTCCATTTAATGGTCATAACCCTTCCATGATACAGATAGTTCTGCAGTCCATGTAATGGTCATAACCCTTCCCTGATACAGATAGTTCTGCAGTCCATGTAATGGTCATAACCCTTCCATGATACAGATAGTTCTGCAGTCCATTTAATGGGCATAACCCTTCCCTGATACAGATAGTTCTGCAGTCCATGTAATGGTCATAACCCTTCCATGATACAGATAGTTCTGCAGTCCATGTAATGGGCATAACCCTTCCATGATGCAGATAGTTCTGCAGTCCATGTAATGGGCATAACCCTTCCATGATGCAGATAGTTCTGCAGTCCATGTAATGGGCATAACCCTTCCATGATACAGATAGTTCTGCAGTCCATGTAATGGTCATAACCCCTCCCTGATACAGATAGTTCTGCAGTCCATGTAATGGACATAACCCTTCCATGATACAGATAGTTCTGCAGTCCATGTAATGGTCATAACCCTTCCATGATACAGATAGTTCTGCAGTCCATGTAATGGGCATAACCCTTCCATGATACAGATAGTTCTGCAGTCCATGTAATGGGCATAACCCTTCCATGATACAGATAGTTCTGCAGTCCATGTAATGGGCATAACCCTTCCATGTAGAAAACAGAAATAATAACAGTATAGACATTATGTCATGTTGTTTTAGCGCTGAAGGAGTTTTCTGTCAAGGGTGTCTGCATTTGACTTCTTCCTGCTTTGAATATTGCGTTGTTCCCTTCCTTTCCCTGCCTTTCTCTTTGCTTGGCTTAGCGGTAATGATCCCCCTCTCTTAGTGGATGAGGTGCCTTCTCAGGAGCCCACTGCACCATTTGAAAATCACTTCAGAAAAGCACAAAGACCACAGGAGGATTAGAAGCATTATAAGTGACAGGTGATGAAACCCCCCAAAAAGAGGAAAAAAATATAACTTTGCCAGAGAAAGATATCTGCTCTCTAAGGTTGACACATTTTTTTTCCCTTTTTACAATATGTGTGTTCCAAATGTCACCCTATTCCCTTTCTAGTGCACTACTCCCATATGTCTCTGGTCAAAAATTAGTGCACTATGTAGGGAATAGGGTGCTTTTTGGGATTCTAACAATGTATTTCTGTTCCAGCTTTTTGCCTTCTTCCACCATGTCACTATAGGATGTTGATATGGGCACGTCCCAAATGGCACCCTATTTCCTATAGGGCCCTGGCCAGAAGTTACACTGTATAGGGAATAGGGTGCCATTTGGGATGCGGTCCATGCCACTATAGGATTGTTGTTTAATCTGTTCCCTCAGGGATTTCCAGGCAGCATTCAATGTGATCATAATGACATTTGTCACAGCTGTCTGGGTTTCAGGTTTGTTTTATAGCACTGAGTCCTGGTGTACTGTGGTGCATTTCCCCAGCAGTTGGTAAATCTTGGAGTCCCTCCGTTTTGAGTTCCTGCTCCTGAGCTGTTTAGCTGATCAATTTATCTCCCGTTGCTTATCAGATTTGTATAAAAGGGTCAGAGAGAGACAGAGAAAGACAGAGAAAGCCTACAGAACCTCACAGGACAGATAACAATGGTCAGAAAAAGAGAACACATGCTCCATCTTGGTACACCACAGAGAATATAGCAGTTTTACTGTTTGTCAATGTGTCATAGCTTTAGTATCCAGTGTCAGACTCTGAGACTGTCCTAATATGGACACCGTATGATCTGAGGCTGTCCTAATATGGACACCGTATGATCTGAGGATGTCCTAATATGGACACTGTATTCTATGAGGCTGTCCTAATATGGACACCGTATGATCTGAGGATGTCCTAATATGGACACCGTCTTCTATGAGGCTGTCCTAATATGGACGCCGTATGACATCACCTACATAAGTAACCTTGTATCACATTATTACTACCCAGCATCAGTAAATCTTATTCCTTACAGAAGTAATTTCTTCCCTGCTAGCAAATTCCACTTCAGATTTACATTGTTGACGTCGAGGTTTCAGCAATATTATTCCTTGAATATTAGGAGCTTTAATTCAGAAAACCGTTATTTACTGTAGCAATCCTCAATAACATCTAGACATAATGGACATGATATCATATTGGCTGAAATGTAGCAAAAATGTCCTGAATTGTAATCTTTGTTTTACATTTTTAAATAGTTAATTCATGTGTCCTTGCTTTTAGTCTGATCAGTGGTTTGATATATTCAGTGTATTAGCAGTCTGCTTTGTTCTCTGGCCCCTGTCTGACAGCAGCATTAGTACATTATTTGAATGGATGAATCATTTTGCAAAAGGCTTTTATTTTGTGGCTTTGAAATGTGCAGTTTTCCACCACAAAAGGTCAGTCATGTCATGAAAATCTGTTCTGAAGCAGTTTATGTGGTTAAATTCAGGATTGTATTTACGGTGTTTGATGTTCCGTCATCATAAAATCCAACTGGGCAGGAGGGTATGGCTGTCCTTCCTATCTGTTTAACATAGTTTATTATACAGTATATAGTAACCCTTTAATAGGCTTAGTTATAACAAACATCTATCCAGTTTTTTTGTGTGTGTGTGTGTGTGTGTGTGTATCTGTGTCCGTTATAACAGTCTAATTTCAGGGCACTGCCGGTGACGCATGACCACACCTTCAGTTGTGATGAAACATCATATCATTCTATTCTGATATGATGTCTCCCCCCCTCTAGGCGACATCTGTGCTGCATGTCAGAGTCAAAACTAAACCACAACCTCAAGTCGTATAGCAATGTTTCTCTCTGTTGCTGTAAAACATTTTTGGGGGACAAACAGTTTCCATTTGTTCATGATTCAACCAATTCCCAGAGCAGCTGTATTGACGGACTAGACTAGAGGGTTTTGCTCAGTTGTCTTGGCAATATTCCTACCAACTGGCAATATGAAATGTTATAAATGATTTCAGTCTATAGCCCACTCTGCTATCTCAGTCACACAAGACCAAGATGAACATTTGTATTTAGGAGAAGGTGAAATTATAGAAATATAGTTGATAGTAACTTTGTAAACACCTTTACAAAAAAACACAAAGACGTGTCTAAAGGCCAATCAGATTTGTGAACACAACCCCTAGCTGTGTATTGCAGCTTTCTATGTTATCTGTTGTCTGAAGCTGGTGAGGTGTGGACACACTTTGTTGCTTTTATGGATTTTGTTTTGTTGCTTTTTGTGCTATTTCTCTGTCTGCGTGCTACGTGTTGCTTGACCTATGTTGCTCTGTCTGCGTGCTACGTGTTGCTTGTCCTATGTTGCTCTGTCTGTCTGCGTGCTACGTGTTGCTTGTTCTATGTTGCTCTGTCTGCGTGCTACGTGTTGCTTGTCCTATGTTTCTCTGTCTGCATGCTACGTGTTGCTTGTGCTATGTTTATCTGTCTGCGTGCTACGTGTTGCTTGTCCTATGTTTCTCTGTCTGCCTGCGTGCTACGTGTTGCTTGTCCTATGTTTATCTGTCTGCGTGCTACGTGTTGCTTGTCCTATGTTTCTCTGTCTGTCTGCGGGCTACGTGTTGCTTGTCCTATGTTTCTCTGTCTGTCTGCGTGCTACGTGTTGCTTGTCCTATGTTTCTCTGTCTGCATGCTACATGTTGCTTGTCCTATGCTGCGCTGTCTGCGTGCTACTTGTTGCTTGTCCTATGTTTCTCTGTCTGTCTGCGTGCTACGTGTTGCTTGTCCTATGTTTCTCTGTCTGTCTGCGTGCTACGTGCTAGTTATATGTTGCTCTGCATGTTGCTCACTGCTCATTGTTTGTCTGTATTGTTATTGGAATAGTTTTTAATAACCTGCCCAGGGACTGCGGTTGAAATTTAGCCGGCTGGATAAAACCAGCACTTTTACTGAAACGTTGATTAATAAATAATATGCCATTTAGCAGACGCTTTTATCCTAAGCGACTTACAGTCATGTGTGCATAAATTTTTACGTATGGGTGGTCCCGGGGATCGAACCCACTACCCTGGCGTTACAAGCGCCATGTTCTACCAATTGACCTACAGAGGACCACTGTCTCTGTAAAAATTTAAATAAACTCAACTCAACTCAATCTTTGTTCATTTTTATGTCTGAGACAATGTTAGATTCAAGTATGCAACCGCCCACGATTTCTCGGGTAATATAGAAAATGTTGGTTGCCATGGAAACCATTGCTTCAAAATGGATCAGACATGCATTGGGAGAAAAGCACCAGTACTGACGAAACATTACATTACATGTTCTCAACTGAAAGGCTGTTCAGATAATTGAAGTTTTGTAGCAGATTGTATGTTATTATAGTCTACAGATGAAGGATCTGTTTTGTTGCTGAGAATTTTCTTGCACAGCAGGAAATGCAAACGTGTAGTGTATTCAAGGTTTTGAAATGCTTCTAAAGTTTGTCATTTCCACTTTAACATTTCAGACTTGATTTGCCATAACACATTTTTTTTAATCAACCCCTACAAAATATTTTCAATAATTATAATCCACATAATAATTCACATTTCCTGTTGCGGGATTATTTTCCTGCCGTAGCAAACTGGCTCAAATGAAGATCATACACCTGTCCACAGATGATGAGATACCCAGAGAAAATAAGTAATATTCTTCAGTGTAATTGGATCATTATGTTGCATTCTGCTTTCTGTCTTATGTCAGCAAACAAGTTGAAGTACATCCATCAACAGATCATATCATATAAATAATCTTTCTCCTGCAGGTAATGCACTGTTTCCATTACAGCCTATCAATCAGAAAAGAGCTGTGAGGAAAATATCACAGTATGTGCCAGTATTGTGAAATTCATGTTATGTGACGTATGCAGGATGTTATGTGGACTGGATATCTAGCTATTAATTTTATGAAAAGAAGCTTGTTTGTAGCAAACACAGATAGAAATCTCAAGAGCACAAAATGCACTTTCAAGAACATGATCAGGAACTAGTTTGCCTACGTCCAGATATACAAAACACTTCAACACATTAAGAACCATAACGTCTGTATTTATTTTCTTAGTTCACTTTGTGTTCTTGAACGTAGCCCTGTCTTTCATTTTTGTTCATTGATTTCACCTGTGTTAGTTACTCACCTGGTCTCATCAGCTCCTTATTTAGTTCAGTTCTTTCTGTTTGTGCCTTGTGAGGTATTGTTCGTTTTTTACTCTACTAAGCCTTTTCCTAGCTCGTTTGTGAGAACCAGTTTTAGCCTTCAGTCCTAGTTTTGTTTCACCTGCATGTTTGCCTACCTGTGTATGACCATTGCCTGCCTGTGACCACGATTCCTGCCTTCTGTGAAGACGTAATAAACACCTGCCACACTCTGCGCGTGAATCTACACCTTTTTCACCCTGAGTATTCATTACAGAATACCTCAACAAAAACTGAATGGATTCAGCGGAGCTACAGTGGCGCCTAACAAGGCAAGAGGAGCGTATGGATGTAATCGGCCATCTTCTCCGCCAGCCTATCCCTACTCCTCCGATGGCAGGTATCGTAACCCATAGCCCTCCTTCATTCATATCCATGCCTGGAAAATATGACGGTTCACCTGGGAAATGTCAGGGATTTCTGATGCAATGCAGAACAACCCCACTAACTTCGCACCGACAAGAGCAGGGTGGATTTTGTTGTGTCTCTACTCACAGGCAAAGCCCTGGATTGGGCCACCGCCATATGGACTGCCAACAGCACAGAACTCGGATCCGAGACCCATTTCCACACCCTCTTCAAAGAGGTATTCGATCACTCTCCTTCCGGTCGTCCTATAGGGGACCTCCTCATAGACCTTCAACAAGGACGCAATTCAGCTGCCGAATATGCCCTCGAGTTCCGCACCATGGCTGCAGGGAGTGGATGGAGTGAAGCTGGGTCATGCTCCTCTCTCGTGTATCGAACGTCAAAGGCGGATCCAAGAAGGGCTGTGCCTATACTGTGGAGGGAAAGATCATTTACTCAGCCATTGCCCTGTTCGCCCCCCACGGAGAGATGAGAAGGGTCCCTCCGCTGCCATGCAGGTAGGCGGGGACATATTTCTAAATATCTCCCAGAAGCAATTCTCCATCCCAGTATCGATAACCATGAAGGGGGTTACAAAGTACGTAGAGGGCTTGATAGATTCGGGAGCAGCAGGTAGTTTTATCGATCACCAACTAGTACAAGAGCTTGACATTGATCTTACACCTGTCACCCCTCCCTTAAGGATTAACACCCTAGACGGGCAGCCATTGGGCACGGGCACCTGACACAGAGCGTTACCCTCCAGATTGGAGTCTTCCAGATTGGAGTCTTCCACACCGAAACCATTCAATTTATGGAACTCTCATCCCCCAAACAGCCACTCATCCTCGGACACCCCTGGCTTTGTCGTCACGACCCTGCCATCTGGTGGCGACAAGGTGAACTACTGTCCTGGTCTTCTACCTGCTTCACCAGTTGTCTCAGCCTACCCTGCAGAGCCACCACCATTGAAGACTCTGCCTCTGCAGTGCCACCCACCATACCATCTGAATACGCCCAGTACAGCAATGTCTTCAGCAAAATCAAGGCCTCCACATCGCCCAGGGGACTGTGCTATTGACTTACTCCCTGGAGTGTCCCCACCGAAGGGCCGTGTTTACCCCCTATCTATCCCGGAAATTGAGGCATTGATGAACTACATTGATGAAGCACTCAAACGGTTTCATTCGTCCTTCTTCTTCCCCGGCTGCGTCCAGCTTCTTCTTCGTTGGAAAAAAGGGCGGTGGTCTTCGTCCTCTTCCTCTGATCCCAGCGACCCTTGAACAAGTGGGCCACGCCAACATCTATACAAAACTCGACCTGCGGAGTGCTTATAACCTTGTCCGTATACATGAAGGCAATGAATGGAAGACGGCCTTTATCACCGCACGAGGGCACTACGAATACCTGGTCATGCCCTACGGCCTTACTAACACCCCCCGCCGTCTTCCAATCCTTTATGAACGAGGTTTCCCAGGATATGATCAACCGCTTTCTCATCGTCTACATTGATGACATCCTGATTTACTCCCTGAAGGAACACATACAGCATGTACAAATTATTCAACGGCTCCTTGACCATAACCTTCATGTGAAGACTGAAAAGAGCACCTTCCATGTAACCTCAGTAAACTTCCTCGGTTTCGTACTGACACCTGGAGGGGTCAGCATGGATGAGAACAAAGTCACCGCCATCAGTAGCTGGCCCAAACCCACCCCTGTGAAGGAACCAACGTTTCATTGGGTTCTCCAACTTCTATCGCCGGTTCATTCGGAACTTCAGTTCTACTGCCGCTCCCCTCACTGGCCTTACCAGCCAAAAGACCCGGACCCTTCAATGGACTGATACCGCACTGACTGCTTTCAACACCTTGAAACGCCTCTTCACCTCAGTTCCTGTCCTTCGCCAACCTGATCCGACCCTTCCTTTCACCCTGGAGGTGGATGCCTCCGAAGTAGGAGTAGGAGCCATACTCTCTCAGCGGGTGGGAACACCTCCAAAATCACATCTTTGTGCCTTCTTCTCAAGGAAGTTATCCCCCGCTGAGAGGAATTACGATGTGGGGAACAGAGAACTCCTTGCCATCAAGCTGGCAGTCGAGGAGTGGCGCCACTGGTTGGAGGGCGCACAACATCCCTTTCTCGTCCTAACAGATCATTGTAATCTAGAATATATCAGAGGGGCCAAGACGTTAAACTCCAGACAAGCCCGCTGGGCACTCTTCTTCACACGCTTCCATTTTCATGTTACTTACATCCCTGGAAAGAAAAACGTAAAAGCTGATGCTCTCTCCCGCCAGTTTGACCTTCCGACCAGTAACTCAGACCCTACACCCATTCTTCCTTCCTCTTGCATTATGGGACTGGTACAGTGGGAGGTTCACTCTGCCATACAAGAAGCCCTAACCTCAGACTCGACTCCTCCTGAGACACCAGCTGGGAAGAGTTACGTACCAGCAGCTGTTAGACCCCAACTGATGCAATGGTGTCACACGTCCTTGGGGTCAGGACATCCAGGCATTACACGAACCACCGAACTTCTAGCCCGTAAGTTCTGGTGGTCCTAACTGGCATCTGACTTCAAGGATTACGTACTCTCCTGTCCAGTGTGCCCAAACCAAAAGCCCTCGTCATCTCCCTTCCGGTAAGCTTCAACCTTTGCCAATCCCTCACAGACCCTGGTCCCACATAGCTGTTGACTTCATCACATACCTTCCGGAATCCTCTGGTAACACCACCATCCTTGTCATAGTAGACTGTAAGGTTCTGTATTTATTTTCTTAGTTCACCTTGTGTTCTTGAACGTGGCGCTGTTTCTTTGTGCTCTTGAACGTGGCGCTGTTTCTTTGTGCTCTTGAACGTGGCGCTGTTTCTTTGTGTTCTTGAACGTAGCCCTGTTTCTTTGTGTTCTTGAACGTAGCCCTGTCTTTCATTTTTGTTAATTGATTTCACCTGTGTTAGTTACTCACCTGGTCTCATCAGCTCCTTATTTAGTTCAGTTCTTTCTTTTTTGTGCTTTGTGAGGTATACTCTAAGCCTTTTCCTAGCTCGTTTGTGAGAACCAGTTTTAGCCTTCAGTCCTAGTTTTGTTTCACCTGCATGTTTACCTACCTGTGTATGACCATTGCCTGCCTGTGACCACGATTCCTGCCTTCTGTGAAGACGTAATAAACACCTGCCACACTCTGCGCGTGAATCTACACCTTTTTCTCCCTGAGTATTCATTACATAAGGAAGGATTTATGAGTAAGACTTCAGGAAGTACAGTATGAAAACATTTGTAGAATAAGTAAAGACTAATTACCACAATGTTGATTTCATTCCATCTTAACTGATCTCGTTTAGTACGCAATTAAGTACACCACCATCCTACCTCCTTGACTAATAGTTGTTGATTAAAAATTATTTTGAAAGCCAACATTAACAAGGACCCAGATGACTAAAATTTGGAACTAGAATTTGAATCTTTGGGAGGAAACTCTGGAACTCTTTTTTTCCCACCACGTTGATGTTTAATGAGTTGGCCCACATTTGGGGCCGTTTATCGTATGAGTGACAGCTGAAGTGCCCTAGAGGGTTTGTGCCCGCTGTGGCCCGCTGTACCCTCGTACCCGTGTTCTCTCACTCAGTGATGCCAAAGCTGCCATGTAGCAGGTGATTACCACAGGAAGGAGTTCTCACCTGCTGTGGGACTCAGTTGGCCCTCAAGGAGTTCTCACCTGCTGTGGGACACAGTTGGCCCTCAAGTCAAAGCACTGTGCTCCTCCTTTAAGAAACTTTGACCATCTTCACTCACCCCCAGGAGAGAAAGAGAGCGAGAAAGAAGGAGGGAGTGGAGGAAGGGAGAGCTTGGCTGTTGTGGTGTTGTCACAACAGTTAGTGAAGTGCAATAATTGCAGCTTTCTTGTGTGATGGTGACAAGGGGAAGGGGAACGAATAGAGCAGACTAGAGCAGGGAGAGTGAGAGGAAGCACTGCCATTTGGCAGGGTGAGTTAACACACACATTCATGCACACACACACACACACAAGCACAAGCACACAAAAACACACACACACACACACACACACACACACACACACACACACACACACTGGATGGAATTAAAGAGGAGGGGTGAAGCTAGTCTTCCAAATGTTGTTCCTTCTGTTCTGTTCTAGCCTCATTTTCAGAAGAGAGGTCCCAATGACTGTTCACTTCCTTACTCAACCAGACTGTGTTTTTGTTTTACTGATCGTCAACCGCATGAATCATCTCAAAGTGTTAAAGGTTGACCGCCTGAGTACTGAACAGTGAGTTTCCATCACCACCAGTTTGTCTGTATAATTTATGGCATTAGCCTTAGCCTGTGAGCTGGCAATTGAAACAGCCCCCTGAGGTCAACGTGGACACGACATCATCCCACCTTTGACCTCACTGACAAATGACAAACAGGATGAACCAAGTTATTTTAATTATTTATTTCCTTGCTGGGTAGAATGGTGTTGTTATTATAATATGGCCTGGAGGTCAGAGTTTCAGGGTCTCTGTTTCAGTGTGTGTGTGAGTTGCAGGGAGGCACCAAATCAATGATTTAATCAACGGTTGCTCACCCTCATGTCAAAGCTTATCACAGCTGGTCATTCTAAACTGTACATGCCTCACTGGACCCTGTTATACTAAGACTCTATCCACACACACTCACACTCACACACACACACACACACACACACACACACACACACACACACACACACACACACACACACACACACACACACACACACACACACACACACACACACACACACACACACACACACACACACACACACTCACACACTCACACACACTCACACACAGACTCCCCCCCACACACACTACCCCTCACTGTAGAAGTCCTTAAGGTGCATGTCACCCTACATTTACCATTACATTGTACCGCCAGCCAGCCTCCCAGCCAGCCTCCCAGCCAGCCTCCCAGCCAGCCAGCCTCCAGCCACCCAGCTTCCCAGCCAGCCAGCCTCCAGCCAGCCAGCCAGCCTTCAAGCCAGCTAGCCTCCAAGCCAGCCAGCCTCCCAGCCAGCCTCCCATCCAGCCTCCTATCCAGCCAGCCAGCCTCCCAGCCAACCTCCCAGCCAGCCAGCCTCCCAGCCAGCCAGCCAGCCCCCCAGCCAGCCTCCCAACCAGCCAGCCAGCCAGCCTCCCAGCCTCCCAGCCAGCCTCCCATCCAGCCAGCCAGCCTCCCAGCCAGCTAGCCAGCCAGCCAACCAGCCAGCCAACCAGCCAGCCAGCCAGCCAGCCAGCCAGCCAGCCAGCCAGCCTCCCAGCCTCCCAGCCAGCCTCCCAGCCAGCCAGCTAGCCTCCCAGCCAGCCAGCCTCCCAGCCAGCCTCCCAGCCAGCCTCCCAGTCAGCCAGACTCCCAGCCAGCCAGCCAGCCTCCCATCCAGCCAGCCAGCCAGCCTCCCAGCCAGCCTCCCATCCAGCCAGCCAGCCAGCCTCCCAGCCAGCCAGCCAGCCAACCAGCCAGCCAGCCAGCCAGCCAGCCAGCCAGCCAGCCTCCCATCCAGCCAGCCAGCATCCCAGCCAGCTAGCCAGCCTCCCAGCCAGCCAGCCAGCCTCCCAGCCAGCCAGCCAGCCTCCCAGCCAACCAGCCAGCCTCCCAGCCAGCCAGCCTCACAGCCAGCCTCCCAACCAGCCAGCCTCCTAGCCAGCCAGCCTCCCAGCCAGCCAGCCTCCCAGCCAGACAGCCAGCCTCCCATCCAGCCTCCCAGCCAGCCAGCCAGCCTCCCAGCCTCCCAGCCAGCCAGCCTCCCAGCCAGCCAGCCAGCCAACCAGCCAGCCAGCCTCCCAGCCTCCCAGCCACCCTCCCATCCAGCCAGCCTCCCAGCCAGATAGCCAGCCTCCCAGCCAGCCAGCCAGCCTCCCAGCCAGCCAGCCATCCTCCCAACCAGTCAGCCAGCCTTCCAGCCTCCCAGCCAGCCAGCCTCCCAGCCAGTCAGCCTCCCAACCAGCCAGCCAGCCTCCCAACCAGCCAACCAGCCTCCCAGCCAGCCAGCCTCCCAACCAGCCAGCCATCCTCCCAGCCTCCCAGCCAGCCAGCATCCCAGCCAGCCAGCCTCCCAGCCAGCCAGCCTCCCAGCCAGCCAGCCAGCCTCCCAACAAGCCAACCTCCTTGCCAGCAGTACTACAGGATGTTATCTTACACCTTGCTATCATTTGCATGGCTTGAGGGCTGTTTGGACGCTAGCTAGTGCCTTTTCTTTGAGCTACATTGGCTATGACATATTCTCTGGCACAGCGGTACAGTGTGGATGAGAGGGGTTAATGAATTACAGCTCATTGGCGTCTGGCTCTTTCACCACAGCATCGCTGCAGGGGATGGAGAGAATAGAGGAGAGGAACGGAGAAATACATGGAGGCAAGGACTACGTCTGTGTCCCATATGGCATCACTATTTTGCTCCAGACAGTTTCTGTTTTTGTCCTTAATGTACAAAGCAAGAGCTTTCTTTGGCTGCATCCAAATGGCACCCTATTACCTGCATAGTGAACTACCTTTGACCAGATTACTATGTGGGCTCTGGTCAAAAGTAGTGTATTATACGGAATAGGGTGCCATTTGAGACACTTCTGCCTCTGTTCAGGAGGCCCCTCACGTTCTGGGGTAGGGCGAAGCCGTGAAGCCTGTCAAGCAGCAGAAGACTGTCAGAATATCTCCTGTCTTCGTCTTCCTTCTGAAAGAGAGCGAGCCAAGCTTTGCCGAACCCATTTAATTATTCAACAGCTAGTACCAGCTAGGGAAGCAAATCCCCACCCATCCGCTGATGTCAGCGTCGGCTTGCTTCTTCACTATGCCGAGAGTAAACGTTCAAACATTCAACACGCTATGGATGAATCAGCCTCCAACAGCCAGACCTGGATTCAAATACTATTCAAAATATTTATAATATTTTTAGGGTAACAAGCAAGTACTTCTCAAAAGAATGCTTCACAACACAGATAGAACACAGATAGAAAGATGTGTTAGCTGGGAGGAATAAAATTATTTTAATTGGTTTACTGCGTTACTTATAGACATTTTGTTTCAAAAGCACATCTCACTTTGACCTGTCTAGCAACTCCTTAGAGTGCAGTCCCTTTGTCCCATTAGAGAACTGCAAAGAACTATTTTGAACTGCAAATTAAAAAGCACAAGCTGACGCGTACCCCAAAAAATGGTTTAGGTGCTGACTAACGGGAGGGTAAACTATATAAAAATAAACAAAGTTGCACACTCTAAATATGCTCCCAACAATTTAATGGGTACGCCTAACCAACGTCTCGGCAACGCCCTAACCAACGTCTCGGCAACGCAGCTCCTTCTTCAGGGTGACCTGGGGTTGCTCAGCTCCTTCTTCAGGGTGACCTGGGGTTGCTCAGCTCCTTCTTCAGGGTGACCTGGGGTTGCTTAGTACCTTTGTGCTAAGGAGACATTGGAGTCCTTTTAAACGGAGTTTGAGTTTGTCTGATTCGTTGTATTGTGAGCTGTTGTGCTTGGACCTGCCAGACCTGACACGTGTGATGTTAAATAAGAAATGACTAGCTACAAATAAAAACATATACCTTTACCAATCACCAGTCCCAACACGGTCATAGATGAATAACAACACATAATAAATGCCACCTTAAAACACAAAGTTAGTTCAGGAAACTCTCCTGCTAAAGATATTGGTTGGGATTGAATTAACAAAATCTGATTAAAGAAATTAAAGTGGGCAGTAGAGTTTGGGGAAAATGTGACATTCTAGTTGATCACCATTAACTACCAATTATCCCCAAATAACTACCATTTAAGTACACATAGTAACATCTAGTAACTAATGAATGACCTAATCAACCTTTTTTTACACGTTATTCTTAGCCTTGGCGCTGCTTGGCTGGTTAGGACACTCTGTTTCGTTCCTTTTGATATCAGTCAATGAATTATGAATCACAATGTGTAGGCAGATGGAAATGATGAGAGGGCCGCCCTGTCTGTCCATCTGAGGCAACTGATTTTGACAGTCCTTTTCTCACCTGCTTCTATACTGACATTTATGGCAACACTCTGCCACTAAAAACACCACTGTGTAATGAAATATTCATATGGGAGTTTTTACTAGATATAAACATGGTAAACCATAGCTTATTGTAGAACCACTATCCCAGCAGGCAAAACTGGATGAAATTACATCATTATTAGAACCGTTACAACTCAGTGGCCTTTTGGTTAGAGTATCCGCCCTGAGATTGAACGGTTTGGGGTTTAATCCCCATTAGAGTCATACCAAAGACTCATAAATGGGACCCGGTGCCTCTCTGTTTGGCGCTCAGCATTAAGGACATGGACTGGGGCCAGTAGAGTGTCCTCTCCTGTTTCTGTAACGTGAGGCAGCTTGATGTGCCAGTACATGCCTTGGACAGTAGCATCTTATTTCAAAATGAGTTCCTTAATTCAACAACATTAACTTGTATGTGCAATAGATTGTAAGGCAAACTGCACAATCGCACATACTAGTCTCAACATGGAGTTTCAACAGGTAGCTAAATATAGGTCCAACAATCTGCTTTGATGGAAGTTAACTAATGAACTAAAACAAGTTCTTCACCGAAAATGTTGTCTCGTCTGTTCCCTATTTTCTGTGTAATTATGCAACACTCAAGACATTTTTCTATTTCTATATGGAACCTTGTTTTGGATCTCCTATCGTTCTATTAATAGCCTTTCCCCAGCTCTGGTGACGTCATGGTGACTGCAGTAGCAGCAGCATCAGAGGCAGCAACAGTCTTCATCTCTCTACTGTGACTCTCATCACCACCGTACACCTGAGTCATCTGGGAGTTCTGTTCTGCCTCCCATACGGCCACAGGCTTACACATGATTAGCATAGACTGAGGCTGCGGAAGGAGCAACACACACACACACGCGCACAAACCCACATGCAAGCTTGCACGCACACACACACACACACACACACACACAGGCACGCACAAACACACGGATACACACGCACATTTACACACACACACACACACACACAGGATCTTCTCCTTAAATGCTGTTTGAGAAGAAGGCGAGGAAAGGACGCAAGCAATCGAGGAAAGATGAATTAGGAAAGAGCCACCTTGTCCTGAAAGAGGACAGTGGCCCTATGTAGCCTCTGTCACTTGCTTTTGTACCTTGCAAAGAAGCAACTGGCAAATGTGGAATATGATTATTATGACGCTGTATCAGCAAGGAACTGAGTGAGTTTGATGTTTTGGTTTTGCCCATAGCAGCATAAACATTCTAAAAATATTCCATTCTTTATTCATAGGATGTTTGGGCTGAATCAGACTTAGAGTTTGTATTGGAGTCTACAGATATGGAATACATTACAATCTAGGCCACCCAGCTGTTGTTCTCCAACTATAAGCCAATTCATCCCATGTCAGTGTGGATGAATGTCCATATTAGTATCCAAATGTACCATTATTTAAAGAGGATTATACTTGCGTTAGGCTACATGTTCATTGTTTAAACTTCTTATAAACACTGTGTAAAATCATCCAAACATTCACCCTCAATTTATTACCATTATTTAAAGAGAATTGTAGCTAAAGTACATTGCTCAAACATCTTATAAACACTGTGTAAAATCCTCCAACATTCACCCTGCAACTCGGTTGGGATTTGTTAGCAACATAATATGGGCCGGCATGACCCCATAACTTTTATCTCCTCACTTCAAAGAGTCTGCCAGCCGTTCTAATTATAAAGGCAGTTCAATATTTAAAAACCTTAATTAATTCTGTTTAAATGGAAAACAAAGGATCCCACTATATGTCTGCATCTCAAATGGCATCCTATTCTCTACAAAGTGCTCTTCTTTTGACCAGAGCCCTGTGGGTTCTATGGGTCCTGGTAAAAAGTAGTGCACTATTTAGGGAATAGGGTGCCATTTGGAACTCAGTCCATATGCTATCTCTCCCTCCTTTCTCCCGTGGTTAGGTCTGTTAATCACAGATTTCATATTCCTTTTGTGTCTTCCTATTTAATGATATTGTATTACTGCTAAAAAGCTTTGCAGGAAGAAACGGTCATTCTAGTTAGACAGTCATAGCTTTTCAAAACAAAAATAATCTGTTGTTTCAACCTTGTCTTGAAAGAGCCCAGGGATACAGTAGACTTCATAACAATTACTATGATACATTTAAAACCTGGTCCAGAGAAACTCTTGAGTGATACTATGATACATTTAAAACCTGGTCCAGAGAAACTCTTGAGTGATACTATGATACATTTAAAACCTGGTCCAGAGAGACTCTTGAGTGATACTATAATACATTTTAAAATCTGGTCCAGAGAAACACTTGAGTGATACTATGATACATTTTAAAACCTGGTCCAGAGAAACTCTTGAGTGATACTATGATACATTTTAAAACCATGGTCCAGAGAAACTCTTGAGTGATACTATGATACATTTTAAAACCTGGTCCAGAGAAACTCTTGAGTGATACTATGATACATTTAAAACCTGGTCCAGAGAGACTCTTGAGTGATACTATGATACATTTTAAAACCTGGTCCAGAGAGACTCTTGAGTGATACTATGATACATTTTAAAACCATGGTCCAGAGAGACTCTTGAGTGATACTATGATACATTTTAAAACCATGGTCCAGAGAGACTCTTGAGTGATACTATGATACAGGATAAGTCGTAGATAGAATCAGTGATAGAAAGAGTGAAAGAAGTAGTGATAGAGAAGCGGAGTGAGAGAATGCAGGAATCTGTTGCCAGACAGCAAACAGTATCTGATGTCTCAAGGTCATCTTAGATTCTCCCTGATCTTTTATGTCCTAATTCATGTCCATGTCCTTCAATTTGTTTGACTCTTATGTTAAAATTCACTCTTGACTCCAATTTGTATTTGCGTGTGTGTTTGTGTGTGTGTGTGTGTGCGTCCGTCCGTCCGTCCGTCCGTCCGTCCGTCCGTCTGACCATCCCTCTGTGTGTGTTTCTTCTCTTTCAAACCTTCTAGGTCACCTTTGTGTTCTCTGATCATCCTCTTCAGTGTCTCCTTGTTTCCATACGCAGGAAACATGTGACTTCCCTTTGGCTCACTACCATCACCATTAATACAGGGACAGACAGCACGTTCTGGATGGGTTGGGGCGAGGCATTTATCATATTTCACCCTGAGTGTTCTGATATATTGTCACAGTGTTCATTTAGATGAATGCGAGGGAGAGGTTTGAGTGGATCTGCCGAGTCCAGAGAGACGTTGACAGTTCAGCTAAGCTAGACGTTTGTCACGTCATGAGCTGAATGTCACGTACAGTGCCTTCAGAAAGTATTCACACATCTTGACTTTTTCGACATTTTGTTGTGTTACAGCTTGAATTTAAAATAGATTAAATTGAGATTTTTGTCACTAGCCTGCACACAATACCCTGTAATGTCAAAGTGGAATTATGTTTTTTATTTTTTATTTTAACAAATTCATTAAAAATGAAATGCTGAAATGTCTTGAGTCAATAAGTATTCAACCCCTTTGTTATGGCAAGCATAAATAAGTTCAGGAGTAAATATTTGCTTAACAAGTCACATAATAAGTTGCATGGACTTTGTGTGCAATAATAGAGGTTAACATGATTTTTGAAGGACTACCTCATCTCTGTACTCAACACATACAATTATCTGTAAGGTCTCTCAGTCGAGCAGTGAATTTCAAACTCAGATTTAACCACAAAGACCAGGGAGGTTTTCCAATGCCTCGCAAAGAAGTGCACCTATTTGTAGATGACATTGAATATTCCTTTGAACATGGTGAAGTTATTAATTACAGTTTGGATAGTGTATCAATACACCCAGTCACTACAAAGATACTGGCGTCCTTCCTGACTCAGTTGCTGGAGAGGAAGAAACCAGCTCAGGGATTTCACCATGAGGACAATGGTGACTTTATAACAGTTACAGAGTTTAATGGCTGTGATAGGAGAAAACTGAGGATGGATCAACAACATTATAGTTACTCCACAATACAGTGGTATTCACCCCCCTTGGCATTTTTACTATTTTTTTGCCTTACAACCTGGAATTAAAATGGATTTTGGGGGGGGTTGTATCATTTCATTTACACAATATGCCTTCCATTTTGAAGCTGCAAAATATTTTTTATTGTGAAACAAACAAGAAATAAGACACAAAAACTGAACACTTGAGCATGCATAACTATTCACCCCCCCCCAAAGTCAATACTTTGTAGAGCCACCTTTTGCAGCAATTACAGCTGCAAGTCTCTTGGGGTATGTCTCTATAAGCTTGGCACATTTAGCCACTGGGATTTTTACCCATTCTTCAAGGCAGAACTGCTCCAGCTCCTTCAAGTTGGAAGGGTTCTGCTGGTGTGCAGCAATCTTTAAGTCATACCACAGATTCTCAATTGGATTGAGGTCTGGGCTTTGACTAGGCCATTCCAAGACATTTAAATGTTTCCCCTTAAACCACTCAAGTGTTGCTTTAGCAGTATGATTAGGGTCATTCTCCTGCTGGAAGGTGAACCTCCATCCCAGTCTCAAATCTCTGGAAGACTGAAATAGGTTTCCATTTTCCATTTCCATTTACGTCATTTAGCAGATGCTCTTATCCAGAGCGTGTCACGGTTTCGGCCGAGGCTGCTCCTTCTCCTTGTTCGGGCAGGCTTTGGCGGTCGTCGTCTCCGGAGTACTAGCTGCCACCGTTCTATGTTTCTATGTTTGATTGGTTTTGTCTGTTTTGTTACACCTGTTCCTTGTTAGTGTTCATTATGCGTCCTATTTAGTTCTCTTGAGTTTGGTCAGGTGTTGTGTGTAATTGTTCGATGTCACTTGTTGTGTTAGTTCGTTGTTCTGTTCTCTCTATATATTTTTGTTAGAGAGAGTCCCGCACTTTGTGCGCCTTTATTTGTACTTTACCATTGTGCGTAAAGTTCGCCTGTTAACTGTTGCCGTGGTTGACTTGTTCTTTGGACTTCACTAAAGACGTCTGTTCGATACCTCTGTGTGTCCTGCGTGTGATTCTACGCTACCTCTACACTCAACCCTGACAGAGCGACATACAAATTGGTGCATTCACCTTATAGCCAGTGGGATAACCACTTTACAATGTTATTATTATTATTTTATTTTTTATATTTATTTTTCTTATTTTTATTAATTTTTCTCTTTGGGGTGGGGTAAGGGGGGGTAGAAGGATTACTTTATCCTATCCCAGGTATTCCTTAAAGAGGTGGGGTTTCAAGTGTCTCCGGAAGGTGGTGAGTGACTCCGCTCTCCTGGCGTCGTGAGGGAGCTTGTTCCACCATTGGGGTGACAGAGCAGCGAAAAGTTTTGACTGGGCTGAGCGGGAACTGTGCTTCCGCAGAGGTAGGGGGGCCAGCTGGCCAGAGGTGGATGAACACAATGCCCTCGTTTGGGTGTAGGGACTGATGAGAGCCTGAAGGTATGGAGGTGCCGTTCCCCTCACAGCTCCATAGGCAAGGTCTTATAGCAGATGCGAGCTTCAACTGGAAGCCAGTGGAGTGTGCGGAGGAGCGGGGTGACGTGAGAGAACTTGGGAAGGTTGAACACCAGACAGGCTGCGGCATTCTGGATGAGTTGTAGGGGTTTAATGGCACAGGCAGGGAGCCCAGCCAACAGCGAGTTGCAGTAATCCAGACGGGAGATGACAAGTGCCTGGATTAGGACCTGTGCCGCTTCTTGTGTAAGGCAGGGTCGTACTCTCCGAATGTTGTAGAGCATGAACCTACAGGATCGGGTCACCACCTTGATGTTAGCAGAGAACGACAGGGTGTTGTCCAGGGTCACACCAAGGCTCTTTGCACTCTGGGAGGAGGACACAACGGAGTCGTCAACCGTGATGGCGAGATCATGGAACGGGCAGTCCTTCCCCGGGAGGAAGAGCAGCTCTGTCTTGCCAAGGTTCAGCTTGAGGTGGTGATCCGTCATCCACACTGATATGTCTGCCAGACATGCAGAGATGCGATTCGCCACCTGGTTATCAGAAGGGGGAAAGGAGAAGATTAGTTGTGTGTCATCTGCGTAGCAATGATAGGAGAGGCCATGTGAGGATATGACAGAGCCAAGGGAGGAGAAGGTGGCAAAGAGCTTCCTAGAGAAGGAGGCAGAGAGAAATGAGTCAAAGGTAGACGTAGGGAGGTTAAAGTCACCCAGAACTGTGAGGGGTGAGCCATCCTCAGGAAAGGAACTTATCAAGGCGTCAAGCTCATTGATGAACTCTCCAAGGGAACCTGGAGGGCGATAAATGACAAGGATGTTAAGCTTGAATGGGCTAGTGACTGTGACAGCATGGAATTCAAGTGAGGAGATAGACAGATGGGTCAGGGGAAAAAGAGAGAATGTCCACTTGGGAGAGATGAGGATTCCTGTGCCACCACCCCGCTGACCAGATGCTCTCGGGGTATGCGAGAACACATGGTCAGACGAGGAGAGAGCAATAGGAGTAGTAGTGTTTTCAGTGGTAATCCATGTTTCCGTCAGTGCCAAGAAGTCGAGGGACTGGAGGGTAGCATAGGCTGAGATGAACTCTGCCTTGTTGGCCGCAGAACTGCAGTTCCAGAGGCTGCCGGAGACCTGGAACTCCACGTGGGTCGTGCGTTTCCCTCAAGAATTTCCCTGTATGTAGCTCCATCCATCATTCCTTCAATTATGACCAGTTTCCCAGTTTTGGCGAACACCAAACATGTTTGCTCATTTTTTTCTTTAAGCAATGGCTTTTTTCTGGCCACTCTTCTGTAAAGCCCAGCTCTGTGGAGTGTACGGCTTAAAGTGGTCCTATGGACAGATAATCCAATCTCCGCTGTGGAGCTTTGCAGCTCCTTCAGGGTTATCTTTGGTCTCTTTGTTGCCTTTCTGATTAATGCCCTCCTTGCCTGGTCCATGAGTTTTGGTGGGCGGCCCTCTCTTGGCAGGTTTGTTGTGGTGCCATATTCTTTCCATTTTTTAATAATGGATTTAATGGTGCTCCGTGGGATGTTCAAAGTTTCTGATATTTTCTTATAACCCAACCCTGATCTGTACTTCTCCACAACTTTGTCCCTGACCTGTTTGGAGAGTTCCTTGGTCTTCATGGTGCCGCTTGCTTGGTGATGCCCCTTGCTTAGTGGTGTTGCAGACTCTGGGGCCTTTCAGAACAGGTGTATATATACTGAGATCATGTGACAGATCATGTGACACTTAGATTGCACACAGGTGGACTTTATTTAACTAACTGAGTGACTTCTGAAGGTAATTGGTTGCACCAGATCTTATTTAGGGCTTCATAGCAAAGGCACGCACCACCATACGCACGCACCACTTTTCCGTTATTTATTTTGTTGAATTTCTTTAAACCAGTTATTCTTTTTTTTCACTTCACAAATTTTGACTATTTTGTGTATGTCCATTACATGAAATCCAAATAAAAATCAATTTCAATTACAGGTTGTAATGCAACAAAATAGGAAAAACGCCAAGGGGGATGAATACTCTTGCGAGGCACTGTACTAACCTAATTGACAGAGTGAAAAGAAGGAAGCCTGTATAGAATAAAAATATTCCAAAACATGAATCCTGTTGTGGCAAAGCAATTCACTTTTTGTCCTGAATACAAAGTGTTATGTTTGGGGCAAATCCAACACAACACATTACATTTATGTATTATCACTGCTACAGTTGTTATGATGAACATAGTGCTATTTATGGGTGATTTTGCTAATACGGGCCTTTTTGTGTCTCAGGGTTAGATATATATTTTTTTTACATTCATTAAGTAGAGACTAAAATATATATATTTTTTAGCTTTCAATATGTTTTTATTTTTTTATTTTCTAAAGCATTTCATGTCTGGATTTCACTGTTTTGCACTGTTTTTGTCCTGTCTCACACCCGGACTTTTGACATTCTTCTATGTATTACACTTACAAAAAACTTGATAATTACAAAATATTTAATGCACCTGTTTAAAAAAAGAGTGAAATGAATTGAACCTATATACATATTAGATGTGCATAAGCCATTTGATACTTTTTTTTTACACAAAATACAGTCGTCTCAAAGTACTGTGTCATTACCACCCCGACAAGCAAATTACAAAATGTTCTGTACTTGGTAACCGTGGATATGAATAGTGACAGTGGAGCGATGTCATGGAGGGGAATTCCAATATTGATGCCATGAAATTATAGAAAAAAAAGGTAAATATGACTCGAGAAGATAATATTTTTATTGTACAGTACGTCATTACCAAATAGGCTATAATTTCATCAAATTATGTTAGATTTTTGAAATTATGTTTTAATTATGTGTATTTAGGATACAGTGTATGCTAGCTGTTCAAATGGAGTTAGCATGCTAGAATCATTTACATTTAAGTCATTTAGCAGACGCTCTTATCCAGAGCGACTTACAGTTAGTGAATACATATTTTTTTATACTGGCCCCCCGTGGGAATTGAACCCACAACCCTGGCGTTGCAAACGCCATGCTCTATCAACTGAGCTACATCCCTGCCGGCCATTCCCTCCCCTACCCTGGACGACGCTGGGCCAATTGTGCGCCGCCCATGAGTCTCCTGGTCGCGGCCGGCTGCGACAGAGCCTGGATTCGAACCAGGATCTCTAGTGGCACAGTTAGCACTGCGATGCAGTGCCTTAGACCACTGCGCCACTCAGGAGGAGAATCCCTGCTGTTTATGACCAAATACTGTAAAAATGTCATCCCAGCACACGTCATTACCACCACATACTGAACTGTGATGGTAAGGACAGAATGTGGTGGTAAAGACTAAATGTATTAATTCATACATTTTTACTGACCTTAAGACCCGGAAAGACAAACAAATGATATAGATGATCATGGTTAAGTTGAAATTGAACACTTATTTGCTAAATAAGACCATTACATGTTGTATTATGTTATGATGATTGAGTAATTTTGATGTCTATTTATGTGACTTACTATGGTTATTACTGACTTTAATTATTTATTTTAAATGTTTCTATAAGATGCCCCCTAAATCAACCAAGGAGAGGACAAGGACATACACTATATATACAAAAGTATGTGGACACCCCTTCAAATTAGTGGATCAAATGAGTGGATTTGGCTAGTTCAGCCACACCCGTTGCTGAAAGGTGTATAAAATCGAGCACACAGCCATGCAATCTCCATAGACAAACATTGGCAGTAGAATGATCCATACTGAAGAGCTCAGTGACCTTCAACGTGGTACCGTCATAGGATGCCAACTTTTCCAACAAGTCAGTTCATCAAATTTCTGCCCTGCTAGAGCTGCCCCGGTCAACTGTAAGTGCTGTTATTGTGAAGTGGAAACGTCTAGGAGCAACAACGGCTCATCCGCGAAGTGGTAGGCCACACAAGCTCGCAGAACGGAACCGCTGAGTGCTGCAGCGCGTAGTGCCTAATAATCGTCTGTCCTACGTTGTAACACTCACTACCGAGTTCCAACTGCCTCTGGAAGCAACGTCAACAAAATAACTGTTCGTCTGGAGCTTCATGAAATGGGTTTCCATGGCCGAGCAGCCGCACACAAGCATAAGATCACCATGCACAATGCCAAGCGTTGACTGCAGTGGTGTAAAGCTAGCCATCATTGGACTCTGGAGCAGTGGAAACGCGTTCTCTGGAGTGATGAATCACGCTTCACCATCTGGCAGTCCGACGGACGAATAATATACCATTTATAATGTGCCATTTAGCAGACGCTTTTATCCAAAGCGACTTACAGTCATATGTGCATACATAATACCATTAAAAATACCATTAAACATTTTAATGTCATAGTTGTACATGTCTAATTTTATCGAAGATATAGAACAGACCATTTGTTCCAATTCATCCCAAAGGTGTTCGATGAATCTGGGTTTGGAGATGCCAGGAGAACGCTAACTGCCCCAATGCAGAATGCCAACTGTAAAGTTTGGTGGATGTTCCTGGGCTGTTTTTCATGGTTTGGGCTAGGCCCCTTAGTTCCAGTGAAGTGAAATCTTAACGTTACAGCATACAATGACATTCTAGATGATTCTGTGTTTCCAACTTTGTGGCAACAGTTTTGGGGTAGGCCCTTTCCAGTTTCAGCATGACAATGCCCCCGTGCAGAAAGCGAGGTCCATACAGAAACATTTGTTGAGATCGGTGTGGAAGAACTTGACTGGCCTGCACAGAGCCCTGACTTCAACTCCATCGAACACCTTTGGGATGAATTGGAACGAATGGTCTGTTCTATATCTTCGATACAATTAAACATGTACAACTGTGACATTAAAATGTTTAATGGTATTTTTAATCAGTTGTTTTATATGAAATGTGATTTCCACCACACTGTCATTACCACAACGCAAAGTCATTACCACCACGCCAAGTCATTACCACAATGCTAAGTCATTACCGCAAAGCTAATTCATTACCGCAATGCTAAGCCATTACCGCAACGCTAAGTCATTACCGCAATGCTAAGTCATTACCACAATGCTAATTCATTACTGCAACGCTAAGCCATTACAACAACACTTAGTCATTACCACAACGCTAAGTCATTACCACAACGCTGTCATTACCATCACACTAAGTCATTACCGCAACACTAAGTCATTAACCACAACGCTAAGTCATTACCATCACGGTACATATTTCTGAGGCAAAGGTGTATTAAATTACAATTGATATTGATGATTTTTTCCCATATGTGAACCATATATGCCTGTTCTTAAGATAATTTCTAAAGTAATGTAAAATATTACGATTTTGAATACATGTTTCAGAAAAATACATGTTTCTGAGTATCATCAAGGCACATATGGACATTTAGACATGACAATGATGAATACATATCAAATACCTTAAGCACAATTTCTGTAATTTCCTTTTCAACTAAAATAGCTAATTTTATGACGTGGTGGTAATGACATTTCCGCTATTTGGGGAAATCGATAAAAATCTTTTATATTCTTAAATAGTATGGTCTCAGCCACTATTAGATCTTGTTTCCAGATAGAGTGAAGAAAATATTCAGATAGATAAAAAGCAGTTTCAAGAGGTTTTCATTTTCCAAAACATTTAACATCCAAAAGTGCCCGTATTTGCAAAAGCAACCTTTTATTGCTATTGTTGTTGTTTTTATTTATTATAATTTTCATTATTATATTTAACTTAGTCCTGCATGTTGGAGCTCGGAGCCTAAGATTTCCACTGTACCCTGCAATCACACCTGCAACCCTGTACATGTGACTATTAAACACTCTGAATCTGAGTTACATAGCACCACTTTCCATATTTTCAAGCATAGTGGTGGCTGCATCATGTTATGGGTCTGCTTGTACGCTTTTAATCATTAAGGACTGGGGAGTTTTTCAGGATACAAAAGAAACGGAATGGAGCTAAAAACAGGCAAAATCCTACAGGAAAACCTGGTTCAATCTGCTTTCCACCAGACACTGGGAGATTAATTCACCTTTCAGCAGGACAATAACCTAAAACACAATGCCAAATCTTCACTGGAGTTGCTTATCAAGAAGACGGTGCATATTCCCGATTAGCCGAGTTACAGTTTTGACTTAAATCTACTTTAAAATCTATGGCAAGACCTGAAAATTGTTGTCTAGCAATGATCAACAACCAATTTGACAGAGCTTGAAGAATTTTGAAAATAATAATGGGTATATGTTGAATAATCCAGGTGTGGAAAGCTCTTAGAGACTTACCCAGAAATACACTCAGTTATATCGCTGCCAAAGGTGCTTCTACAAAGTATTGACTCGGGTGTGAATACTTATGTAAATTAGATATTTCTGTATTTCATTTTCAACAAATTTGCTTACATTTCTAAAAACATGTTTTCACTTCATTATGGTGTATTGTGTGTAGATTGGTGAGGAAATCTGTTGAATCTATTTTGAATTCTGGCATCAACACAACAAAATGCGGAATAAGTAAAGGTTTTTAAAAATACTTTCTGAAGGCACTGTAGCTAGAGAGAGTAGATACGTTCCAAATGGCACCCTATTCCCTATATAGTGCACTACTTTTGACCAGGGACCATAGGGCGTAATGCACTATATAGAGAACAGGGTGCCATTTGGAACGCGACCAGTGAATGGGTGATCCCTATTGTAATGTAATGTTAAATCCATGAGCCAGCCCCAAACAAGAAGCAGTTGATATATTTAGAGTGCTGGATATCCTGATTCTATTGAAAAGGCTTTAGAACCTGTGATAGGATGTATCCATCCTCCTCTCCTCAGCATCTGCGGGTTTGACAATGGGTGTGTGCGCGCGTGCGTGTGTGTGTGCATCTGTGCATCTATGCGTGTGTGTGGGTATGACTGAGAGATGGAGGCCAGAGCTGGCTTACATTATTCAGATGCATTTCATGTCTCAGTTATCTGTCATGCAGAGGGCCCATCAAGCAACAGAGAAGGTGGGTGGCCCTGTCATGCGTTTCCCCTCCCACTGCTGAATTTAAATGAACTTGACGCACACACAGAAACATCCACATGCAAAAAGTCATATCTGTCATGTGTGTGGGTGGGCAGCGGGCCGGGTAGGCAGGGAAAGGGCAGGCAGTGCCATATCCAGACACCTACTCACTAATATGCCCACTCACTTCTCTGTGAACAACAAGCCAAAAGACAACCGTTTGCCGTTTGCTTTTGCTGTGCTGCGTATATTATCTATGTCATAACGCTCAAGGGAACACATGATTGTTGGTGCGTTTTAGACCATGCAGACCAGTTCATGATGCCAAGCTGCTGCGGCTCGGTAAAATTCACTCCACAGTCTACACAATCAGATACATAGCATTGGAGATCATTATAGAGGCGTATCAATATACCAATAAAGAACCAAGCTCATTTCCCTCTTAGCTGGACAGTCTTTAGCCCTGTCCTCACAGCCATTTTATAACCGTGTTAGGGTTCTGTCTCAGTCTTAGTTCTTTAGATTTTTTCATAGCCTATGATTTCAGCTGTATTGAGCCTTGTTGGACATCATCAAAAACCTTTGACTTTGGGGCAGCTTTGCTGACTTGTTCTATGCACATTTCAATCAGTGGACCTTTCTTAAAATTCACAGCAATGCCCATACTTCCCTGAAAGTAAATAGAACAGAGAGCGAGAAGAGAGCTGTCATCCTTTTAGCCTGGTCCCAGATCTGTTCATGTTGTCTTGCCAACTCCTATGGTCATTGTCACTCCAACACAACAGGAACAGATCTGGGACCTGGCTGGTCATTCTCTCTGCCTTAGCTCCAGTTGGCTGCTCATTTCTTTAGGTGGCCATCATCTAATCTACCATGTCTCTGTCCCCAGTAGAGAAACTCTCCTGGACTTTGCAGTTTGCAGACCCTGTTTCTGGGAGGGTGTCCAAAATCCTCCCCCTCCACCCAGTCTCATTCCCTTGCACTTCTTTTTCCCCTGCTCTCACTTTCTCTCTTTCTCTCTCTCTCTCTTTCTCTCTCTCACTTTCTCTCTTTCTTTTTCTCTCTCTCTTTTTCTCTCTCTCTCTCTCTCTCTCTCTCTCTCTCTCTCTCTCTCTCTCTCTCTCTCTCTCTCTCTCTCTCTCTCTCTCTCTCTCTCTCTCTCTCTCTCTCTCTCTCTCTCTCTCTCTCCCTCTCTCTCTCTCTCTCTATCACTTCAAAACAGTTGCAAAGCATGTATGGCCCAACTCAGGCTAGCAACACAGATACAGGGCCAACTGCTCTTGATTCAAGTCACATCAACATTTGAGCTGCCTCTCCTCTCTTGGATGCTGCCTCTCAATAGGCCAAGTCCTCATTAAAGCAAATTCATTGTTTTTAAGGCTTGATCTGTGGTCCCCTATTCCCACTCATCTACCCCCCACAAACAGGGGATTGGGGGTTGGGAGAATGAACAGACAAGGAGCCTCCATTCTCTTGGTACCAGTCTTTCATAAAGAACCAGGATGGGAATGCACATTTGTAGAGTCGGTTGCTTGGTAACAAGAAACTGCACGTGATTTTTTCCCCCCTGTCCTTCTTTACATTTAATGACGAATACACTTAGAGTTTTTAAAAGCCCTCACATTCCAAATAGTTTACTTGATAAAACTTTTCCTGTTTCATGTTTATTTTGAATTAGCGAGACCGGGAATGCATGAAATAACTGTAATTAAAATAAATGTACCTTGACCATCTAAGATGATCCTCTATTGTGTATCTGCCAAACACTTCACAAATAAGGCATATTGCTTATGTACGCAGAAGTAATCACAAACTAATTATTTTAATTGGCACCCTATTTTAGTGACGGATATTGTTTTGATCTCTGTTATGCTCTGCACCAATAAGTGCTCTGCTGACAATTAATGATGAACGCAACCTCGTTCAATTCTGATGTAATGGAATTGCTTGGCAACACATTGCTTGGCGAGCTCCTCAACTGGTTACACAACTAAGAGGTTAAAAGTGTCATCCTGTATTCAAGCTATAGAAATAGACTGCTAATATCAGTATCACGTATTAGATATAGATATAGACTGCTAATATCAGTATCATCTATTAGATACAGACTGCTAGTATCAGTATCATGTATTAGATATAGATACAGACTGCTAGTATCAGTATCATGTATTAGATATAGATATAGACTGCTAATATCAGTATTATGTATTAGATATAGATATAGACTGCTAATATCAGTATAATGTATTAGATATAGATATAGACTGCTAATATCAGATTCATGTATTAGATATAGACTGCTAATATCAGTATCATGTATTAGATATAGACTGCTAATATCAGTATCATGTATTAGATATATACTGCTAATATCAGTATCATGTATTAGATATAGACTGCTAATATCAGTATCATGTATTAGATATAGATATAGACTGCTAATATCAGATTCATGTATTAGATATATACTGCTAATATCAGTATCATGTATTAGATATAGACTGCTAATATCAGTATCATGTATTAGATATAGACTGCTAATATCAGTATTATGTATTAGATATAGATATAGACTGCTAATATCAGTATAATGTATTAGATATAGATATAGACTGCTAATATCAGATTCATGTATTAGATATATACTGCTAATATCAGTATCATGTATTAGATATAGACTGCTAATATCAGTATCATGTATTAGATATAGATATAGACTGCTAATATCAGTATCCTGTATTCAAACTATAGAAATAGACTGCTAATATCAGTATCATGTATTAGATATAGACTGCTAATATCAGTATCATGTATTAGATATAGATATAGACTGCTAATATCAGTATCATGTATTAGATATAGACTGCTAATATCAGTATTATGTATTAGATATAGATATAGACTGCTAATATCAGTATAATGTATTAGATATAGATATAGACTGCTAATATCAGATTCATGTATTAGATATATACTGCTAATATCAGTATCATGTATTAGATATAGACTGCTAATATCAGTATAATGTATTAGATATAGATATAGACTGCTAATATCAGATTCATGTATTAGATATATACTGCTAATATCAGTATCATGTATTAGATATAGACTGCTAATATCAGTATCATGTATTAGATATAGATATATACTGCTAATATCAGTATCATGTATTAGATATAGATATAGACTGCTAATATCAGCATCATGTATTAGATATAGACTGCTAATATCAGTATCATGTATTAGATATAGATATAGACTGCTAATATCAGTATCATGTATTAGATATAGACTGCTAATATCAGTATCATGTATTAGATATAGATATAGACTGCTAATATCAGTATAATGTATTAGATATAGATATAGACTGCTAATATCAGATTCATGTATTAGATATATACTGCTAATATCAGTATCATGTATTAGATATAGACTGCTAATATCAGTATCATGTATTAGATATAGATATAGACTGCTAATATCAGATTCATGTATTAGATATATACTGCTAATATCAGTATCATGTATTACATATAGACTGCTAATATCAGTATCATGTATTAGATATAGATATATACTGCTAATATCAGTATCATGTATTAGATATAGACTGCTAATATCAGTATCATGTATTAGATATAGATATAGACTGCTAATATCAGTATCATGTATTAGATATAGACTGCTAATATCAGTATCATGTATTAGATATAGACTGCTAATATCAGTATCATGTTTTAGATATAGATATAGACTGCTAATATCAGTATCATGTATTAGAAATAGACTGCTAATATCAGTATCATGTATTAGATATAGACTGCTAATATCAGCATCATGTATTAGATATAGATATAGACTGCTAATATCAGTATCATGTATTAGATATAGATATAGACTGCTAATATCAGTATCATGTATTAGATATAGACTGCTAATATCAGTATCATGTATTAGATATAGACTGCTAATATCAGTATCATTTATTAGATATAGACTGCTAATATCAGTATCATGTATTAGATATAGATATAGACTGCTAATATCAGTATCATGTATTAGATATAGACTGCTAATATCAGTATCATTTATTAGATATAGACTGCTAATATCAGTATCATGTATTAGATATAGATATAGACTGCTAATATCAGTATAATTTATTAGATATAGACTGCTAATATCAGTATCGTGTATTAGATATAGATATATACTGCTAATATCAGTATCATGTATTAGATATAGACTGCTAATATCAGTATCATTTATTAGATATAGACTGCTAATATCAGTATCATGTATTAGATATAGATATAGACTGCTAATATCAGTATCATGTATTAGATATAGACTGCTAATATCAGTATCATTTTTAGATATAGACTGCTAATATCAGTATCATGTATTAGATATAGATATAGACTGCTAATATCAGTATCATGTATTAGATATAGACTGCTAATATCAGTATCATTTATTAGATATAGACTGCTAATATCAGCATCATGTATTAGATATAGATATAGACTGCTAATATCAGTATCATGTATTAGATATAGATATAGACTGCTAATATCAGTATCATGTATTAGATATAGACTGCTAATATCAGTATCATGTATTAGATATAGACTGCTAATATCAGTATCATTTATTAGATATAGACTGCTAATATCAGTATCATGTATTAGATATAGATATAGACTGCTAATATCAGTATCATGTATTAGATATAGACTGCTAATATCAGTATCATGTAT
>NC_139988.1:811938-971938 GCF_964263955.1 Coregonus lavaretus
GACCAGCCTTTCAAAGCACTTCATGGCTACAGACGTGAGTGCTACGGGTCGGTAGTCATTTAGGCAGGTTACCTTAGTGTCCTTGGGCACAGGGACTATGGTGGTCTGCTTGAAACATGTTGGTATTACAGACTCAGTCAGGGAGAGGTTGAAAATGTCAATGAGGACATTTGCAAGTTGGTCAGCGCATGCTCAGAGTACACGTCCTGGTAATCCGTCTGGCCCTGCTGCCTTGTGAATGTTGACCTGTTTAAAGGTCTTACTCACATCGGCTACGGAGAGCGTGATCACACAGACGTCCGGAACAGTTGATGCTTTCATGCATGTTTCAGTGTTACTTGTCTCGAAGCGAGCATAGAAGTAATTTAGCTCGTCTGGGCTCGTGTCACTGGGCAGCTCGCGGCTGTCCTTCCCTTTGTAGTCTGTAATAGTTTGCAAGTCCTGCCACATCTGATGAGCGTTTGATGGTTCGTCGGAGGGCATAGCGGGATTTCTTATAAGCTTCCGGTTTAGAGATGAGAGCAAGATGAGATCAAATCTAACGAAGGAACATTAGATAAACCCTCAAACATTTTCAGCTAGTTTGCCATCGAAATTGCACCGATAAACGATGGGGAATAGTAGCCTGCTGGTCCTTCTGCAGCTTCCCTGCCAATGCATGCTTGTCCCAAGCCACGTTTTGACAACTGAGTGGGAACTTGCTTGCCTGCCTGCCCATTTAATCAATGCTAAATACATTTGATTGACAACTAAGAGATATGCCAACTGTGGATAACAGTTTTTGAAGTTCAGCATAGCTACCAAGCTAGCAAAGTGATTCACATTTCTTGCAAGCTAACCAAATAAAACCTTAATCTCTAGCTGTAGTCACCGACAAACAATATGGGTGGGGAAAGTCGTTCACTCAACCACTCGTCCAATGACATGACATCCTCCCAGCAGCTAGCTAGCTAACGTTTGGCTTCGTGTTTTTAGCTTGCTCAATAAAAAGCTACATAAATAGATAAGCTAGCCTATTAGCCACGTTGTGACTGACTTGTGATCGTTGCCCTTGCTAGTTTTGATTGTATTGGCGTTCTCAGCCTTTGTTACATTCGACTCCCAGCCTGACGGAGCAGTGATGACACAGGATATCAGGATCACACACACACACACACACACACACACACACACACACACACACACACACACACACACACACACACACACACACACACACACACACACACACACACACACACACACACAAGGCTATATGTCTGATCCAGTGAGAATACAAGGCTATATGTCTGATCCAGTGAGAATACAACACAAAGGAAAAGACAATGGATAATGTGTTGTCATGACCCTTGGCTGTCAGTGTGGAGTGTGGATGTTGATGTATATCATTTACACAGTGTGGAGGTTGATGCATATCATTTACACAGTGTGGAGGTTGATGCATATCATTTACACAGTGTGGAGGTTGATGCATATCATTTACACAGTGTGGAGGTTGATGCATATCATTTACACAGTGTGGAGTGTGGAGGTTGATGCATATCATTTACACAGTGTGGAGTGTGGAGGTTGATGTATATCATTTACACAGTGTGGAGGTTGATGCATATCATTTACACAGTGTGGAGTTTGATGCATATCATTTACACAGTGTGGAGTGTGGAGATTGATGCATATCATTTACACAGTGTGGAGTGTGGATGTTGATGTATATAATTTACACAGTGTGGAGGTTGATGCATATAATTTACACAGTGTGGAGTGTGGAGGTTGATGTATATCATTTACACAGTGTGGAGTGTGGAGGTTGATGCATATCATTTACACAGTGTGGAGGTTGATGCATATCATTTACACAGTGTGGAGTGTGGAGGTTGATGTATATCATTTACACAGTGTGGAGTGTGGAGGTTGATGTATATCATTTACACAGTGTGGAGTGTGGAGGTTGATGTATTTCATTTACACAGTGTGGAGTGTGGAGATTGATGTAAATAAATTACATAATGTGGAGATTGATGCATATCATTTACACAGTGTGGAGTGTGGATGTTGATGTATATAATTTACACAGTGTGGAGGTTGATGCATATCATTTACACAGTGTGGAGTGTGGAGGTTGATGCATATCATTTACACAGTGTGGAGGTTGATGCATATCATTTACACAGTGTGGAGGTTGATGCATATCATTTACACAGTGTGGAGTGTGGAGATTGATGCATATCATTTACACAGTGTGGAGTGTGGAGGTTGATGTATTTCATTTACACAGTGTGGAGTGTGGATGTTGATGTATATAATTTACACAGTGTGGAGGTTGATGCATATCATTTACACAGTGTGGAGTGTGGAGGTTGATGCATATCATTTACACAGTGTGGAGTGTGGAGGTTGATGCATATCATTTACACAGTGTGGAGGTTGATGCATATCATTTACACAGTGTGGAGTGTGGATATTGATGCATATCATTTACACAGTGTGGAGTGTGGATGTTGATGTATATCATTTACACAGTGTGGAGGTTGATGCATATCATTTACACAGTGTGGAGTGTGGAGGTTGATGTATATCATTTACACAGTGTGGAGTGTGGAGGTTGATGCATATCATTTACACAGTGTGGAGGTTGATGCATTTCATTTACATAGTGTGGAGTGTGGAGATTGATGCATATTTAAAAAAAAAATTTTTAGTCATTTAGCAGACGCTCTTATCCAGAGCGACTTACAGTTAGTGAATACATATTTTTTTTATACTGGCCCCCCATGGGAAACGAACCCACAACCCTGGCGTTGCAAACGCCATGCTCTATCAACTGAGCTACATTCCTGCCGGCCATTCCCTCCCGTACCCTGGACAAATTGTGCGCCGTCCATGAGTCTCCCGGTCGCGGCCGGCTGCGACAGAGCCTGGATTCGAACCAGGATCTCTAGTGGCACAGTTAGCACTGCGATGCAGTGCCTTAGACCACTGCGCCACTCAGCATATCATTTACACAGTGGAGTGTGGATGTTGATGTATATAATTTACACAGTGTGGAGATTGATGCATATCATTTACACAGTGTGGAGTGTGGAGGTTGATGTATATCATTTACACAGTGTGGAGTGTGGAGGTTGATGTATATAATTTACACAGTGTGGAGGTTGATGTATTTCATTTACACAGTGTGGAGTGTGGAGGTTGATGTATATCATTTACACAGTGTGGAGTGTGGAGGTTGATGTATATCATTTACACAGTGTGGAGTGTGGAGGTTGATGTATATCATTTACACAGTGTGGAGTGTGGAGGTTGATGTATATCATTTACACAGTGTGGAGTGTGGAGGTTGATGTATATCATTTACACAGTAAGGAGGTTGATGTATATAATTTACACAGTGTGGAGGTTGATGTATTTCATTTACACAGTGTGGAGTGTGGAGGTTGATGTTTATCATTTACACAGTGTGGAGGTTGATGTATTTCATTTACACAGTGTGGAGGTTGATGTATATAATTTACACAGCTTAAAGAATAACATGTGATGTTAACCTCCTGTAAAATGTTTTGACGTGGTTCACATACTGAACATGTCTGTCAATGCTGACGGTTCTCTAAGTGGCCTTGATAGAAACATTTTCTAAATGACTATTTATCATATAGTATATATATAACATTATGACATGGTTGTAATGCTGTCTTGTTGAACTGACAGGGGATGACTTGAACGTGAAGGGAGGGCATTGATTATGGGGGTCTATGTCTAACTAGCTATTTATACTGAACAGACACTCATCTAATATGGATCCTGCAGTATATGGAAGGCATGTGTCAGCTAACCTCTTCATAATGACATGGGTATAATACTGTCTCATTAAAAGGAAAGAACTTGAACCTAAAGGAGGTCGTCAGTTATGGATGGATGTCAAAGTTTGATTCGATACGTCCACATTAAACATAAATCCTGTGTGAACCCTATAAGGAATGAATAGCTTCACTTCTCAGTCTGGAAACCTTCATCTGGGTTGCAACTTCTTTCTCCACAATGACAATATATGATTTCCATGTCATTCAATATGAACCCTATGAAATGGTTTGAAATGGTATGGAATGGTATTAAATGGTATGAAATGGAATGGAATAGTTTGAAATGGAATGGAACGGTATGAAATGGAATGGAATAGTATGGAATGGTATGGAATAGTATGGAATGGAATGGTATGAAATGGAATGGAATAGTATGAAATGGAATGGAATGGTATGAAATGGAATGGAATAGTATGGAATGGTATGAAATAGTATGGAATGGAATGGTATGAAATGGAATGGAATAGTATGAAATGGAATGGAATGGTATGAAATGGAATGGAATAGTATGGAATGGTATGAAATGGAATGGAATAGTATGAAATGGTATGAAATGGAATGGAATGGTATGAAATGGAATGGAATAGTATGGAATGGTATGGAATGGTATGGAATAGTATGAAATGGTATGAAATGGAATGGAATAGTATGAAATGGTATGAAATGGAATGGAATAGTATGGAATGGTATGAAATGGAATGGAATGGTATGGAATAGTATGGAATGGTATGGAATGGTATGGTATGGTATGGAATGGTATGGAATGGTATGGAATGGTATGAAATGGAATGGAATGGTATGGAATAGTATGGAATGGTATGGAATGGAATGGAATAGTATGGAATGGTATGGAATGGTATGGTATGGTATGGTATGGTATGGTATGGTATGGAATGGTATGGTATGGTATGGTATGGTATGGTATGGTATGGTATGGTATGGTATGGTATGGTATGGTATGGTATGGTATGGACATTCTCGGGGAGGGGCTGTACTGTCTGATGGATTTAAAGCAACGTTCTGAGTGAGGTCATCAAAGCCATCCCAGTCGGCCTCCTTGACCATTCAACCACTCATGCAGTTGGAACTGAAGCACCTCTCTGTCTCTCTGGTTGTCTAGACGAGATCAGTGGAGTCTAGAGTCTCCTCCCCGCTCCTCCCCCCTCCTCCCCGCTCCTCCCCATCTCCCTCCTTCTCTCCATCCAGACTGACAGACTACGGGGCAGACCAGGAGACCCAGGAGATGGTCCATGTCCCAAATGGCATCCTATTCCCTATATAGTGCATTACTTTTGACCAGGGACTTATGGACACTGGTCAAAAGTAGTGCACTATTAAAAGAATAGGGTGCCATTTGGGACACGGCCCAGAAGATGTTATCACAGAGGACAGCTCAGCCCTCAGCCCTCAGACACAGAGAGATGAGAACCAGCGGAGTGGCCGCTGTCTTTAGCCAACCTCATCCGAATGGGCAGCTTGATCCGTGTAATTGCTCCTTAGGTGAAGGCCGCCTTCCTGTGTGTGTGCCAAATAACACCCTATTCCCTATTTAGTGCACTACTTTTGACCAGAGCCCTATTGGGGACTATGAGCCCTGGTCAAAAGTAGTGCAATATAGGAAGAATGAGAAGGAGAGAGAGACAGAGCACAGCAGCAAAATGTGTGACCTGTTGCCACAAGAAAATGGCAACGAGAGAGAGCGAGAGAGAGAGCGAGAGAGAGAGAGAGAGAGAGAGAGAGAGAGAGAGAGAGAGAGAGAGAGAGAGAGAGAGAGAGAGAGAGAGAGAGAGAGAGAGAGAGAGAGAGAGAGAGAGAGAGAGAGAGAGAGAGAGAGAGAGAGAGAGAGAGAGAGAGAGAGAGAGAGAGAGAGAGAGAGAGAGAGAGAGAGAGAGAGAGAGAGAGAGAGAGAGAGAGAGCTCCTGGCACAGTGTGGAGAGAGGTCTTTTGCATGTAATGATTGACTTGTTTCAAATGTACTCATTATGTACAGTCCCAGTCCCTAAACCAAGGAAAAAAATGTAGCGCAAAAAAAAGATTAACAGTGTTTAGTTACATTTATTGATTTACAGTAAATAGTCAACATTTCAACTTTTGCTGCTGATTTTCTAAACCCGAAATGATTGTATCACTTTGATCTTTTGAGTATTCGTCCTCCTCTCTCAACATTTACTCTTTCATCCAGTCTATAACCAGAGCAAGCTGCTCAAGGACATCACCATTGACTTTGAATGTCTGTTTTCTGTACACGTGTGTGTCCACTATTTGACATAAATAAAAGCATTGGGATCGATTATGATCCATTTACATCCTGTCAAGGGTTTACTATGTACTTCTGTGCTTAATTCACTATGGTAAGTGTATATCTCCCAAGTATTAATCTTTATAATAGAGTAGAGGATGCTCTGGAATCTAAATCACCAACCATATTCTCAAGGTCACAGGAAAAAATTTTTTTCCCTCCAAAACACATAAATAAATCAAAGCAATGCCCCTCATTTCAGAATGATGTTGCTGGAATACAAAACAGGATATCCATTTAGACTCCATTTTCTATGTTCTCTAATGTAAAGAAATGTAATGTAATTGAAATGTAATGTTATGTAAAGAATCTGGATAAATATGCCATATTTTACCGCAGAGTGACTTAATGTTCAGTCAGAGAAGCAGAATACATGTGTAGGAACAAACAAACAAACAGAGGAATACTCATATATATATATATTATATATAGTACCATTGCTCAAAATGTTGTTATTTTATTCAAATGTTTTTTCATAAACAAATTAGTAAACATTTAAGTCTGCAAATTGGGATGAAGATAGTTGTCAAAACATTTCAAACATAAATCATTTTTTTCACCCAACCCATTATTAATAGTGAATCTATTTAATAAAGTATTACATTGTGAAATGTTATAATTACAATCACTAAATTATGAAGAATTCACTTACCGTGGCTGCATCCCATATCTATTTTATTTCCTTTGGTCATTTACCTGGCCCAGGCCAGCAGAACTGGGTTCCAATACTATTTGAAATAACTCCATATACTTTATCTGTGCTTGATTGAGATTGGCTGGCTTAATGGACCAATAGAATAGTCCCAAAACAGTCCGACTGCCCATCTAATACTCCAGCCAGACTAAAGGAAACACTGAAAGCGTTTCAAAGATTTCAAATAGTGTTTGAACCCAGATCTGCAGGCCAGTTCCCAATGCTACTGTGTCCAAGGAGAGTCACAGCTGCAAGCAATGAACTAGCTAATACCTCAGCAGGGTTAGAGTGGACAGGTCCAGGTAGGTAGGGCTGCATCCCAAATGGCTCCCTAGTCTTTTTATAGTGCACTACTTTTGACCAGAGTCATATGGGCCCTGGTCAAAAGAAGTGCACTACTATACCGGGAATAGGTTGCCATTTGGGGCGCAACGTAGGTGAGGGAAAAGGGTGTTACCCTTGAAAAATGGAACACACTGGGAAACAGGACAATGCCTGGTGAAGGTTGATATCCGTCAGAGAGTTAATGTTGGGTACTCCATCAACTTTACAGATCTATTTGGCCCGCCACAGTCTCAAACAATCCTACACACTTTTCCCATTACTTGTCAGAACCCCCTTTGTTCGCTGCCTGGCTCATCAATCCTCACACCTAGAAAGATCTGGGAGTGTATGGGTTTTCTTTCTCACAGTCTCTCTGACACAGGTTCTTTATTTACTTTAAGTTACTCTACTACTGCTGGACAGTTGTAACCCACAAGGTTCTATGGTTCCTTGAGATGTGTATTGGCTGTAGGCTCCGCCCCCATCACTCCTTTGCCAGTTGATTACTTTGACTACTTAAAAATGGCGGAAGCTTGGTGGAAGCCCTCGATGGTGCTGACCGCGCTAAAATGGCCTTTTGGCCACTAGAGGCCTCTATCATTCTCTATGTGAAATTCAGAAATGTTTGGTAACTAGGGAACTGTTTATAGTTTCAATTAGAGTTTAACATAATATAGTTTTCTCACTCCATACAAGTGAGAACTTTCTCAAAAACTTGTTTAAGAGATATTATATTGATCACCAAGAGAAGACTTGTTTAAGGGATATTGCATTGATCACCAAGAGAAGACTTAAGGGATATCAAATCAAGTCAAATCAAATTTTATTGGCCACATGCGCCGAATACAACAGGTGCAGACATTACAGTGAAATGCTTACTTACAGCCCTTATCCAACATATTGTATTGATCATCAATAGAAGTTTGGACTATTGACTAATGTTTTGGGTTTTCCTCTGTAGATTACTTTCCTTTGGATTATTACCCAGACTAACTAATGAACTGGTCAAATCTATCTTTATTTAGATTTGGACTGATCAGATTTGGACAGGATTATTTAGATTATTTTATTTTTATTTTTTTCTTGCTGGAATTTGGGACTGAACTGAATTAAACATTTACTTAAAGTGGAGAATGGACATTGTTGCTCGACTAAAACAGAGACTTGTTTCATAACATTCGCGCCCTCCCTTATTTTTCTATGAGTGGTGTTGAGTTTAGTGCTAATTGGCCAATGTACAGTACCAAAGCTACATAGTGAACAGCCAACATTGTAAATGGTTCCAGTCAAAACGTATATGTAGTGGACAGCTTTTTTCCCTTATAGGAAGTGAGGCCAAAACTACGCTAGCACTAACCTTTTATCAGTACATGCCTGTGTGTGTGTGTGTGTGTGTGTATGTATGTGTGTGTGTGTGTGTTTGTGTGTGTGTGTGTGTGCATGTGTGTGTGTGGGTGTGTGTGTGTGTGTGTGTGTATTAGCTACAGAGGGCCCTGCTTTACACACAGTTGACTCTTTGTTCAGCAGAATCGTGGACAGGGTTTGAATCACCTCAAGAGACTCAGCTCTGCTGTCAAAGGGACTACTGTACCTTCAGATTGTAGGACATTTGGTAGCAGCAATGATACATATATCTGTTGGGGTTTCATCTTGAGCCCTAGCATCGCCTGTGCTTATTCTCAATTTGTTTGAATCTGATTGTATAATGTTTTAATCATGCTATCATATTTTCCTGAGTAATGCATTAGGGTGATTCCAGCATTATAGATGTGACATTTGCATGCAAAATCACAACTTTAATGTCTCACAGAATGGACAAACAAAATATAACCTTTTGATGTGTGTATCTATAGAACCCCTTGGGTATCAAAACATGTTTTGCCATGGAGAAATAAAGCAGATAATAGGTGTTATGATGTTACATGAAATGGACAAGCTTTAATTGAGACTAAACATATTAGCAGAAGTCTGTGAGTTTGTAAGTCTTAGGTCAAAACATGGATAGACATTTTGAAAGGCTTGGCTGAACAAACAAATATAACATTTTGAAAATATTGTCATTTCCAATTATTATTACTTTAGAGTGGAACATTTATGCAATTTTTTATTTTAACTAGTCACATAAATCCCACACTCCAACATTTAGATCTTAAAGATAATTATGAAAGTGGTTTAATTTGGAATTGACTAACTTCCTTTTGCATGCTGACTTCCCCATGAAATCCCCTAATGAAATCGCACATGAAGATTACATAAAATACATACTTCTTTAAAAAAATAAGCTGTTTCAGAGATCCAGTTTTAAAAACTTCATAGGATTGCCAGTGTAGTCTATAACGAGCACATTATTTTGACGAATTCAACGACCCTGAGGACAACATGAATGTTCTTTAACTTTGTACCAAACTGAGAAAAGCTCTTCAAACCTGGGTTCAAATAATATTTGAACTCATTTCAAATCCTTTAGCTGGGCTTGAATGACCTTGCCTGGCACAATTGGACCAATAGAATAGTCTCAAAACTACAAACCATACCCATCTAGCACTTCAGGCAGGCTAAATGCCTTTGAGAGATTGGTATTTGAACCCAGGTCTAAAGCTCTTACTGATCTGTGAAGTCAATCTGAGAACCATGGATCAATCAATTTTATTTTCAATCAATTTTATTTTATATAGCCCTTCTTACATCAGCTAATATCTCGAAGTGCTGTACAGAAACCCAGCCTAAAACCCCAAACAGCTAGTAATGCAGGTGTAGAAGCACGGTGGCTAGGAAAAACTCCCTAGAAAGGCAAAACCTAGGAAGAAACCTAGAGAGGAACCAGGCTATGAGGGGTGGCCAGTCCTCTTCTGGCTGTGCCGGGTGGAGATTATAACAGAACCATGCCAAGATGTTCAAAAATGTTCATAAGTGACAAGCATGGTCAAATAATAATCAGGAATAAATCTCAGTTGGCTTTTCATAGCCGATCATTAGAGTTTAAAACAGCAGGTCTGGGACAGGTAGGGGTTCCATAACCGCAGGCAGAACAGTTTAAACTGGAATAGCAGCAAGGCCAGGCGGACTGGGGATAGCAAGGAGTCACCACGGCCGGTAGTCCCGACGTATGGTCCTAGGGCTCAGGTCTCTCAGTTGGCTTTTCATAGCCGATCATTTAGAGTTGAAAACAGCAGGTCTGGGACAGGTAGGGGTTTCGTAGCCGCAGGCAGAACAGTTGAAACTGGAATAGCAGCAAGGCCAGGCGGACTGGGGGCAGCAGGGTGTCATCATGCCCGGTAGTCCTGACGTATGGTCCTAGGGCTCAGGTTCTCAGAGAGAAAGAGAGAACGAGAGAATTAGAGAGAGCATACTTAAATTCACACAGGACACTGGATAAGACAGGAGAAGTACTCCAGGTATAACCAACTAACCCCAGCCCCCCGACACATAAACTACTGCAGCATAAATACTGGAGGCTGAGACAGGAGCGGTCCGGAGACACTGTGGCCCCATCCGAAGAAACCCCCGGACAGGGCCAAACAGGAAGGATATAACCCCACCCACTCCGCCAAAGCACAGCCCCCGCACCACTAGAGGGATATCCCCAACCACCAACTTACAATCCTGAGACAAGGCCGAGTATAGCCCACAGAGGTCTCCACCACAGCACAAACCAAGGGGGGGGGGGGGTCGCCAACCCAGACAGGAAGATCACGTCAGTAACTCAACCCACTCAATTGACGTACCCCTCCCAGGGACGGCATGAAAGAGCACCAGCAGGCCAGTGACTCAGCCCCTGCAACAGGGTTAGAGGCAGAGAACCCCAGTGGAGAGGGGAACCGGCCTGGCAGAGACAGCAAGGGCTGTTCGTTGCTCCAGCCTTTCCGTTCACCTTCACACTCCTGGGCCAGACTACACTCAATCATATGACCTACTGAAGAGATAAGTCTTCAGTAAAGACTTAAAGGTTGAGACCGAGTCTGCGTCTCTCACATGGGTAGGCAGACTGTTCCATAAAAATGGAGATCTATAGGAGAAAGCCCTGCCTCCCGCTGTTTGCTTAGAAATTCTAGGGACAATTAGGAGGCCTGCGTCTTGTGACCGTAGCGTACGTATTGGTATGTACGGCAGGACCAACTCGGAAAGATAGGTAGGAGCAAGCCCATGTAACGCTTTATAGGTTAACAGTAAAACCTTGAAATCAGCCCTTGCCTTAACAGGAAGCCAGTGTAGGGAAGCTAGCACTGGAGTAATATGATCAAATGGATGAGTTACCGTGAGGTAAAAAAGAGGCGTGGTCCATACATCTACCATATCAGAAAGCATAAGAAAGTGTGTGTGTGCATGTGTGTGTGTGTGTGTGTGTGTGTGTATGCAGGGTTAGACTCTGAGTCCAATGCCCTGTGTGTGTGTGTGTGTGTGTGTGTGTGTGTGTGTGTGTGTGTGTGTGTGTGTGTGTGTGTGTGTGTGTGTGTGTGTGTGTGTGTGTGTGTGTGTGTGTGTGTGTGTGTGTGTGTGTGTGTGTGTGTGTGTGTGTTTGTATGCAGGGTTAGACTCCGAGTCCAATGCCATGTGTGTGTGTGTGTGTGTGTGTGTGTGTGTGTGTGTGTGTGTGTGTATGTGTGTGTGTGTGTGTGTGTGTGTGTGTGTGTGTGTGTGTGTGTGTGTGTATGCAGGGTTAGACTCTGAGTCCAATGCCCCTGGTCTTGTACATTCTCTGAATAGTTCATATAGTTCTTTAATCTCAGAGCAGATAACAGTACATCTAATGAAGCCCTGCAGTGGGAATGAATAGTTTCAATAGTCACACTTCTCTTGTGTTGAACAACACCAGCAGTCTAGTAACTATCTGATCTGAGTATTGAGCTACCAGGTCAGTTGAAGGCAGATTTGTTATGTAACCTCTCCTTTTTCTTTCTTTGAAGATTTGTATTGGATTTTACAATATGGCGATAGTCAAGGGAAGCAATCAGTATTACATGTAATCCACAGATTACAACATCTATAGTCTAATTTACTGTATAATGTGTTTACAAAGCTGATATATTATTCTGTCTATCTTATTCCTTATGATATAAAAGGTCCTGCTATGCAAATCAGATCATACAAGTTCTTTTTTTTTTTTTTTTTTGGTGAGAATTGCATTGAGCTGGCGAGCAGAGAAACATCTGAGAACGTTATTTGCCCTGTAGCAGCAGCCATTGCTACCAAGCTTCATCACATGCTGTGCACTATTCTTTGTTCACACCTTTTGATGTAGTTCTGCTTTGCAGCCATATTGAGTTTTTACATGTGTATGGTGTCCATTTTAGGACATCATCATACCTATACGGTGTCCATATTCGAACAGCCTCTGGAGGTTGTTTGATGTGGGAGAACCCTCAGTTACATGGATCTTGGTTCATTCATTCAGATTTGGTGTCAAAAACAAGTTGGCCAATCATCAGTCAGACAAATGTCCATGGCTGGTACTTGGTGTCATAGTCCAACAGACATCAGTCAATGACCTGTTTTCTACTAACAAGGAATCTCCAGTTGAACCAGGGAATGCTTTTTCGTATTCCACCATTACTCCCCAGAGGAGCTCAAACATATAACATATACAGACATTTTCTCCTGAAAATACACATTACTTCAATATTACAGATGGCACATGACATTAAAATAAGATGATGTTAAACCACAGACGTTACTATGGTAATATGTACAGATGCAGGATCTTAATTTGATCACTCTTTTGTTGCTGAGAATTTTCCTGCATAGCAGGAAATGAAAACTTGTGGTGTATTCAAGATTTAAAAAGCCTAAAGTTTGTAATTTCCACTTTTAAATGTCAGAATTCGAAAAAAGGATCAACTCTTACAAAAAATGTCCTTTCATTATAATCCACATAATAATTCACATTTCCTGTTTCTGCAGGATTATTTTCCTGCTGTAGCAAACTGCCTCAAATTAAGATCCTACATCTGTCGGTCTTTTACATTACATTTTACTAATCAACTATTTTTTTTAAATCGACATTCAGTTCATAAATGATTTGCCACTTTCTCCCGACCTTGAGACTATTGAAACCTAGTATTAACAGCATATTATTACACAACTCATGCACAATTGTAATCCAACCCATATCATATTCCCTGTATGCGTCTTAGATCAATAGTCTTGCACAGGAAGTGCTTTGTGCCAGTTGTCCTATTCTTATTGACTTCCGTTCCACCTTAAATAATGACTAAATGGAAAAAGTAATTCATTCAACAACCAGGCCAAGGGAACAGTGAACATTGGCTGAGGATGAACCATCATATCCTGGTTGTTTGATCAGCTTGAGTAAATTGCTCAGAAACATTAACTGCTAACTAAAGCAGTTTAGTTTAGCTAAAAGGTATAATGACTTTGGACTGGATATAGAGAGAGGGTTTAAACTGTACAAGTCAGCACATTTCAGACTGTACATTTCAGACTATACATTTCATACAGCACATTTCAGACTGTACATTTCAGACTGCACATCTCAGACGGCACATTTCATACAGCACATTTCAGACTGTACATTTCAGACTGCACATCTCAGACGGCACATTTCATACAGCACATTTCAGACTGCACATCTCAGACGGCACATTTCATACAGCACATTTCAGACTGTACATTTCAGAATGCACATCTCAGACGGCACATTTCATACAGCACATTTCAGACTGTACATTTCAGACTGCACATTTCAGACTGCACATTTCCGGTGCCCATCTGTCTGAATATTTTTTAATAGCTGTGAAATTGTTGTTTCTGGTGAATTTTGAAGTGAAAAGACATCCCAAAATGTCCTGATAATTTAGTCAACATACACCAATCACAACTAAACAGTGTTGTCAGTATGAATAGTTCAGTCATCACCACACCACTTCTTTAACTACATTTAAATGTCAAAACCAATTATTCTATTTGTGTACCCTTCACCACGCTTGGCTAGAACATGGTCTTGAATAACTCATTTCTTATACCCAATTAACTTAAAAGGAGTCGAGGCAATCTGAGTCCAGAAACGTCTTACTTGGTTACACAATTAAATTGGAGTATTAATTCATAAAATAATTAAGTGAAAGTCAAATTGTAACTCTTCAATATGGAATACAATTCTCAAGCGATATACTTCAAAATAAAACAATCAGTATGGCATCATGCTCAAGCAACAGACTTCAAAAATACATAGCAACAACTCACTGTCATTCACCATGAAGAAAAAATATACACATTCAATAACACTTGTTCTCCCTCTCTGTAATGCCTGTCTCAGACCCCTGCCATTACAACCAAATTAAATCCCAATGCAGGCAACAACATTTGTTTTAGCACTTTGGCGTATTGCTCAAATGAACAGCAGACCTGGTTTTAAAAAACAGATAAAGCAACACCTCACGGCACAACGCCTCTCCCCTATTTGACCTAGATAGTTTGTGTATGTATTGATATGTGGGCTATGTGTGCCGTTTTTAAATGTATGTAGTTCTGTCCTTGAGCTTTTCTTGTCTATTAATGTTCTGTATTATGTCATGTTTCATGTTTTGTGTGGACCCCAGGAAGAGTAGCTGCTGCTTTGACAACAGCAAATGGGGATCCTAATAAAATACCAAATACCAAATGAGGAGTTGAACAGACAGTGCCTTATAACTCCAAATGTTCATCTGATGACCTGTTCGTCCTCTCCCTGCCTGGGTGGTGCGGTCTCTCTCACTCCCTATACTGACTGTCTTTGACCCCAGCCATAATCATGTGACCAAATACCATTATCATATGACAAAGATGGCTGGCATTAACAATGATGGGGTTACCTTATTAACATGAATTAGATTCTGCTGTTTTAGCCAAATGATTTATTTACTGGCTGGCAATATCTATAGCTAGCTACGTGATTACATAGGACCAGTCTATTTTGAATTGTACAGTATAGGTATCTAGCTAGCTATGTAGCCATTCATTAATTTTCTTACAGTCCTCTGCACTCCCACAAATAATTCTGTCCTGCACTTTTCTCCTCTTTGGCATTAGCACCTCCATTAAGGGAACTAGCTACTGTTACTAGGGTGGCGTTGGCACCTCCATTAAGGGAACTAGCTACTGTTACTAGGGTGGCGTTGGCACCTCCATTAAGGGAACTAGCTACTGTTACTAGGGTGGCGTTGGCACCTCCATTAAGGGAACTAGCTACTGTTACTAGGGTGGCGTTGGCACCTCCATTAAGGGAACTAGCTACTGTTACTAGGGTGGCGTTGACACCTCCATTAAGGGAAATAGCTACTGTTACTAGGGTGGCGTTGGCACCTCCATTAAGGGAACTAGCTACTGTTACTAGGGTGGCGTTGGCACCTCCATTAAGGGAACTAGCTACTGTTACTAGGGTGGCGTTGGCACCTCCATTAAGGGAACTAGCTACTGTTTCACTAGGGTGGTGTTGGCACCTCCATTAAGGGGACTAGCTACTGTAACTAGGGTGGTGTTGGCACCTCCATTAAGGGAACTAGCTACTGTTACTAGGGTGGCGTTGGCACCTCCATTAAGGGAACTAGCTACTGTTTCACTAGGGTGGTGTTGGCACCTCCATTAAGGGAACTAGCTACTGTTTCACTAGGGTGGTGTTGGCACCTCCATTAAGGGGACTAGCTACTGTTACTAGGGTGGTGTTGGCACTTCCATTAAGGGAACTAGCTACTGTTACTAGGGTGGCGTTAGCACCTCCATTAAGGGAACTAGCTACTGTTACAAGGGTGGTGTTGGCACCTCCATTAAGGGAACTAGCTACTGTTTCACTAGGGTGGTGTTGGCACCTCCATTAAGGGAACTAGCTACTGTTACTAGGGTGGCGTTAGCACCTCCATTAAGGGAACTAGCTACTGTTTCACTAGGGTGGTGTTGGCACCTCCATTAAGGGAACTAGCTACTGTTACTAGGGTGGTGTTGGCACCTCCATTAAGGGAACTAGCTACTGTTTCACTAGGGTGGTGTTGGCACCTCCATTAAGGGGACTAGCTACTGTTACTAGGGTGGTGTTGGCACCTCCATTAAGGGAACTAGCTACTGTTACTAGGGTGGTGTTGGCACCTCCATTAAGGGAACTAGCTACTGTTACTAGGGTGGTGTTGGCACCTCCATTAAGGGCACCATCTACTGTTACTAGGGTGGTGTTGGCACCTCCATTAAGGGAACTAGCTACTGTTTCACTAGGGTGGTGTTGGCACCTCCATTAAGGGAACTAGCTACTGTTACTAGGGTGGCGTTAGCACCTCCATTAAGGGAACTAGCTACTGTTTCACTAGGGTGGTGTTGGCACCTCCATTAAGGGAACTAGCTACTGTTTCACTAGGATGGTGTTGGCACCTCCATTAAGGGAACTAGCTACTGTTTCACTAGGGTGGTGTTGGCACCTCCATTAAGGGGACTAGCTACTGTTACTAGGGTGGTGTTGGCACTTCCATTAAGGGAACTAGCTACTGTTACTAGGGTGGCGTTGGCACCTCCATTAAGGGAACTAGCTACTGTTACTAGGGTGGCGTTGGCACCTCCATTAAGGGAACTAGCTACTGTTACTAGGGTGGTGTTGGCACCTCCATTAAGGGAACTAGCTACTGTTACTAGGGTGGCGTTGGCACCTCCATTAAGGGAACTAGCTACTGTTACTAGGGTGGCATTGGCTCCTCCATTAAGGGAACTAGCTACTGTTACTAGGGTGGTGTTGGCACCTCCATGAAGGGAACTAGCTACTGTTACTAGGGTGGCATTGGCACCTCCATTAAGGGAACTAGCTACTGTTACTAGGGTGGTGTTGGCACTTCCATTAAGGGAACTAGCTACTGTTGCTAGGGTGGCGTTAGCACCTCCATTAAGGGAACTAGCTACTGTTACAAGGGTGGTGTTGGCACCTCCATTAAGGGAACTAGCTACTGTTTCACTAGGGTGGTGTTGGCACCTCCATTAAGGGAACTAGCTACTGTTACTAGGGTGGCGTTAGCACCTCCATTAATGGAACTAGCTACTGTTTCACTAGGGTGGTGTTGGCACCTCCATTAAGGGAACTAGCTACTGTTACTAGGGTGGTGATGGCACCTCCATTAAGGGAACTAGCTACTGTTTCACTAGGGTGGTGTTGGCACCTCCATTAAGGGGACTAGCTACTGTTACTAGGGTGGTGTTGGCACCTCCATTAAGGGAACTAGCTACTGTTACTAGGGTGGTGTTGGCACCTCCATTAAGGGAACTAGCTACTGTTACTAGGGTGGTGTTGGCACCTCCATTAAGGGCACCATCTACTGTTACTAGGGTGGTGTTGGCACCTCCATTAAGGGAACTAGCTACTGTTTCACTAGGGTGGTGTTGGCACCTCCATTAAGGGAACTAGCTACTGTTACTAGGGTGGCGTTAGCACCTCCATTAAGGGAACTAGCTACTGTTTCACTAGGGTGGTGTTGGCACCTCCATTAAGGGAACTAGCTACTGTTTCACTAGGATGGTGTTGGCACCTCCATTAAGGGAACTAGCTACTGTTTCACTAGGGTGGTGTTGGCACCTCCATTAAGGGGACTAGCTACTGTTACTAGGGTGGTGTTGGCACTTCCATTAAGGGAACTAGCTACTGTTACTAGGGTGGCGTTGGCACCTCCATTAAGGGAACTAGCTACTGTTACTAGGGTGGCGTTGGCACCTCCATTAAGGGAACTAGCTACTGTTACTAGGGTGGCGTTGGCACCTCCATTAAGGGAAATAGCTACTGTTACTAGGGTGGCGTTGGCACCTCCATTAAGGGAACTAGCTACTGTTACTAGGGTGGCGTTGGCACCTCCATTAAGGGAACTAGCTACTGTTACTAGGGTGGCGTTGGCACCTCCATTAAGGGAACTAGCTACTGTTTCACTAGGGTGGTGTTGGCACCTCCATTAAGGGGACTAGCTACTGTTACTAGGGTGGTGTTGGCACCTCCATTAAGGGAACTAGCTACTGTTACTAGGGTGGCGTTGGCACCTCCATTAAGGGAACTAGCTACTGTTTCACTAGGGTGGTTTTGGCACCTCCATTAAGGGAACTAGCTACTGTTTCACTAGGGTGGTGTTGGCACCTCCATTAAGGGGACTAGCTACTGTTACTAGGGTGGTGTTGGCACTTCCATTAAGGGAACTAGCTACTGTTACTAGGGTGGCGTTAGCACCTCCATTAAGGGAACTAGCTACTGTTACAAGGGTGGTGTTGGCACCTCCATTAAGGGAACTAGCTACTGTTTCACTAGGGTGGTGTTGGCACCTCCATTAAGGGAACTAGCTACTGTTACTAGGGTGGCGTTAGCACCTCCATTAAGGGAACTAGCTACTGTTTCACTAGGGTGGTGTTGGCACCTCCATTAAGGGAACTAGCTACTGTTACTAGGGTGGTGTTGGCACCTCCATTAAGGGAACTAGCTACTGTTTCACTAGGGTGGTGTTGGCACCTCCATTAAGGGGACTAGCTACTGTTACTAGGGTGGTGTTGGCACCTCCATTAAGGGAACTAGCTACTGTTACTAGGGTGGTGTTGGCACCTCCATTAAGGGAACTAGCTACTGTTACTAGGGTGGTGTTGGCACCTCCATTAAGGGCACCATCTACTGTTACTAGGGTGATGTTGGCACCTCCATTAAGGGAACTAGCTACTGTTTCACTAGGGTGATGTTGGCACCTCCATTAAGGGAACTAGCTACTGTTACTAGGGTGGCGTTAGCACCTCCATTAAGGGAACTAGCTACTGTTTCACTAGGGTGGTGTTGGCACCTCCATTAAGGGAACTAGCTACTGTTTCACTAGGATGGTGTTGGCACCTCCATTAAGGGAACTAGCTACTGTTTCACTAGGGTGGTGTTGGCACCTCCATTAAGGGGACTAGCTACTATTACTAGGGTGGTGTTGGCACTTCCATTAAGGGAACTAGCTACTGTTACTAGGGTGGCGTTGGCACCTCCATTAAGGGAACTAGCTACTGTTACTAGGGTGGCGTTGGCACCTCCATTAAGGGAACTAGCTACTGTTACTAGGGTGGTGTTGGCACCTCCATTAAGGGAACTAGCTACTGTTACTAGGGTGGCGTTGGCACCTCCATGAAGGGAACTAGCTACTGTTACTAGGGTGGCATTGGCACCTCCATTAAGGGAACTAGCTACTGTTACTAGGGTGGCATTGGCACCTCCATTAAGGGAACTAGCTACTGTTTCACTAGGGTGGCGTTGGCACCTCCATTAAGAGAACTAGCTACTGTTACTAGGGTGGCGTTGGCACCTCCATTAAGGGAACTAGCTACTGTTTCACTAGGGTGGTGTTGGCACCTCCATTAAGGGAACTAGCTACTGTTTCACTAGGGTGGTGTTGGCACCTCCATTAAGGGAACTAGCTACTGTTACTAGGGTGGCGTTGGCACCTCCATTAAGGGAACTAGCTACTGTTACTAGGGTGGCGTTGGCACCTCCATTAAGGGAACTAGCTACTGTTACTAGGGTGGTGTTGGCACCTCCATTAAGGGCACCATCTACTGTTACTAGGGTGGTGTTGGCACCTCCATTAAGGAAACTAGCTACTGTTTCACTAGGGTGGCATTGAGACCTCCATTAAGGGAACTAGCTACTGTTACTAGGGTGGTGTTGGCACCTCCATTAAGGGAACTAGCTACTGTTACTAGGGTGGCGTTGGCACCTCCATTAAGGGAACTAGCTACTGTTACTAGGGTGGTGTTGGCACCTCCATTAAGGGCACCATCTACTGTTACTAGGGTGGCGTTGGCACCTCCATTAAGGAAACTAGCTACTGTTTCACTAGGGTGGCATTGAGACCTCCATTAAGGGCACCATCTACTGTTACTAGGGTGGTGTTGACACCTCCATTAAGGGAAATAGCTACTGTTACTAGGGTGGTGTTGGCATCTCCATTAAGGGAACTAGCTACTGTTTCACTAGGGTGGTGTTGGCACCTCCATTAAGGGAACTAGCTACTGTTTCACTAGGGTGGTGTTGGGAGCTCCATTAAGGGAACTAGCTACTGTTTCACTAGGGTGGTGTTGGCACCTCCATTAAGGGAACTAGCTACTGTTACTAGGGTGGCGTTGGCACCTCCATTAAGGGAACTAGCTACTGTTACTAGGGTGGTGTTGGCACCTCCATTAAGGGAACTAGCTACTGTTACTAGGGTGGTGTTGGCATCTCCATTAAGGGAACTAGCTACTATTACTAGGGTGGTGTTGGCACCTCCATTAAGGGAACTAGCTACTGTTTCACTAGGGTGGCGTTGGCACCTCCATTAAGGGAACTAGCTACTGTTACTAGGGTGGTGTTGGCACCTCCATTAAGGGAACTAGCTACTGTTACTAGGGTGGCGTTGGCACCTCCATTAAGGGAACTAGCTACTGTTACTAGGGTGGTGTTGGCACCTCCATTAAGGGAACTAGCTACTGTTACTAGGGTGGTGTTGGCACCTCCATTAAGGGAACTAGCTACTGTTACTAGGGTGGCGTTAGCACCTCCATTAAGGGAACTAGCTACTGTTTCACTAGGGTGGTGTTGGCACCTCCATTAAGGGAACTAGCTACTTTTTCACTAGGGTGGTGTTGGCACCTCCATTAAGGGAACTAGCTACTGTTACTAGGGTGGCGTTGGCACCTCCATTAAGGGAACTAGCTACTGTTACTAGGGTGGCGTTGGCACCTCCATTAAGGGAACTAGCTACTGTTACTAGGGTGGTGTTGGCACATCCATTAAGGAAACTAGCTACTGTTACTAGGGTGGCATTGGCACCACCATTAAGGAAACTAGCTACTGTTTCACTAGGATGGTGTTAGCACCTCCATTAAGGAAACTAGCTACTGTTACTAGGGTGGCATTGGCACCACCATTAAGGAAACTAGCTACTGTTTCACTGGGATGGTGTTAGCACCTCCATTAAGGGAACTAGCTACTGTTACTAGGGTGGTGTTGGCACCTCCATTAAGAGAACTAGCTACTATTTCACTAGGGTGGTGTTGACACCTCCATTAAGGGAACTAGCTACTGTTTACTAGGGTGGTGTTGGCACCTCCATTAAGGGAACTAGCTACTGTTACTAGGGTGGTGTTGGCACCTCCATTAAGGGAACTAGCTGCTGTTTCACTAGGGTGGTGTTGGCACCTCCATTAAGGGGACTAGCTACTGTTACTAGGGTGCTGTTGGCACCTCCATTAAGGGAACTAGCTACTGTTACTAGGGTGGTGTTGGCACCTCCATTAAGGGAACTAGCTACTGTTACTAGGGTGATGTTGGCACCTCCATTAAGGGCACCATCTACTGTTACTAGGGTGGTGTTGGCACCTCCATTAAGGGAACTAGCTACTGTTTCACTAGGGTGGTTTTGGCACCTCCATTAAGGGAACTAGCTACTGTTACTAGGGTGGCGTTAGCACCTCCATTAAGGGAACTAGCTACTGTTTCACTAGGGTGGTGTTGGCACCTCCATTAAGGGAACTAGCTACTGTTTCACTAGGATGGTGTTGGCACCTCCATTAAGGGAACTAGCTACTGTTTCACTAGGGTGGTGTTGGCACCTCCATTAAGGGGACTAGCTACTGTTACTAGGGTGGTGTTGGCACTTCCATTAAGGGATCTAGCTACTGTTACTAGGGTGGCGTTGGCACCTCCATTAAGGGAACTAGCTACTGTTACTAGGGTGGCGTTGGCACCTCCATTAAGGGAACTAGCTACTGTTACTAGGGTGGTGTTGGCACCTCCATTAAGGGAACTAGCTACTGTTACTAGGGTGGCGTTGGCACCTCCATTAAGGGAACTAGCTACTGTTACTAGGGTGGCATTGGCTCCTCCATTAAGGGAACTAGCTACTGTTACTAGGGTGGTGTTGGCACCTCCATGAAGGGAACTAGCTACTGTTACTAGGGTGGCATTGGCACCTCCATTAAGGGAACTAGCTACTGTTACTAGGGTGGCATTGGCACCTCCATTAAGGGAACTAGCTACTGTTTCACTAGGGTGGCGTTGGCACCTCCATTAAGGGAACTAGCTACTGTTACTAGGGTGGTGTTGGCACCTCCATTAAGGGAACTAGCTACTGTTACTAGGGTGGCGTTGGCACCTCCATTAAGGGAACTAGCTACTGTTACTAGGGTGGCGTTGACACCTCCATTAAGGGAACTAGCTACTGTTACTAGGGTGGTGTTGGCACATCCATTAAGGAAACTAGCTACTGTTACTAGGGTGGCATTGGCACCACCATTAAGGAAACTAGCTACTGTTTCACTAGGATGGTGTTAGCACCTCCATTAAGGAAACTAGCTACTGTTACTAGGGTGGCATTGGCACCACCATTAAGGAAACTAGCTACTGTTTCACTGGGATGGTGTTAGCACCTCCATTAAGGGAACTAGCTACTGTTACTAGGGTGGTGTTGGCACCTCCATTAAGAGAACTAGCTACTATTTCACTAGGGTGGTGTTGACACCTCCATTAAGGGAACTAGCTACTGTTTACTAGGGTGGTGTTGGTACCTCCATTAAGGGAACTAGCTACTGTTACTAGGGTGGTGTTGGCACCTCCATTAAGGGAACTAGCTACTGTTTCACTAGGGTGGTGTTGGCACCTCCATTAAGGGGACTAGCTACTGTTACTAGGGTGGTGTTGGCACCTCCATTAAGGGAACTAGCTACTGTTACTAGGGTGGTGTTGGCACCTCCATTAAGGGAACTAGCTACTGTTACTAGGGTGATGTTGGCACCTCCATTAAGGGCACCATCTACTGTTACTAGGGTGGTGTTGGCACCTCCATTAAGGGAACTAGCTACTGTTTCACTAGGGTGGTTTTGGCACCTCCATTAAGGGAACTAGCTACTGTTACTAGGGTGGCGTTAGCACCTCCATTAAGGGAACTAGCTACTGTTTCACTAGGGTGGTGTTGGCACCTCCATTAAGGGAACTAGCTACTGTTTCACTAGGATGGTGTTGGCACCTCCATTAAGGGAACTAGCTACTGTTTCACTAGGGTGGTGTTGGCACCTCCATTAAGGGGACTAGCTACTGTTACTAGGGTGGTGTTGGCACTTCCATTAAGGGATCTAGCTACTGTTACTAGGGTGGCGTTGGCACCTCCATTAAGGGAACTAGCTACTGTTACTAGGGTGGCGTTGGCACCTCCATTAAGGGAACTAGCTACTGTTACTAGGGTGGTGTTGGCACCTCCATTAAGGGAACTAGCTACTGTTACTAGGGTGGCGTTGGCACCTCCATTAAGGGAACTAGCTACTGTTACTAGGGTGGCATTGGCTCCTCCATTAAGGGAACTAGCTACTGTTACTAGGGTGGTGTTGGCACCTCCATGAAGGGAACTAGCTACTGTTACTAGGGTGGCATTGGCACCTCCATTAAGGGAACTAGCTACTGTTACTAGGGTGGCATTGGCACCTCCATTAAGGGAACTAGCTACTGTTTCACTAGGGTGGCGTTGGCACCTCCATTAAGGGAACTAGCTACTGTTACTAGGGTGGTGTTGGCACCTCCATTAAGGGAACTAGCTACTGTTACTAGGGTGGCGTTGGCACCTCCATTAAGGGAACTAGCTACTGTTACTAGGGTGGCGTTGACACCTCCATTAAGGGAACTAGCTACTGTTACTAGGGTGGTGTTGGCACATCCATTAAGGAAACTAGCTACTGTTACTAGGGTGGCATTGGCACCACCATTAAGGAAACTAGCTACTGTTTCACTAGGATGGTGTTAGCACCTCCATTAAGGAAACTAGCTACTGTTACTAGGGTGGCATTGGCACCACCATTAAGGAAACTAGCTACTGTTTCACTGGGATGGTGTTAGCACCTCCATTAAGGGAACTAGCTACTGTTACTAGGGTGGTGTTGGCACCTCCATTAAGAGAACTAGCTACTATTTCACTAGGGTGGTGTTGACACCTCCATTAAGGGAACTAGCTACTGTTTACTAGGGTGGTGTTGGTACCTCCATTAAGGGAACTAGCTACTGTTACTAGGGTGGTGTTGGCACCTCCATTAAGGGAACTAGCTACTGTTTCACTAGGGTGGTGTTGGCACCTCCATTAAGGGGACTAGCTACTGTTACTAGGGTGGTGTTGGCACCTCCATTAAGGGAACTAGCTACTGTTACTAGGGTGGTGTTGGCACCTCCATTAAGGGAACTAGCTACTGTTACTAGGGTGATGTTGGCACCTCCATTAAGGGCACCATCTACTGTTACTAGGGTGGTGTTGGCACCTCCATTAAGGGAACTAGCTACTGTTTCACTAGGGTGGTTTTGGCACCTCCATTAAGGGAACTAGCTACTGTTACTAGGGTGGCGTTAGCACCTCCATTAAGGGAACTAGCTACTGTTTCACTAGGGTGGTGTTGGCACCTCCATTAAGGGAACTAGCTACTGTTTCACTAGGATGGTGTTGGCACCTCCATTAAGGGAACTAGCTACTGTTTCACTAGGGTGGTGTTGGCACCTCCATTAAGGGGACTAGCTACTGTTACTAGGGTGGTGTTGGCACTTCCATTAAGGGATCTAGCTACTGTTACTAGGGTGGCGTTGGCACCTCCATTAAGGGAACTAGCTACTGTTACTAGGGTGGCGTTGGCACCTCCATTAAGGGAACTAGTTACTGTTACTAGGGTGGTGTTGGCACCTCCATTAAGGGAACTAGCTACTGTTACTAGGGTGGCGTTGGCACCTCCATTAAGGGAACTAGCTACTGTTACTAGGGTGGCATTGGCTCCTCCATTAAGGGAACTAGCTACTGTTACTAGGGTGGTGTTGGCACCTCCATGAAGGGAACTAGCTACTGTTACTAGGGTGGCATTGGCACCTCCATTAAGGGAACTAGCTACTGTTACTAGGGTGGCATTGGCACCTCCATTAAGGGAACTAGCTACTGTTTCACTAGGGTGGCGTTGGCACCTCCATTAAGGGAACTAGCTACTGTTACTAGGGTGGCGTTGGCACCTCCATTAAGGGAACTAGCTACTGTTTCACTAGGGTGGTGTTGGCACCTCCATTAAGGGAACTAGCTACTGTTACTAGGGTGGCGTTGGCACCTCCATTAAGGGAACTAGCTACTGTTACTAGGGTGGCGTTGGCACCTCCATTAAGGGAACTAGCTACTGTTACTAGGGTGGTGTTGGCACCTCCATTAAGGGCACCATCTACTGTTACTAGGGTGGTGTTGGCACCTCCATTAAGGAAACTAGCTACTGTTTCACTAGGGTGGCATTGAGACCTCCATTAAGGGAACTAGCTACTGTTACTAGGGTGGTGTTGGCACCTCCATTAAGGGAACTAGCTACTGTTACTAGGGTGGCGTTGGCACCTCCATTAAGGGAACTAGCTACTGTTACTAGGGTGGTGTTGGCACCTCCATTAAGGGCACCATCTACTGTTACTAGGGTGGCGTTGGCACCTCCATTAAGGAAACTAGCTACTGTTTCACTAGGGTGGCATTGAGACCTCCATTAAGGGCACCATCTACTGTTACTAGGGTGGTGTTGACACCTCCATTAAGGGAACTAGCTACTGTTACTAGGGTGGTGTTGGCATCTCCATTAAGGGAACTAGCTACTGTTTCACTAGGGTGGTGTTGGCACCTCCATTAAGGGAACTAGCTACTGTTACTAGGGTGGTGTTGGCAGCTCCATTAAGGGAACTAGCTACTGTTTCACTAGGGTGGTGTTGGCACCTCCATTAAGGGAACTAGCTACTGTTACTAGGGTGGCGTTGGCACCTTCATTAAGGGAACTAGCTACTGTTACTAGGGTGGTGTTGGCACCTCCATTAAGGGAACTAGCTACTGTTACTAGGGTGGTGTTGGCATCTCCATTAAGGGAACTAGCTACTATTACTAGGGTGGTGTTGGCACCTCCATTAAGGGAACTAGCTACTGTTTCACTAGGGTGGCGTTGGCACCTCCATTAAGGGAACTAGCTACTGTTACTAGGGTGGTGTTGGCACCTCCATTAAGGGAACTAGCTACTGTTACTAGGGTGGTGTTGGCACCTCCATTAAGGGCACCATCTACTGTTACTAGGGTGGTGTTGGCACCTCCATTAAGGAAACTAGCTACTGTTTCACTAGGGTGGCATTGAGACCTCCATTAAGGGAACTAGCTACTGTTACTAGGGTGGCGTTGGCACCTCCATTAAGGGAACTAGCTACTGTTACTAGGGTGGTGTTGGCACCTCCATTAAGGGCACCATCTACTGTTACTAGGGTGGTGTTGGCACCTCCATTAAGGGAACTAGCTACTGTTACTAGGGTGGTGTTGGCATCTCCATTAAGGGAACTAGCTACTATTACTAGGGTGGTGTTGGCACCTCCATTAAGGGAACTAGCTACTGTTTCACTAGGGTGGCGTTGGCACCTCCATTAAGGGAACTAGCTACTGTTACTAGGGTGGTGTTGGCACCTCCATTAAGGGAACTAGCTACTGTTACTAGGGTGGTGTTGGCACCTCCATTAAGGGCACCATCTACTGTTACTAGGGTGGTGTTGGCACCTCCATTAAGGAAACTAGCTACTGTTTCACTAGGGTGGCATTGAGACCTCCATTAAGGGAACTAGCTACTGTTACTAGGGTGGCGTTGGCACCTCCATTAAGGGAACTAGCTACTGTTACTAGGGTGGTGTTGGCACCTCCATTAAGGGCACCATCTACTGTTACTAGGGTGGCGTTGGCACCTCCATTAAGGAAACTAGCTACTGTTTCACTAGGGTGGCATTGAGACCTCCATTAAGGGCACCATCTACTGTTACTAGGGTGGTGTTGACACCTCCATTAAGGGAACTAGCTACTGTTACTAGGGTGGTGTTGGCATCTCCATTAAGGGAACTAGCTACTGTTTCACTAGGGTGGTGTTGGCACCTCCATTAAGGGAACTAGCTACTGTTACTAGGGTGGTGTTGGCAGCTCCATTAAGGGAACTAGCTACTGTTTCACTAGGGTGGTGTTGGCACCTCCATTAAGGGAACTAGCTATTGTTACTAGGGTGGCGTTGGCACCTTCATTAAGGGAACTAGCTACTGTTACTAGGGTGGTGTTGGCACCTCCATTAAGGGAACTAGCTACTGTTACTAGGGTGGTGTTGGCATCTCCATTAAGGGAACTAGCTACTATTACTAGGGTGGTGTTGGCACCTCCATTAAGGGAACTAGCTACTGTTTCACTGGGGTGGCGTTGGCACCTCCATTAAGGGAACTAGCTACTGTTACTAGGGTGGTGTTGGCACCTCCATTAAGGGAACTAGCTACTGTTACTAGGGTGGCATTGGCACCTCCATTAAGGGAACTAGCTACTGTTACTAGGGTGGTGTTGGCACCTCCATTAAGGGAACTAGCTACTGTTACTAGGGTGGTGTTGGCACCTCCATTAAGGGAACTAGCTACTGTTACTAGGGTGGCGTTAGCACCTCCATTAAGGGAACTAGCTACTGTTTCACTAGGGTGGTGTTGGCACCTCCATTAAGGGAACTAGCTACTTTTTCACTAGGGTGGTGTTGGCACCTCCATTAAGGGAACTAGCTACTGTTACTAGGGTGGCGTTGGCACCTCCATTAAGGGAACTAGCTACTGTTACTAGGGTGGCGTTGGCACCTCCATTAAGGGAACTAGCTACTGTTACTAGGGTGGTGTTGGCACATCCATTAAGGAAACTAGCTACTGTTACTAGGGTGGCATTGGCACCACCATTAAGGAAACTAGCTACCGTTTCACTAGGATGGTGTTAGCATCTCCATTAAGGAAACTAGCTACTGTTACTAGGGTGGCATTGGCACCACCATTAAGGAAACTAGCTACTGTTTCACTAGGATGGTGTTAGCACCTCCATTAAGGGAACTAGCTACTGTTACTAGGGTGGTGTTGGCACCTCCATTAAGAGAACTAGCTACTATTTCACTAGGGTGGTGTTGACACCTCCATTAAGGGAACTAGCTACTGTTTCACTAGGGTGGTGTTGGCACCTCCATTAAGAGAACTAGCTACTATTTCACTAGGGTGGTGTTGACACCATTAAGGGAACGAGCTACTGTTACTAGGGTGGTGTTGACAACTCCATTAAGGAAACTAGCTACTGTTACTAGGGTGGTGTTGGCACCTCCATTAAGGAAACTAGCTACTGTTACTAGGGTGGTGTTGGCACCTCCATTAAGGGAACTAGCTACTGTTACTAGGGTGGCGTTGGCACCTCCATTAAGGGAACTAGCTACTGTTACTAGGGTGGCGTTGGCACCTCCATTATGGGAACTAGCTACTGTTTCACTAGGATGGTGTTGGCACCTCCATTAAGGAAACTAGCTACTATTTCACTAGGTTGGTGTTGGCACCTCCATTAAGGAAACTAGCTACTATTTCACTAGGGTGAACAGTGACTCACTGAGTGTTGATCATCTGAATCTGCAGTTGAAAAGAGGAAGATCCTGTGCTAGCTTTATTGCTAGCTTAGCTAGACGCCACATTACAGACTGCACATTTCAGACTGTACAGGCATTTCAGACCACAAGTTTCAGATTGTACTAGCATATTTCAGTACAGTACAATCTGTCTAGATGTGATTTACTGGCCCACATCGAAGCAATGTTTTGACTGCCGTCAGCTTCTTGGAGATCAATGGATTTAGCAACAGCTTTTTTCCTCCCCTGCTTTTCCCTTCTGCTGAACAAAAAGCCAATCTTGTGTAAAGCTTGGAAATGTTAATTAGCAGGTGTGGGTGTCCGTTTGAAAATCTGCATTGTTTATGTCAGGTGAAATAATTATATAAAAAAGGAAATGGGCATGCAGGGTTTTGATTTGAACGTGCTCGTTGCGCAAGTTTAGTTTTTCAGTGATTTCATGATTGGAATGATTGGAATTGGGCTGACACAAGTTCCGGTTCAAAATCTAATTTATACAGCATTTAACCAGGTTTGCAGAGTCATAAGGGCAGAATTAAGACTCTGAAAACATTATCCCTCCCAATATACTGTATGTGTTTTATTTTTCTCACTTTTTATTTGTGGTGTTGAAACAGTCCCGTGTAGCTCAGTTGGTAGCTCAGCTGGTAGAGCATGGCGCTTGCAACGCCAGGGTTGAGGGTTTGATTCCCACGGGTGACCAGTATGAAAATGTATGCACTCACTAACTGTAAGTTGCTCTGGATAAGAGTGTCTGCTAAATGACTAAAATGTAAATAACTTCTGCAGGAAAAGCTCTTTGGGAAACCCCCAGCATTGTTTATTAGCAATGGCACCCTCTTCCCTATATAGTGCACTACTTTTGACCAGAGCTGTATGGGCCCAGGCCAAAAGTAGTGCACTACAGTGGGAATAGGATGCCATTTGGGACACAGACTTACAGTTTCTGTCTGACAAATGATTACATTAGCGCCTGCTTAGTGGCACACTGTTTGAGCCTCTCAGTGAGTCATCACACAGCTCCAGTGTTTTGTTGATTCTGGTCCAGCTGTTAGCTTTCAGTTTCCATGAAATGATGAAATGATGTCTACCACGGTTAGGGTCAATCCATTGCAGTAATTTCCAGGAAAAACTGGAATAGTTTCTAACGTTTTCCTACTTTATTGGCGTGCACTTCACTCTTCTAAATGGTTCTAGAACACAGTTAGGCAAAGGAAAACATACTCCTTGGTATGGTTTTCAGAGGACAGCACACATCTCCATACTCCAACTGCTGAGTCATAGCTCTGAAAATAACTGACAAATGAAAATTAATAACAGTTACATCGTTTCTCCAAAGACGGGAAAAGGAATTGTGAAGGCGCCGGTGACGACTTTTCTTATCTTTTCATTTGAATGATTAGGAAATCATTTCCCTCCGCATTGTCTGCGGCTGAGGCTAATTCTTTTATCACAGAACTTTTAATTAGCTGTATCTCTGTGTTGCAGTACCACACTACGAGCTGAACAAGACTTGATGATGGAGGATGGAGGAAGCACAATATAGTACAGTGTGTTCTATTCTTTTGGTTTGAAAGTCATTTTTTTTTTACATTTTTATAATTAATATACTTTTCTGATCAAGGACTTGGCCTACACAGGGTTTTATGATTTTTAAATTTTTTATAATGAGACATGTTTTGATACACAACATGCAGTGAGGGGTGCTTAGAGGAAAGGCAAGCTGGATAGCTTGAAATAGATTATCTGGATATGGGGTTTAACACATCCTAATGATCTCCGCCTGTTAACATATCATGCTATATGTCTGATGACTTCTCCCAACCCAATATCCAAATAAAACGTCAACCCGTGGTGTAACTGCAGCAACAGAATTACGTCATTGCTCTACGTTTTAATTAAACCATGTGGTGCTGTACCTTAGCTGTCAGTCAAACTCTGCAAAAGTGAAACTAAAACTTAAGTTAGGCATTAATTCCAAGTGGTTAAGTTAAGGGTTAAAGGAAACAAAACAACAACAAAAAAGTGAGTGCCTAGAACTGGGATGTAACACATGCCCCTTAAACGCCCATCCACCATCCCCAGCCACAACGCCCTAGCAAGACGCCAGCCCATCCACCATTCCCAGCCACAACACCCTAGCAACCCGCCAGCCCATCCACCATCCCCAGCCACAACGCCCTAGCAAGCCGCCAGCCCATCCACCATTCCCAGCCACAACGCCCTATCAACCCGCCAGCCCATCCACCATCCCCAGCCACAACGCCCTAGCAAGCCGCCAGCCCATCCACCATCCCCAGCCACAACGCCCTAGCAAGCCGCCAGCCCATCCACCATCCCCAGCCACAACGCCCTAGCAAGCCGCCAGCCCATCCACCATTCCCAGCCACAACGCCCTAGCAAGCCGCCAGCCCATCCACCATCCCCAGCCACAACGCCCTAGCAAGCCGCCAGCCCATCCACCATCCCCAGCCACAACGCCCTAGCAAGCCGCCAGCCCATCCACCATCCCCAGCCACAACGCCTTAGCATGCCGCCAGCCAAATAGATGGTAATCGGTGCTCACGTTGCCCCTAGTGGACACTTTACACTTAACAAGTAGAAGTTACGTTTTTCATACTGGGGGGCCAGTATGAAAAATGTATGCACTCACTAATTGGAAGTCGCTCTGGATAAGAGCGTCTGCTAAATGAATAAACTGTAAGTTAAATACTTTACATTTTTACAAGTAATAGATAAACACTTTACACTTTTCAAGTAACAGTGACCATCCATTATGAAGGACACTCTCAGAACTTTTCTAATTTGCAATTCCCATGAGCGACCACGTCAACAAAAACACAAAAGAGTCAAAAGAGATGTTAAATGTGAGGACGACAGAGATTGATGATCGGTCCTGGTTCATCACAAACATAACTTACAAAAGAACAATGGGCATTTTTTAAACGTTAATACACTCCGAGATAAACTGATTCTCTAAGCGCCCATTATTCATTAATTACTTGGCACGTTCCTTCTTGGTGCATCTTTAAGATTGTCAGCTTTTCCCCTCTCTCCACCCCCTCGCTTCCTGATTATGCGAGGAAATAAATTACAAACAGGAAAATGAAAGTGTGGCAGGTGATTTGTCGGGAAGATAATTTGTTATTGTGTGCATTCAGAAATGATTATCAGAAAAGGTGACCCCTGATCTTGTTGATTACCAAGAGCAGCGAAGCTGCAGTGCTGCCAGTATATCTTCTGTCTTCCATCCTAACTGCTGGGATGATGTTTGATATTTCTCCAGTCAGGATGAGTTTGGTGGCCTTTAAATCTCAGCGTTTGAGAATTACACAAATGTCTTCTTTTCACAAAGTCCCTTAAATGTTTGCTCTATGTAATGGGAAAAAAACATATATATTTGGGTCTATAATATAATATAATTAGAGTGAATGACTCATTGTAATACTATGGTGAAACCCTTAGAGAGCTAACAGCAGAAGACAAAAAAAGGACGCCATCACATATGGAAACAAACCATTTTAAAGTATTTGGATGGTCCTAATATCACATATGGAAACAAACCAAGATAGGAGGTTTGGGAATATGGGAAAACACATGCCTACAAGGAACATACCACACTGTCACAGAAACAAATCACAGAACAATTCCAGAAACTCTTAAGTTTATTTAATAGGATATTCCTATTTTTCTTCTGTTGGATAACATTATGAAAAATACACTTGAGGTACTTCAGTTAACAACATTGGATCAATTCAATTTTCTTTCTGTTACATCCCAAAACCAGATTTTATTTCTCAAATAGCAATTGACATCACAGTAATTCACACCTAGAATAAAAAAGGACGAACTTCTCAAGCTGTGTCAGAACGTTCCTCAACAGAGATGGACTGGCCATACGGCAATCCGGCAAACACCAGATGGGCTGGTCCATTTTTAGCCCAGTGGTCCAGTCTTAATATGGGTTTTTTGTGCAAGCATATAATTATTTGGCTACTAAGTAGGGTTGTGACGATTCCAGTATCATGATACTCAGAAGTATAGTGGTCATGGCAAGGAAACAGAACATGAATCAGATTTAATTTATTGAGGAAAACAGTCCATCATTATGTAAACAAACATCATGATGCTGTCATCCAGAGTCACATTTGTTTATTTTCCAAGCAATAACACACAATATCGTGGTATAGCGATACTGGTATTGTCACAAACCTACTAATAAGGGGGCCTCAATGAAACAACGGGCTGAAGGACAAAAATGGGCTGGTGTATTAGAAATGCCCAGGACGATTTCTGGTCCCAGTCCGTCCCTTAGCTCCAGTATTGTAGCGGGGCTCATGGAATATTTACATAGCCTAAGACTATGGGGTCTGAATGCGGGTAGGATAGCTAGGGCCCAGTGCTTGGTACCGTGTTCAAAGGAAAGGAATAGAAAGCCCAGAGGATTCATGACGGCGTAGGAGTATTGTCTCTGAAAAACAGCAGTGCTGCTGGTAAGAAGAAACACCTTGATTTAAAATGCAGTTATAAAGCCATGCAGGCATAGAAGGGAGAAGAGGAGCCTAGGAAAGCCAGCAAACAGGAGTGTGATCAGAATGGGAAGTGGGAAGCAGAGGAGGTAGCTAGAACGAAAGCACAATACGCCTACAGATGTTGGATCTTAATTTGACCAGTATTGTTGCAGAAAAATATTCCTGCAGCAACAGGATTTTAACGTTTAGTCCACAATGTTGCTTGATCAGAGGTTAAGCTGTTAGCTGGCCAAAGGTAGGCTACATGAAAAGTGCGATACTGTTAATATAACCGTGTGTTAGTGCTGTTTTTTGGTGAATTTATTTAAGTCACAAAGCTCATCTGTGATGCAGGAAAATTCTCAGCAACAAAAGAGTGATCAAATTAAGGTCCTACACATGTATATAGTTCCGAGGATGATTTATAGTCACACATTCAGGAATGATGGAGATGGTGTCTGGTGTCTTGCTAAGGAGGAGAGTTCATATAATTTTAAGGGTAGATGTTTCTCTAATAAAGAGGGAGACTGTATGTAGCTGGGTTGTGTGTCGGGAATGGTCGTACACAATACATTTCCAGGTGTCCAGGAACCCTTGATAAACGTGGATGCAAACAACTAAAGATCAGCTTTGTTATCCAGTTGGGAACAGAATACTTTTTATTGGAAGCAAGAGTGACTAATTGTCATCAGCATTAGTATTTCCTGAACTGAAGCAGTTCAACTTCCACATTCACCCCCTCTCACCATTCAATCTCTTTTAATATGCAGCTTCTTCATACACAACAAGAACCATGTCTGTCTCACTCACAGCTGGCAGTATTTCCCTGGATGAACCCGTAGCTATTATTTAGACGTAATTAAACGAGGACTCCGTGACATGCCCTGGGACATGGAGAGATCTGCATAATCAATTACACAGGCAGCCAAGGCCATGCCAGCCAGATAAACTTTGGGAAACACGTCTCCATGCTTCTCCATGACAATGGTGGCATTGTGGAGGCACACAACAAACAGATCTTCTGGGTGTTCGCAGCGAATATTCCTCAGTCTGTCTATAGCTACACACTAAGAGGGACACCAAGAGGGACACCAAGGGGACACACCAAGGGGACACACCAAGGGGACACACCAAGGGGACACACCAAGGGGACACACCAAGGGGACACCAAGGGGACACACCAAGAGGGACACCAAGGGGACACACCAAGAGGGACACCAAGGGGACACCAAGGGGACACACCAAGAGGGACACACCAAGGGGACACACCAAGGGGACACCAAGGGGACACACCAAGAGGGACACCAAGGGGACACACCAAGAGGGACACCAAGAGGGACACCAAGGGGACACACCAAGAGGGACACACCAAGAGGGACACCAAGGGGACACCAAGGGGACACACCAAGAGGGACACCAAGGGGACACACCAAGAGGGACACCAAGAGGGACACACCAAGAGGGACACACCAAGAGGGACACACAAAGAGGGACACACCAAGAGGGACACCAAGAGGGACACCAAGAGGGACACCAAGGGGGCACACCAAGAGGGACACCAAGGGGACACCAAGGGGGCACACCAAGAGTGACACCAAGAGGGACACCAAGAGGACACACCAAGAGGGACACACCAAGAGGGACACCAAGAGGGACACCAAGGGGGCACACCAAGAGGGACACCAAGGGGACACACCAAGGGGACACACCAAGAGGGACACCAAGGGGGCACACCAAGAGTGACACCAAGAGGGACACCAAGAGGACACACCAAGAGGGACACACCAAGAGGGACACCAAGAGGGACACCAAGAGGGACACCAAGAGGACACACCAAGAGGGACACACCAAGAGGGACACCAAGGGGGACACCAAGAGGACACACCAAGAGGGACACCAAGAGGGACACACCAAGGGGACACACCAAGAGGGACACCAAGGGGGCACACCAAGAGGGACACCAAGGGGGCACACCAAGAGGGACACCAAGAAGGACACCAAGAGGGATACCAAGGGGACACACCAAGAGGGACACACCAAGGGGACACCAAGAGGGACACCAAGAGGGACACCAAGGGGGCACACCAAGAGGGACACCAAGAGGGACACACCAAGGGGACACACCAAGAGGGACACACCAAGAGGGACACCAAGAGGGACACACCAAGGGGACACCAAGAGGGACACACCAAGAGGGACACCAAGAGGGACACCAAGAGTGACACCAAGAGTGACACCAAGAGGGACACCAAGAGGGACACCAAGGGGACACACCAAGAGGGACACACCAAGAGGGACACCAAGAGGGACACACCAAGGGGACACCAAGAGGGACACACCAAGAGGGACACCAAGAGGGACACCAAGAAGGACACCAAGAGGGACACACCAAGGGGACACACCAAGAGGGACACCAAGAGGGACACACCAAGAGGGACACCAAGAGGGACACACCAAGGGGACACCAAGAGGGACACACCAAGAGGGACACCAAGAGGGACACACCAAGGGGACACCAAGAGGGACACACCAAGAGGGACACCAAGAGGGACACCAAGAAGGACACCAAGAGGGACACACCAAGGGGACACACCAAGAGGGACACCAAGAGGGACACACCAAGAGGGACACCAAGAGGGACACACCAAGGGGACACCAAGAGGGACACACCAAGAGGGACACCAAGAGGGACACACCAAGGGGACACCAAGAGGGACACACCAAGAGGGACACCAAGAGGGACACCAAGAAGGACACCAAGAGGGACACACCAAGGGGACACACCAAAAGGGACACACCAAGAGGGACACCAAGAGGGACACACCAAGGGGACACCAAGAGGGACACCAAGAGGGACACCAAGAGTGACACCAAGAGTGACACCAAGAGGGACACCAAGAGGGACACCAAGAGGGACACCAAGGGGACACACCAAGAGGGACACCAAGAGGGACACCAAGGGGACACACCAAGAGGGACACACCAAGAGGGACACACCAAGAAAGCTCTGAGTGTGACTGCTAGTATTGGGTCTATTTAGATGCCAATGACTCTGTTGGGTTACAACATCATGAACTTCATGACTATTGGCCCTTGAGAAAAATCTGTTCATAATTGGTAGCCAAGAGGACTGCTTTGAACTCCGCAATACCAATGCTAGGCTACTGCTAAACTATTGCTACTTAAACAAACACACATTTTGGGTTGTTGAGGATCATTTGGATAAACTACCCCATTAAGAACAGAAAGATCATTTTCAAAAGTGACACCCTTTCCTGTCCCCCCCATATTTCTTTATTATTTGGTGTCCGCAAGGTTCCGTCCATGTCAAGACTACTGTTTATAGGTTTGTATCCCATGGTTCTGAACGCTCCTAACACCCCCAAGATATATTACCCTGTTAATGAATTCAAGTTAAATGTGGGCACTATCCACCACGCATCCCTTTAAGGCCTGAGCCTGTTTTCATACTTTCCCTCTGCATTTAATTAAAATCTGTAATGAAAATTGCACAGAGTGCAGTAGTGGTGTATGAGGTTAAGTGTTCAGGGCTAGTTTCTGCACTTCTCTGCAGATTGTGATCATAAACTCCTCAGGTGGATGCAGAGAGAAATGTGTTTTAACAGGGGGAGAATAATCAATGCCCGTCAGAAAGATGCATGATTTCAGCTCTTGGGATGAATACCTGCACATGCAATACATTTATCATGTTGATTCCCCATGTGGCTCAAATAGAGCACATTGACTTTCCTCAGACATCATTGCTGCAGTGTGTTGACTGTCTATGTTGGCTTATCTCAGACATCACTGCTGCAGTGTGTTGACTGTCTATGTTGGCTTATCTCAGACATCATTGCTGCAGTGCGTTGACTGTGAATTGACTTTCCTCAGACATCACTGCTGCAGTGTGTTGACTGTCTATGTTAACTTTCCTCAGACATCATTGCTGCAGTGTATTGACTGTTCATGCTGGACTTAAATATTTGAACTGAAGTGTTTAAACTATTGTAGAACCTACACAAATCAGACGTGTTACTGTACGTCTGAATAATGTTTACTAACTGTACACAGAATGATATGTTGAAGAAAGTGGCAAACATAACAACGTCAGTGATGGTACAAATAACAGACTCAAAACAGTAATAATAATAATAATATGCCATTTAGCAGACGCTTTTATCCAAAGCGACTTACAGTCGTGCGTGCATACATTGTTGTGTACAGGTGGACCCGGGGATCGAACCCACTACCTTGGCGTTACAATCGCCGTGCTCTACCAGCTGAGCTACAGAGGACCACAGTCCTTCCACAGTCCTATATTCAGTGGTGGTGTGTTTTCCTTCCTGGAGTATGAAGCTGGCCTGTTTTTCCTAGAGATGTGGTGGATGTTGATCTTTCACACCATCAGGTTCAGGTGATTGATAACCCCATTTCAACCCTCAGACCAGTCACACCTATTAACCGCCCCACTGACCACTCTCTGTGGATCTCTCTCTCTCTCTCTCTCTCTCTCTCTCTCTCTCTCTCTCTCTCTCTCTCTCTCTCTCTCTCTCTCTCTCTCTCTCTCTCTCTCTCTCTCTCTCTCTCTCTCATTCTCTGTCTATCTCACTCCCCCCCCCTCTCTCTGATGTTTCCTTGCCTCAGCAGTTGATTGATTTGTAGGTCAACACATAGACATGTGATGGATGGATTGGGGGAGATGTGTGAAAAACTAGTCACCACCGTTGTTCAGTATCTGCCCCTCTTGGAAGAATCGATGTAAGTAGACAATTCACCTTAGATAGGAGACAAATTGATTGTACATTTACAAAATGTAACCGTCAAGTAAATTGATCAGTACAGGACATCACTGGATGTGCAGTTTTATAAAGATAAAGCAACCATGAGGTGGTGTGATCATATAGAAGTAGCTATATGTTGGAGAACATTAACTACCCTATGTGCAGTAACTACTCTGGAAGATACATTACTAAGAATCCCGCTTACATTTGTTTTCTTGTGGAGTAAATTAATTATATGTTGTTTTGGAACATGACTTGACTCAATTAACATTTCCCATTCTGGGTCCTCATTGAATGAATTTAATTCCAATATATTTTACTGTGGGAGCTATCATGATTTGGAACAGAACAGTTGTAATTCCCCACTTGCACACACACACACACACACACACACACACACACACACACACACACACACACACACACACACACACACAAACACACACACACTCACACACATACTAACACACACACTCACATACACACACACACACACACATAAACATATACACCCACACTCACATACACACACACACACACACACACACACACACTTACATACACACACAAACACAGTCACATACACACACAGTCAATGCTGCTGTTCTATATATATACACTGCTCAAAAAAATTAAGGGAACACTAAAATAAAACATCCTAGATCTGAATGAACTGAAATAATCTTATTAAATACTTTTTTCTTAACATAGTTGAATGTGCTGACACAAAAATTATCAATGGAAATCAAATTTATCAACCCATGGAGGTCTGGATTTGGAGTCACCCTCAAAATTAAAGTGGAAAACCACACTACAGGCTGATCCAACTTTGATGTAATGTCCTTAAAACAAGTCAAAATGAGGCTCAGTAGTGTGTGTGGCCTCCACGTGCCTGTATGACCTCCCTACAACGCCTGGGCATGCTCCTGATGAGGTGGCGGATGGTCTCCTGAGGGACCTTCTCCCAGACCTGGACTAAAGCATCCGCCAACTCCTGGACAATCTGTGGTGCAACGTGGCATTGGTGGATGGAGCGAGACATGATGTCCCAGATGTGCTCAATTGGATTCAGGTCTGGGGAACGGGCGGGCCAGTCCATAGCATCAATGCTTTCCTCTTGCAGGAACTGCTGACACACTCCAGCCACATGAGGTCTAGCATTGTCTTGCATTAGGAGGAACCCAGGGCCAACCGCACCAGCATATGGTCTCACAAGGGGTCTGAGGATCTCATCTCGGTACCTAATGGCAGTCAGGCTACCTCTGGCGAGCACATGGAGGTGGATGCACATGGAGGGCTGTGCGGCCCCCCAAAGAAATGCCACCCCACACCATGACTGACCCACCGCCAAACCGGTCATGCTGGAGGATGTTGCAGGCAGCAGAATGTTCTCCACTGTGTCTCCAGACTCTGTCACGTCTGTCACGTGCTCAGTGTGAACCTGCTTTTATCTGTGAAGAGCACAGGGCGCCAGTGGCGAATTTGCCAATCTTGGTGTTCTCTGGCAAATGCCAAACGTCCTGCACGGTGTTGGGCTGTAAGCACAACCCCCACCTGTGGACGTTGGGCCCTCATACCACCCTCATGGAGTCTGTTTCTGACCGTTTGAGCAGACACATGCACATTTGTGGCCTGCTGGAGGTCATTTTGCAGGGCTCTGGCAGTGCTCCTCCTGCTCCTCCTTGCACAAAGGCGGAGGTAGCAGTCCTGCTGCTGGGTTGTTGCCCTCCTACGGCCTCCTCCACGTCTCCTGATGTACTGGCCTGTCTCCTGGTAGCGCCTCCATGCTCTGGACACTACGCTGACAGACACAGCAAACCTTCTTGCCACAGCTCGCATTGCTGTGCCATCCTGGATGAGCTGCACTACCTGAGCCACTTGTGTGGGTTGTAGACGCCGTCTCATGCTACCACTAGAGTGAAAGCACCGCCAGCATTCAATAGTGACCAAAACATCAGCCAGGAAGCATAGGAACTGAGAAGTGGTCTGTGGTCACCACATGCAAAACCAGTCCTTTATTGGGGGTGTCTTGCTAATTGCCTATAATTTCCACCTGTTGTCTATTCCATTTGCACAACAGCATGTGACATTTATTGTCAATCAGTGTTGCTTCCTAAGTGGACAGTTTGATTTCACAGAAGTGTGATTGACTTGGAGTTACATTGTGTTGTTTAAGTGTTCCCTTTATTTTTTTGAGCAATATGTTATATTGCTTCCAACAGAGACACCCAGGTTGAAGTAGATAACAACATACTCCGAACCAAAACAAGTTACTTACCAAATATAAAGGGGTTGACAAGAAATCACCAAACATTACCACTAAGAATTGGAAAGCCTATAAAGACAGACACAATAACTTATTTTAGGAAAACTGAGGAGTTCCCTAGTGAGTCATGCGGAGGGAGATTATGATGTATTTCAATGGAGCTGCCTGGGATGAGTGTCCTGCTATAGTTAGACACAGACAGACTTACATTCAACACCCAGATACTGCCACTCTGATGCCGAGAGAGAGAGAGAGAGAGAGAGAGAGAGAGAGAGAGAGAGAGAGCGAGAGAGAGAGAGAGAGAGAGAGAGAGAGAGAGAGAGAGAGAGAGAGAGAGAGAGAGAGAGAGAGAGAGAGAGAGAGAGAGAGAGAGCAAGAGAGAGAGAGATGTTTCCAACAGTGAAGTGTCAAAAATTATACATTCCCCTTTTGGGTTGAAACCTCAATAGCCAAACTCTAAATTATATATCTTGTCCATTTCTCATGGTTATATATTTAAAAAAACACTAAAGAAATATTATTTATTTGCTTTCTTGACAACCTCCGTATCCCTGCAGTAGTGATACGAGTCGTCAAATGCATCCTCCCAACCTACATTTCACAGAGCTACTGTTTGCTGATGATCTGGTGCTTCTGTCACCAACCAAAGAGGGCCTACAGCAGCACCTAGATCTTCTGACAGTAAATCTCAGTAAGACAAAAATAACGGCGTTCCAAAAAGGTTCCAGTTGCCAGGACCACAAATACAAATTCCATCTAGACACCGTTGCCCTAGAGCACACAAAAAACAATACATATCTCGGCCTAAACATCAGCGCCACAGGTAACTTCCACAAAGCAGTGAACGATCTGAGAGACAATGCAAGAAGGGCCTTCTACGCCATCAAAAGGAACATAAAATTAGACATACCAATTAGGATCTGGCTAAAAATACTTGAATCAGTTATAGAACCCATTGCCCTTTATGGTTGTGAGGTCTGGGGTCCGCTAACCAACAAAGAATTCACAAAATGGGACAAACACCAAATTGAGACTCTGCATGCAGAATTCTGCAAGAATATCCTCAGTGTACAACGAAAAACACCAAATAATGCATGCAGAGCAGAATTAGGCCGATACCTGCTAATTATCAAAATCCAGAAAAGAGCCGTTAAATTCAATAACCACTTAAAAGGAAGCGATTCCCAAACCTTAACAAAGTCATCACCTACAGAGAGATGAACTTGGAGAAGAGTCCCCTAAGTAAGCTGGTCCTGGGGCTCTGTTCACAAACACAAACAGACCCCACAGAGCCCCAGGACAACAACAACAACACAATTAGACCCAACCAAATCATGAGAAAACTAAAAGAGAATTACTTGACACATTGGAAAGAATTTACAAAAAAAAACAGAGCAAACTAGAATGCTATTTGGCCCAAAACAGAGAGTACACAGTCGCAGAATACCTGACCACTGTGACTGACCCACACTTAAGGAAAGCTTTGACTATGTACCGACTCAGTGAGCATAGCCTTGCTATTGAGAAAGGCTGCCGTAGGTAGACCTGGTTAATGATGTAAATGTAAATGTAAAACTAACCTGATTCAGTTGATCAACCAGCTAATTATTAGAATCAGGTAGCTCTCCAGGAACAGGGTTGGAAAGCCCTGATATGATAGGGGGAACAGGATAACAACAGCAAAAACTGTAGTAGTAATAATCTACGCTCTCACAAAAAGGTGCTAGTTAGTACCAGAAAAGGGTTTTTCATTTTGTCCCTGTAGGGGATTCCCTTTTTTTGGTTGTGAATAACCTTTTTATATTGGTTCTTTGTATAACCATTACACTGTTCTAACCAGAGGGTTCTTCATTACACGGTTCTAACCAGAGGGTTCTTCATTACACTGTTCTAACCAGAGGGTTCTTCATTACACTGTTCTAACCAGAGGGTTCTTCATTACACTGTTCTAACCACACTTGGGATTTGCACTGACAACCTCTTGGTTGCCAGCAACCTGACTTTCCTGCTACGCCACTGTATCTGTGGGAATGACAGAGCTTGTTAAAATATTAGAATCAATAGACATTCTGTAATTTGTCCCTATGGGGGAACCCTTTTGGGTGCCATGTAGAACCTTATATTTTTTAGAACCCTCTCACAAGAAACCCTGGTGGGTTATTAGTTTGTCCTTGTAGGGGAACCCAAATGGGTTCTACGTAGAACCCTCTCATGAAGAACCCTCTGGTTCCAGGGTTTTGTCATCTGTCCCTATGGGTCAGGGGTGTCAAACTCATTCCATGGTGGGCCTAGTGTCTGCAGGTTTTTGGTTTTTTCTTTCCATTAAGTTGTAGACAACCAGGTGTAGGGAGTTTCTTATTAATTAGTGACCTTAATTCATCAATCAAGTACAAGGGAGAAGCGAAAACCCGCAGACACTCGGCCCTCCGTGGAATGAGTTTGAGACCTGTGCTATAGGGGAACCCTTTTGGGTGCCATTTAGAACCCTCTCATGAAGAACCCTCTGGTTCCAGGTAGAACCAATGGCAGGTTCTATAGTTATACTTATACGATACTTCTTGTGACAACTTTTTGGTCACCAGGAAGTTCATGTTCATGCTGCAACTAGTTATTGAAACAAATCACAGTAACTTACTGAAGCTATCTCTGTCACGCTCACTGAGCTGCACTGAAGGTGTGGTGGGAAGGACAGTTTGCTGTCAACCAAGTGTGCTCACCACAAAGAATGCTTAGTAGTTGCTATCTTGTAATCACAAAAGTTCAATGAAAGTACAGTAAGTTACTGGCAGCTAGTTGCAAGTAAGGTACTAGCAGTTAATGGCTATTAAGTTACTGTGAATTTTACAATAACTTACTGACAGCTTGTTGCCAGTTAGGTAACACAAAATTCACAGCAACTTCCAGGCAACTATTAAGTTACTGTGAAATGGACAATTACCTCTTAACAGTGCAGCTCTTTTTTGTCACATGCTCTTACAAAGATGGCAGAACGGACAGTGTTAAAAGTGGTGCTCAACCTTTGACAGCATAACTATCAACCACTTAAACTGGTACAACCCTTCCACTGAAGGTTGGCACAAATACACAAAATTCAGTAACTTGTTGTTGTTTACCTTACTTTCATTTCAACCAGTAGCCTGTAGTGTACTGTACAATTACAGGAACGTTTTAGCAGTGTAGCATTTCATGACATGAAGGAAAACATGGAGGAGAGGGAAAGACCAGGATGTTCCTTCACAACCATCACCGCAGTAAAGAACCCTTCTTGATATGCAAAACAAAACACCTGACAAAGAATCCCTCAAGAACCTTTTAGAGTATGTTCTATGACAACTACAGTACCATAGGTCTCCATGTCACACAACCTGAGGCTGTCAAACTGTGTAAAAGCTGTCGGCTAATGTAACAGTGACAGGCATGCCCACACAAACATGCATGCACGCACGCACCCACACACGCGCACACACACACACACACACACACACACACACACAAACACACACACACAGGTGATAAGACAGCGATTTACTTAGCGATGAATTATTCAGTGATCATTATGGTAGCTTATTTCTCGGCACTGTCAGAGTGAAACGGAAAAGACCCAAATGGCACTAATTTTGACCATAGAGAATCCCATATGGCTTTGGTCAAAAGTAGTGCACTTTTATAGGGAATAGCCTGCCATTTGGGACGCACACAAAAGACAGCACCTGAGAAGAAGGCTTTCGATTCAGAGGGCTTATCATTACTACATGGTCAGTGGTGAACACTTTTGTGTTACATGAAGCCAACCTCACATCGCTGCAGTCAGAATACTGGGCATGCTGTATGTTCGGTATTATGTTCTCAGGGTTGGGCTCAATTCCATTTCAATTCAGGAAGTACACTGACATTCCTATTCTAATTCCAATTCTCCTCAATTGTTTTCAATTCGGAATATGTGGAGTTGGAATTTGGTTTGCTTTCTCAGTTGACTGGAATTGAAATGGAATTGACCCCAACACTGCTATGTTATGCAGTACAGTAGACCTATTGTTAGATATTGAAAGTGGGGGATGTGAGACCAGTTGCAGGGAGCGGGGGTAAATTCGATTTGGGATGTTGAATATCCCTGTCAATAGTCACGACCTGGAAACAAAATGCTGTATATGTCCAAAACACGTTCTCAAACTATTTGAAGAGAAAAAAAAAACATGGTGGTCATTTCAGATATCCTTCAGTTATGATGACTAGCACAAGATCTACTGGATTATTATGTCTTTAACCTGCCTGAAGGATATCTGAAAGTGACCCGAGTGGCGCAGTGGTCTAAGGCACTGCATCGCAGTGCTAGCTGTGCCACTAGAGATCCTGGTTTGAATCCAGGCTCTGTCGTAGCCGGCCACGACCGGGAGACCCATGGGGCAGCGCACAATTGGCCCAGCGTCGTCCAGGGTAGGGGAGGGAATGGCCGGCAGGGATGTAGCTCAGTTGGTAGAGCATGGCGTTTGCAACGCCAGGGTTGTGGGTTTGATTCCCACAGGGGGCCAGTATAAAAAATAATGTATGCACTCACTAACTGTAAGTCGCTGTGGATAAGAGCGTCTGCTAAATGACTAAAATGTAAATGTAAAATTTTTATGAAAACACACTGCTGCACTGCAAATAAACAGACTGGTCTCAACTAACCCCTCAGTCAGGTCACTGCAGTCTTCTAATTACTAAGCAAGGTCTGTAGGCGACTTACCAAGGCTGTGTGTCAAAGGGGACTCTATTCCCTTTATAGTGCGCTGCTATTTACCAAGGCACATAGGGGTCTGGTCAAATGTAGTGCGCTATGTAGGGAATAGGGTGCCATTAAAACAAACCAAAAATGACCTTTATTTTGACGGGGAGTCATGCTGAGACCAAGGTCTCTTTTTCAGAAAGACGAACAGAAATCTACACATCAATACATCATGAAAATCAGAACAGAGATACAAAACACTATCATATAAAATCAGACCCATTCTTGGGACGTAGTTAAGGTCTACCTGCGGATAGCTAGCTATACCGTTTCACTTTGAGGTCAAGATCTCTTATTTAACCTTTAACCTTGAGTCAGAGCCTTGGTCTGCTCAGACAGACATGTCATCGGTGTGTTAGCATTGGGCCAGCCTGAGGTCTGCCTAAAGGGCAAACATGGCTTAGAAGGGATCTATACTTAGCTACCGCCATACTGATAGGGGACTGGGGTTAGAGAGAGCAAAGGATAGAGGAAGGGAGAGTGGGAGGGAGGAAGAGAGAGTGGGAGAGAGGGAGAGGGGGAGAGGGGAGAGAGAGAGAGAGAGAGAGAGAGAGAGAGAGAGAGAGAGAGAGAGAGAGAGAGAGAGAGAGAGAGAGAGAGAGAGAGAGAGAGAGAGAGAGAGAGAGAGAGAGAGAGTTGGCAGCTGTCCTGGAAAGTTGGCACTTGGCATTCAGCCTCGTCGCATGTCACCGGAGAGATACCCTCAATTGTGTTTTTAATCTTTTCATAAAGCTCTGTAAAGTGTGTGTGTGAGAGTGTGTGTCAGGAGTCTCCCACAACACCTCCAGGTCTTCATTCTGGCTCTGGCCCTGTGTAATATCCATGTGGGCCTGTTTCGGGTCGCTCCTGATGGTCCAACCACTGTGTAATATCCATGTGGGCCTGTTTCGGGTCACTCCTGATGGTCCAACTGGCTGCCTGAAAAAGTGAGAGATTTTAATACTTTAAAGGGGTAATCCGGGATTGGTACATCAATTTTTTGAACTTTTAAATTAATGATATATAGCCATTGATTCTTGAAGAATGCAACTTCCATAGCTCTCTGTCTATGATTTTGAGAGTGGTTGCATTTCTCCAGCCCCATCACTCAGCTGTTTATCCAAAAAAGTGGCAGGGTCACGACGTTGTTGTTTTTTGAATACTGGATTTCCCCTTTAATACCTTAATACTGCAGTTACAGCTTCATCCATGCCAAACAACTCTGCTAGGGGACCTCAATCTGCAAGAGATCAGATTTATTTTTAATGATATGGACTGGGCACTTGGTTTGGTGGAGGGATGAAAAACAAGCCATTCTCTCTTTAGACATCAACACTGTTATTGAAGTGACAGATACTAAAAGTGCATCCCAAATGGCACCCTATTCCATTTATAGTGCACTACTTTGACCAGGGTCCCTAGGGAAATAGGGTGCCATTTTGGGACGCATGCTGAGTCCGTCACATTAGTATGGATGACAATGTCAGGCAGCCTGGTGCTGGGACTGATTAGTAATCCCTGACTGTCTCGTCCCCCGACGCAAACACAAAAGCAAAATTGGCAGTTGAACAGTATTTCCATTTGATGGAGTTCACAGCGTTCCCCTGGAGTACTACATGACATTACTCTAATGTGGACATTATGTTCAGTTAGACCTCTACGGAGAGAGAGAGATAACTGGAGTTGTTTTGTGGTCAAGCCAATGATGTTAGGCCCTGTCCAGAAATAACCCCTTACCCCCTAGGCACTAGCCACTTGTCCAGGGAGAGGGGACTGGAGTTGTTTAGTGGTCAAGACATTGTGTTAGGTTAGGCTCTGTCCAGAAACAACCCCTAGCCCCTAAACACTACCTCCTCAACACTTGTGTAGATCTGAAAGAATTTGATAAGTGTAAGCAATATGGCCAGCCTATCAGAGGTTAAGGTGGAGTTTGTGCTATGCCTGACAGCTCTTGTTTTGTCATTTCGGGATAATAAGAACACAATATTGAGAGTTTGCAAAAGCAGGATCCAAAATGTTATTTTTAGCACAATATAATGTGTGATATCATGTTCAGTAGCCAATACGATTTTAAATCCAAATGTCTCTATAATAATCCTCAATCCTTTAAATTGAATTAATTTCTGTAGAGACAAACTTCCCAAACCTTGAAATATGTGTTCACAACCCACAGTGCCAGGTTTAACATAAATGTTAGCTGCCATATGGCATGATGATCTTTCCAGATTTAAAATGGCTTGAGATAAACAATTAGTTCCTCACACGCAACAGCTGTGCAACTAGAGATCATTGAATCAATATCTACGTCCCAAAAGGCACCCTAATCCCTACATAGTGCACTACTGCCCTGGTCAAAAGTAGTGCACTATGTAGGGAATAGAGTGCAATTTGGGACACAGCCTATAAGAAAATATCAGCCTCCCATTACAATATTAAAACAAAGATTGTGAGGTAGGCGCAACAACACATTTGCCAGACTTTTGCAGACAATCCAAATCAAATTAAGCAGTCAAATATGTTCAGACTTAAGCAACTTATATATGTGAGAGTGTAGGAGGTTTCATAAATGTTAATGTCCCTTATGTGACAGAGTATTGTGCACTGTTAACAATATTGTGACACAAACATTAGCACTTTCATTGTGTTGGCTCTGGAAGCCCTCATTGGCAGCAATACGTAAACAGTTTCAGTAGAACAACAGATATCACAGCTATATCAACATAGCTCAAAATACCTTTCGAAGTAATGCTGCCTTCCACTCTTTCTCAACAATATTATTTTTTCCATGTGATTGTAAACAAGCTAAGGATATGGATTGGAATATGTAATATGGTAGATGAGAGTTCCTATACAGGAGAAGAAAGTGAGATATTATCAAGTATTCATCGTTGTCAGAACCTGGACCTTGACAAATCCCCTTACAGTCCCCATACCTCCTGATGCGCCTGTTGAGGAGCTGTCCACGGTCCCTATACCTCCTGATGCGCCTGTTAAGGAGCTGTCCACGGTCCCTATACCTCCTGATGCGCCTGTTAAGGAGCTGTCCACGGTCCCTATACCTCCTGATGCGCCTGTTAAGGAGCTGTCCACGGTCCCTATACCTCCTGATGCGCCTGTTAAGGAGCTGTCCACGGTCCCTATACCTCCTGACATACCTGTTGAGGAGCTGTCCACGGTCCCTATACCTCCTGACGTACCTGTTGAGGAGCTGTCCACGGTCCCTATACCTCCTGACGTGCCTGTTGAGGAGCTGTCCACGGTCCCTATACCTCCTGACGTACCTGTTGAGGAGCTGTCCACGGTCCCTATACCTCCTGACGTGCCTGTTAAGGAGCTGTCCACGGTCCCTATACCTCCTGACGTGCCTGTTGAGGAGCTGTCCATGGTCCTCATACCTCCTGACGCTCCTGTTGAGGAGCTGTCCATGGTTCTGGACATAGTATTATCTATTAGAATACTAGGAGAAATGTAATAGGATCTCTATGCTTCTGAACACGTTTTTTGTTGTTGCAGCTGTGGTTGTAAGGAAATTGCTGCAGCTGTGGCTGCTGTCCTTGGTGCTGAATGTGTACTAATGGGTGCTGCTGCTGCTGTGGCTGGTATGAAGCAGGTAGATGACCGTAATGCTGCAGCTGTGGCTGGTATGAAGCAGGTAGATGACCGTAATGCTGCTGCTGTGGCTGGTATGAAGCAGGTAGATGACCGTAATGCTGCAGCTGTGGCTGGTTTGAAGCAGGTAGATGATCGTGGTGCTGCAGCTGTAGGATCGTCACTATCTGGGCAAGTTGCAAAGTCAAAACCCCAACTATTTCTATAATTTATCTTCTTAAAATCTGATTTTAAACCAAACCCTAACCTTACCCACACCTCTAACCTGAAATGAAGACTAAAAGGCGCATTTTTGTTTTCCTACATTTTTATGATATAGCCCATTTCGGAACCCAGCTGTGGGGGCAGCTGTAGCAAGGGCTGCTGTCCATGTTCCTGAAGAGGCTGGGGATGCTGCCACAGCTGTGGCTTGTATGGGGGTCGCTGTCCATGCTCTTGCACAGCAGGTAGTCTATACTGGTGCCTTGTCAGAGGTCACTGTCCATGCTCTTGCACAGCAGGTATTGCCTTGTCAGAGGTCGCTGTCCATGCTCTTGCACAGCAGGTATAGCCTTGTCAGAGGTCACTGTCCATGCTCTTGCACAGCAGGTATTGCCTTGTCAGAGGTCGCTGTCCATGCTCTTGCACAGCAGGTAGTCTATACTGGTGCCTTGACAGAGGTCGCTGTCCATGGTGTTGTGGTGCTGATTCGCCCAGGGGTTGGTGTCCAGGATGGTGCTGAAGGGACAGCTCCCAGCTGTGTCTCTGCAGGCGGGCATACACTCTCAAGGCACCACAGTCACTAAATCATCATGCCGTTTTTTGGTTATTGCTAAATAGATCTAGGGATATGATTCTATATTGAGAGCACAGAGACAAGCGCAGTATAGCTCATAAACACATGAACATAGGGGACCCCTGGCTTAGCATTCATCCATTACATATTATCCATATATTTTATCTATGTATATATCATCCATGGCCTTGCATTTTGCATCTACTGTAGCCTGTCATGAGGATCGGCTCATATAAATGAACTCACAATGCACTGAGAGAGATAACTTCGACCAGACCACACAGTGCCCACCCTCTCGGCTCCCAGCAGGCAGGCAGCGCAAATATGCATCACAAACCATCTTAGAGACGGTTCATTGCTCCTCAACCCCCTTACAGACACACTGTGTCATACCCGCGCCGGCGCCCGGTCATATTCTTGTAGTAGACGCATCTGCCTAAAGATAGCTGCCATCTCAACTGTCAAGCAACTTCATATATTCTAGAACCCTCAAACTCATCTCTGGACCTCGAAGCCAGTTCCACTGCATTTATTTATGTATTGTTCCCTTCTAATCAGGGACTGATTTAGACCTGGCCACCAGGTGTGTGCAATTAATTATCAGGTAGGAAAACCAGCAGGCTCCGGACCTCGTATGGTAAGAATATCTAGAATATCTGTAGCCTATCCAGTCACCGCCCGCGGGCAATGATGGATTCGATAACCATCGAGCGCTTTGGCAAGCAGCAAGGAGTAACCTACCAGATGTCGCTTAACTGCGTGCGCAATATTTCGATAAATTGCATTTTGCCCAGGAACATTACGGGCACTAACTGCGCCTAAACACGCACAACGCTCCCCAAGTTAGTCCACTTAGCTGAAGTCAGTGGATCTATTGAATTGAATACGCACGCAGGCAACCGACCTTTAGGTACCCTGACTCACTCCTCACTCAACCTACACTGCCTGCCGACAAGGAGTATGGTGCCAAACCCATTGACATGCCAAACAGTAACAGAACCCTTTGAATGTGTGTGGGGAATGCCCTCCATGAGCGTTTCACTCTTAAGCTCAGTCAACCTTCATGTCCGCCCTTGAAGCAAACTCTCCAGTCAGTCTCCACTTGCCTTTTCCAGTCTCCACTTGCCTTTTCCAGTCTCCGGCGCTTTTCGAAACGAAGGTTCAGCGAACTGTGCAACCAACCAACCACATCCGCTCTAATGCCTGTGTTTACCCATTCAGATGTTTGGGTATAACTTCCACAGTAATAACCATTGAACCAATTCTCACCCTTTGTATAGTTATACTCTGATGAAACAGTAAATGTAGTGTAATAATTTCCATGGACTAGAGCAAAATAATGTCCGCGTTTGGTGTATTTTTGGTAATTATTATCCAATTTCCTCTTGTTCAATTAGGACTAAGAACTAAGAGTTGCAGAATTGGCAGATACATTGTATTTATACGTGTGCTTAAACAAAGCGAGCTGATATTGTCTCTGTTACAATCAATTCGGTTTATTTGGCAATGCGCAATGGACTCTTGTTATGGTTGAACAAAAGTTACAATTTTAAGAAAACAAAGTTATACCATTAACTTAGTTGACTCAATTACATATATTCTTACCTCGAAGCATATTACCAAAATATTAACTTGAGTGAAAACTTTTTAGGTCAACGTCGAAAAAACTACTTTCTGAAGTCACCGCCGTACAACATTTGGAATGGATAGAGGTATAGCTTGACAAAACTGATCAACAATACCCCCCCCCCCCAAATCCTTCGATGAACATAAACATGCATACCTAATACTGTATTGACCTAAATACAAGAACAACTACATACACAGGCATGAAGAAGAGGGAGGATATGTTCTGTAGGCTACTTTGCATAAGAACAGAAGAAGACAGTGTAACTAGTACAGACGGAGGCACATTTCAGACACTGTCGCAAAATGGAACACAAAACATCTGCCACATCAGCAAAAACGTAGAAGAAATCTATTCAAAAATATAATGAAAATATCCTTGTTTCAAAATCATAAGGAGGGTAATTCCACTATCCGCTTATAAAGTCCCATGATGATAGAATAGAATGAGTTTTATTGTCCTGCGCGCGCCAGCTCATGCGTCTTTGCAGCCAAAAGACTCCAATATTCCAACAACGAATGGTAAAACCAAACCTAATGTGCCGGTTCGTCAGGAGCAGTGGCCTGTCTGTCTGGGCAGTGGGCACAAAACCTCGGGTCCAAGTCCAAGGGAACATCCCTGTGCCTTGAATTAAGGGAAGGCTATGTAAGAGTGTCAGAGGGTGGGGGTGGGAAAGCGGTATACCAGACGCAGCAAGAAAACGTCCGTACGTGCTTTATCTTAGTGGCTGTGACGTGATATTGCAGCCCCAGTCCTAAGCAGGGCGAGCGAGCAAAGCGGTTTCTATCTCTCCTCTATACTTACTCAGTATTCAAACATCCGTCCGCTAAGGATTTTTGTGGACTACCTGCTGCCTCGTCTCTATAGGCTAATATCTCTGGAGAAAAGAAACGCGGGGCCCCGCCGATGATCCATAGAGATATACCTTCACGGTAATTTTGTAGATTTTTCTCCCCCCTCATCATTCTACTATTTCTCTATCGGTCTGTCGCGAGTTGTTTCGCTTCACACTGGGTCCGTTTTGATGGAAAAAAGCGACGCGGAGGAGATGAGCCAGACCTGAGTCTAACGCATTTTTTTGTCCATTGACTATCATCTTGTTGCATTGGACTTCTATTGTGGGCTATGGGAAGTCTCGATTCGCAAGGAGACAGCACATTTTGCTCTTCATAAAGGATGTGGTCAAGTATTTTGGAAAAATAGCCATAGCTTCCGGAGTGTAAGGTAATTTTGGGATAAAATTACTTTTATTATCAATATTATCATTATTATTATAATTATAATAATTATAATTATAATATTATGGCTGTAGGCAGCTAAAGCAGCCTGGCATTCAGATAATACCAACAGATTCCAAGCCAGCTAGGCTACTGCAACGCTCTCAGTTTTACGGATATAGCCTAGTCTGAAAGTTCAAATATTCCATCTCGATCAACATTTCTGTGGCTGCAGCATTGTATCTCTGTTTCGAATTAATAAACTCTAACATGCGTCGAGGCATTCCAACCATGGAACGGACACACATAGACTACACAGGGTTGGAATAAGTTAACAGATGTATTTCTGTGCGCCTTTTATCAAAATTGGGCAAAAATCAGTATCAGTGAAATGGGATTGAGCTGATATTTCATCGTATTCATATCCTTTTGCAAAACTGGAGGAAAAACAACTTTAATTTTAGAGTAAAATAAACGGATGTTTTCTGCGTCCTCTACCAAATTGTAATCCTCGATAAGCGCTCAAACCATGTCCGTTTAGCAATAGGACTTCTGTTTTCAGAGAACGGCATGTACCCTCTGAATCTTATAGACAGTGATAATGCAATAATTATCTATCCATTAGTGAGAATATTTGCTGAGAAATAGTATTTAGTTACTATATGAACAGGTCCCATACCAAAAGACAACGTTCAGTCCATATGGCAGTATAATATGCCATTATATTATATCGCATTCCTTGTCATTTTATCATGCATAACCTATACTAATGTCCTCAAATTAAGCTTATAGTCCTCAATGTTCGAAATCTGACTATTCTCATATTCTCAGAAGAATATTCTATAGACTTAATCCACCGCCTACACACACACCACCGTGGCTCTGCTCACAGCTGCAATGCCTGCAGGATTAATACAATCAGGACATCTCATGCATTGCATTCTCTCTCTCTCTCTCTCTCTCTCTCTCTCTCTCTCTCTCTCTCTCTCTCTCTCTCTCTCTCTCTCTCTCTCTCTCTCTCTCTCTCTCTCTCTCCTCTCTCTCTCTCTCTCTCTCGTGACTCGATACGTGATCTAGCTCTGTCTATTAGTAGATGGAAGAACGTTACAGGTATCATTAGCTGCCTGTAAGGGAGGAGAAGAAAGCTCATGTTAGTTATGTTAAGGAAATCGGTACTGGGTACACGGTGCTGTTTTTGTGTCAATGTGTGGGTTGGTTCACCTCCCACTGAGTCTTTATATGAAATTAGTGTATAATGGCATTCCAAACCAGTTCTTAGCCCACTATAATTGAGGAAAGATACAGGTTGGATGGATGGGCGTGTAGCATAGCCTACAGCCTATCACGCAGTGTGGACTCGGATTCGGAAATCCAAGGTTGATAAAAAATTGACACAGAATCAGAACCCTTTTTGGCAGGGACTTGGAATACACTGAGAGACATAATCCAGTTCATTATTCTCATCGAAATGAACATCGATGGTTTAAAGCACCGCTCCACGATGCGTAATGGAGAGCACAGTTGCGCAAAATGAACTCACATCCAATAAAATACCACATGCAGCCTATCCCTATCTGTTCACAATCACACATCTCTCTTTCTTGGTGATGGACACAAATATAATGAACAAGCGAGCCCCACCACATTCGAAATACTCCAAAGATTGACGGTTCCCTAGTTCTGCCAATCGGTTAATTAATTAATTACAACTCAATAACGACTGACACGAGATTCATTGATCCCTTATGCGGACTTCCCCAAATCCAGCAACCATATGAACCACAAGGTGGCAGTGTTTGTCCAAAGTTTTATTTTTCTTGCAAAAGGCATCTAGGGAGAGGAGCAGGAGACTGCCCGCCATAATGTAACAGTGGAACAAGAATGATGACGGTTGGACAGGTGTTTTCCAAGGCAGAAAGGTTGAGGCCTCACCACGAACCAAACTTTGGTATAATCAGATCACCCTGTATTAGGCCTACACAGGTTAAAGTTATTTACTGTTACTAATTGTGTCTTTAGAGTCCTTGGTGTCATTTTTACATCTCTCCCCCTTGCAGGCCAAATGACATAGGATGAAGGCTATTCGTAACCAGTTGATTTATATATTTTCCACCTATCTCCTGGTTATGTTTGGATTAACTGGTGCACAAGACTACTGGTGTTCCACTTTGGTCAAGGGGGTCATATATGGATCTTACTCGGTGACTGAGATGTTTCCCAAGAACTACACGAACTGCACATGGACGTTGGAGAATCCTGACCCTACCAAATACAGCATCTACCTTAAACTATACAAACGAGACATGAGCTGCTCCGAGTTCTCTCTGCTTGCTTATCAATTCGATCACTACTCGCATGAGAAGATCAATGAATTGCTGAAAAACAACGAGTCTATAGTGTACCTGTGTGATTCCAAGAATATGTATACATTTTTGCAGTATGACAAGAATTTCGTGCAGCTACGGAGGGTTTTCCCTCACGATTATAACGGATTGCAGAAGACGGACGAAGAGGAGAAGTCTGTGGTGGAATTCTTGGTCTTGAACAAGGCGAGCCCCAGTCAATTCGGGTGTCAGGTGCTGTGCACGTGGCTGGAGAACTGCCTGAAATCGGAGAAAGGAACGGTGGAATCATGTGGAATAGTGTATTCGAAATGCACCTGTCCCCAGCACCTAGGCGACAGAGAATCAGAGAGTATGCTCGTGCTTAACAACGTGGTTTTGCCTTTAAATCCCCAAACGGAGGGATGCCTGACTCCGCAAATCCGTGCTGGGCAGGTGTGCAACATCAGTGCGGAGGTCAAACGACCAGCAAAGGAGGGTGAGTAACCAGCCCTAAACATGCTGTATGTCTAACGTACTGCAGTTATACTACAGTTCAATTAGCAGTATTTGTATGTATGCATATATAGATTAGCCAACTGGTAGTTTGAGTCAACCTGGTCCAGGGCGTTAGTGCACATTCTTCTACTAACCTTGGTAGTGGAACGCACAACACACGACCTGGACCAGAGCTAAAGTCAACTGTGCACGTCAATAGCCTCTTTTAACCCCCCCTCTACCCTTCTACCTGTATAGTGCATGTCTGTCTACAGAGCCGGGTTGTAAGCCATGAAACAATGAATACACACAGCTGACCTCACAATGCAATGCATCCCTTAGACCAAAGCTACAAGAGGAGAGGGTGTTGTACATGACATACCACAGGTCCATATTCCTCCACAGCCCAGCCCACCAAAATGTATGCTGCTCATCTCTAATATACAATTATATTGCAATTATTGGTTGATAACGACCAGTGGTTTTCAGGTATTCAATGTGTATCATCATCAATGACTATAGTAGTGTTTTCTCATTCCCAGGACCATGGAGAGAGGCACTGTGATGGTGTAGTGACTACACATTCACACTGAAGGAAATAAGAGAGACATCCATAAATATCTAGACTATTAACACCATTGTAAATGACATCTCTCATTAGGATAGGACTACAGCAACACTGAAGCACTCAAAACCAATCCAACGTTTGGTTTAGCAGTTATCCATTCAAATTAGTCTGTTTGGTGTTTACAGACCTCCACAATACTTATTAAAGGGATGACTGGAATATGCCTTTCAATTAGAACAGAAGAAAGACTACAGAGTTGACACATAGTCTAGACACAACAGAATACTATAGTCTAGAATAGTGAATATTGGAATACTGGATATTTACATTTACATTTTAGTAATTTAGCAGACGCTCTTATCCAGAGCGACTTACAGTTAGTGAGTGCATACTAGAATACTGGTCTAGAATGCATAACACTGCATCTGAAACTCCCAAACATAGAAATAAGAATGAATAGAACAGGCTTGGAAGCTCTAACCCTGGCAATTGACTGGTAAACTCATGACAACACTCACAATGGCTGCCTGGTATTGTATTTTGGAATATTCTATCAACTGATGCTGGATTGCCATTGTAATGTAGAATGCTCATTCAAATAATACTAACTGATGTGGCTTTTGCAATGGAATGTATTTTTGTAATGTCAGTTGAGTTGACTCAACAAATCACAGCACAGATTGAAGGGTACACTTCCTGCTTTTACTTCTTGGCATGGGTACACTCAAAATGGCTGCCAGTCCACCCATTATGCCATCATTGACTTGAATGGAGACACAATTTCTATTCATTCTTATTTCTATGCTCCCAAAACCCTTCTCTCAGATTCTAGTCTGTTCTTGGTCCTGTTTATACAGGACTTTCAACATTACTCCAAATGTATTGCCCACCCGCCCATGCTTGACTAGGCCTTTGTTTTGGAATATAGCTAACGTAATACCAAGCTTTCATTCATTGATTTGTAAATTATTAATAATCTCTCCCCCAGATACCTGGGCTGCAGATGACCAGATTTCTTAAGCTTTTCATTGATTGTCAAGGGTTAGACAGAAAACTCAGAAGTGGTATTTTTTGCTGTTCCTTCTCCCACAACCACACAGTATCTATCTGCATCAGCCTGTCACCATTTCAGCTTACGCTGGCAAGTGTGACAAATGCCCTTAATTGCTTCCGGAGGAATCCATCCTTTTTCTTCAAATACCCCATGAAACTGTCACCATGCAGCGAAATCACACACACTCGCTATGTTTGCTTGTTTAATTCTACATCGTCTTAGTAACTCACACTCAGACACACAGAAAGACAGATAGACACAGAATAAAGACACACACCAGGCACACACCTGCACTGACACGCACGCACGCACACACACACACACACACGCACACACGCACACACGCACACATGCACACACGCACACATGCACACACACACACACACACACACACACACGCACACACACACACACACACACAAACACATATCCCTGTCCCCCCCACACACAGAGATGTATTTTTGAGTATCTGTTACATAATAAATGCGTGTAAACAGCCTGAATGTTTAGGAGACACTTCAAAAGAGTGTTGTGATGACTCAACCAAACCCTGTGTGTGGAGATGAGCGATAAGAGCACAGAGGTGTGGTGGCAGATTCACAGTGTGTGTGTATGTGTGTGTGTGTCTGAGGTGTGGTAGTAGATTCACAATGTGTGTGTGTGTATGTGTGTGTGTGTCTGAGGTGTGGTAGTAGATTCACAATGTGTGTGTGTGTGTGTGTGTGTGTGTGTCTGAGGTGTGGTGGCAGATTCACAGTGTGTGTGTATGTGTGTGTGTGTCTGAGGTGTGGTAGTAGATTCACAATGTGTGTGTGTGTGTGTGTGTGTGTGTGTGTCCTGAGGTGTGGTAGTAGATTCACAATGTGTGTGTGTGTGTGTGTGTGTGTGTGTCTGAGGTGGGGTAGTATTCACAATGTGTGTGTGTGTGTGTGTGTGTGTGTGTGTGTGTCTGAGGTGTGGTGGCAGATTCACAGTGAGCCAAAGCAAAGAGGGAGTCATTCCGGCACAGTGATCCAAGCATAATGAATCACACATTACACTTTGAAAAAACACACTACAGAAAAGAATGAACCAATGTTATAGGAGCAATCCCCCTTTGGCAACAGTGTTTCCATTCACAGATGGAACCACGCTTTGAATAATAGCACCCCGGGGGAACAATTAGCAGATTTCTGATCAAACAGAAAGTAGAACCGTAGAACCTTACATAGAATGACTGCATGGAGTTCAGTTGAGTCTAGCTGGTCTCTCTCTGGTTCTTCCTGGTTCTCCACTCCTGATCAAACGGAACATAGAACTTAGAACCTCACATAAAACGACTGCATGGAGTTTAGTTGAGTTGAGCCGGTCTCTCTGATTCTCCCCTTTGGCCTTTGCTCCCATACAAATAGAAAACAGAGCATTTTGTGCCACCTGGCTGGCAGAAATGATTACTTTGAGTGTATGCAAATGAGCTGGTTCGTTTTTCTCTGTTTGTAAAAAAATTAGGGAGTATAGATGTCCTTGTCATTGACCATGGGAGCACGTGACCTTGTAGGAACTGGGTATTGTTGTTGGAGTAGAAGACTGTATTTGTGTGTAGATGGTGGTAGGGATATCATAGGGGATTAGGTCATGATATATATTAGATGGTGGTAGGGATATCATAGGAGATTAGGTCATGATATATATTAGATGGTGGTAGGGTTATCATAGGGGATTAGGTCATGATATATATTAGATGGTGGTAGGGATATCATAGGGGATTAGGTCATGATATATATTAGATGGTGGTAGGGATATCATAGGGGATTAGGTCATGATATATATTAGATGGTGGTAGGGATATCATAGGGGATTAGGTCATGATATATATTAGATGGTGGTAGAGATATCATAGGGGATTAGGTCATGATATATATTAGATGGTCGTAGGGATATCATAGGGGATTAGGTCATGATATATATTAGATGGTGGTAGGGATATCATAAGGGATTAGGTCATGATATATATTATAGCCACATTCATTGCCGTCCATCGTTAGCTGTGCACCATATTAAACATCTCAAATAAATACTAGATTGAGCACAGCTTTCTAAAACATCGAGTGCCAAATGGTGTTTATAATATGTCTATGCTATAACTTCAATCGTTATCCTGTGTTGTTGGTAACAGTGGATGTATGTGAAAAATGTGATTATGTGTATTTCAAGAGTGACAAAAATATTGAGAAGAGCATCTGTGGACGACTGTGGACGACATCATCCCACATCACCCTGATGTGTCCATGTAGTGAGATCTCTTCTCCAAATGCAGCATTTGAAATTTTTCTATCAACATGTTAATAACAGCTTAAAAGCAACAGTTAATTTTTTTATGAAGATTTTCATCTAGCATCTATTTATAGTTCAGCAGGATTGGTGTGTGTGTGTGTGTTTCCGTGTGTGTGTGCGTGTGTGTGTGTGTTTGTGTGTGTGTTTATGTGTGTGTGTGTGTGTGTGTGTGTGTGTGTGTGTGTGTGTGTGTGTGTGTGGCAGAGAGAGGTTGAATTTAATTCCGTTTTCATCTGGATAAGGTGGCAGATCAACACCGGGTTTAAAAGAGTGCAGAATATGTGTCCCAAATGGCACCCCTTTCCCTATATAGTGCACTACTTTTGACCAGGGCCCATAGGGTATCCCATAGGAAATAGGGTGCCATTTGGGACACAACCCGAGTCTCCTGTGGCAGCAAAACAGTGTTTAGTAGTGTGTGTGTGTGTGTGTGTGTGTGTGTGTGTGTGTGTGTGTGTGTGTGCGCGTGTGTGCGTGCGTGCGTGCGTGTGTGTGTGTGTGCAGCAACACAGAGTGGGGGTTCTTTCCTGCTCCTGATGAGGAATCAAGTCCGTTACTAAACCGTCGCCAAGGTCTCGCCATAAATACCCTGTTACTTTGACATCCGTACGATATCCCCTATGTAGTACACTACTTTTGACCAGAGTGCTATGGGAATCCCTATGGGCACTGGTCAAAAGGAGTGCACTACAGTATATAGTGAATAGGGGTGCCATTTGGGACGTAAACCCTGTCTGGCTAAACTGTCCTTCAATGTCTTAACCAGTCAGATGGAAATCAATGTTGAAGGTTGTTAGTTTAGGCCCAAGATTAATCCAATTCCTGCAGAATTACCTAATGCTTTGGGGATGTTAATCGTGATGGTGCTGAAGGCAAGAAGAACATATTATATACGTACATTAGTTGATTAAAACATTACTGCAGTGTTCATTTGTTGATTAATATCTAATCTTTCCACATTGATGGTGAATGATTGTTGTTTGTATAGCAGAATCAGTTCTGGAGGAAAATGTTATTGCATGAGATTGCTGTCTGTCCACAACAGATAAGGATGTTTATTATTAACTATGAGTGTACCTGTTTTTTGGATGGTAGATGCTCTTATAACATTAATTATCCAAGCAGAATGCTTTAATGGTGATAATACTACACACTATTGACAACAATTATGGCTATATACAGATGTAGGATCTTAATTTGAGCCAGTTTGCTACAGCAGGTACATAATCCGGCAGCAACAAGAAATGTGAATTATTATGTGAATTATAATCAATTGATATTTTTGTAGGTTGATACATTTTTCGTTAGAGAAAATCAAGTCTGAAATGTCAAAGTGGAAATTACAACCTCAGAAGCCTTTTTAAACCTCAAATACTCCATTGCAGGAAAGTTATCCTGCAACAGGGTGATCAAATTAAGATCTACATCTGTACACATAAAAAATATAACAAAATATACTGTATATTCCTGAATAAATCTTCAGGAAATAAGAAACCAACTTAAATTATATTAAACGATAATGTGGTCAAAGTTGGACTTTTGACAAAGTTCAGATAATTGTAATTATAAGATGTACATTATTTTCTTATTTGGATCATTTTGGGTGTAGAAGTGTAGTAAAGCGTGTCCTGTACAGCCTGTCATGTGTTTTCTGGCATGTTGTCCAGGACAGCAGCTGTGTTGTACTGTGCAGCCTGTCGATGGCGAGCCCATGGCGTTAGACGGACTCAGCCTTTTCTCTTTTTGTCTCACTGAGAATCTGCTGTAGCTACGGCATAGTATCCATGTCTTCTGCATAGGCCTCATGTCAGTAGGGTTAAGGGCTTTTCACACTACTGAGCCGAACCAAGCCGAGCCAAACCGGACTGTACTGAGCTGGCTTGGTTACACCATCGTTTCTGGAATCCTGCTGAAAAGGACAACGTGAAATAAGATATGCCAGCCAGTACATTTGTGTTTCACACACTATTCTGAAAAGTGTATTAGTGGCTGGAGCCAGCCATCTCTGGAGTTAGACAAACAACTTGGCACCCTATTCCCTATCTAGTGCACTACTTTTGACCAGGCCCCATGGGGTAAAAGTAGTGCACTATATAGGGAATTGGGTGCCATTTGGGATGCAACCCAGGGTTTGATCTCTCCCGGATATCAACCAGGTCCCGCTGTCTGCCTTCACTCTTCATTCTCTGTCACTTCTTCCAATGCAGGCGTGTTTAACACGTTGCTCAAATAAAAAGCTCTAATTCAGCCCCGGAGTCCAAATTGTGCCACTTAAGTTGCTCAGAAATGGGCTGGCTGCTGCAACTGCACCAGAGGAACAACATATTGAGGCATTGTCTCATTATTACATGGCTGGGCTCACTTAACTAGCATTGCCACCGTTGGCCATGAGACGTTATTGTCTGCGTCGCAAATGGCACCCCTATTCCCAAAGAAGTGCACTACTTTGACCATAGGGAGCCCCATAGGGTTCCATTTGGGACAGACACTTGTCCCATTTCAGCAGGATTCCATGCTGCTTTCTACTTCAGGAATGGGCGTCTTAAGTGCCCCATTGTGGGAGAGAATTGACATGTCGTTCTGTATGACCATTTTCTCATTGTGTCGGTACTCGGAGGGCAGATGGAAGGCTGAATGGCAGGGGGGTTCAATGCTAATGAGGTACAGTAGAAGGGCTCCCCAACACCAGCAAACCAAGAGGCTTCTGATACAGCAATAAAAATTTTAGCATGTGACAACATAATTATGATTTATAATAACCAGTGTTTTAAGATAAGAGGGAGAGAGGGAGGGAAGGAGGGAGGGAAGGAGAGAGGGAGAGGGAAGGAGGGAGGGAGAGGGAAGAAAGGAGGGAGAGGGAAGGAGAGAGGGAGAGGGAAGGAGGGAGGGAGAGGGAAGAAAGGAGGGAGAGGGAAGGAGAGAGGGAGGGAAGGAGGGAGGGAGGGAAGGAGGGAGGGAGAGGGAGGGAGAGGGAAGGAGAGGGAAGTAGAGAGGGAGGGAAGGAGGGAGGGAGAGGGAAGGAGAGAGGGAGGGAAGGAGAGAGGGAGAGAGGGAGAAGGAAGGAAGGAGAGAGGGAGGGAAGGAAGGAGGGAGAGGGAAGGAGGGAGGGAGGGAGGGAGAGGGAAGGAGGGAGAGAGGGAGAAGGAAGGAGAGGGATGAAAGGAGGGAGGGAGAGAGAAGGAGGGAGAGAGGGAAGGAGGGAGGGAGGGAGGGAGGGAGAGGGAAGGGGGGGAATGAGGGAGGGAGGGAGAGGGAAGGAGGGAGAGAGTAGGAAGGAGGGAGGGAGGGAGAGGGAGGGTATGATGAGGGAGGGAGGGAGAGGGAAGGAGGGATGGAGAGAGAGAGAGGGAAGGAGAAAGGGAGGGAGGGAGAGGGAAGGAGGGAGGGAGAGGGAAGGAGGGAGAGTGGGAAGGAGGGAGGGAGGGAGAGGGAAGGAGGGAGAGAGAGGGAAGGAGTGAGAGTGAGGGAAGGAGGGATGGAGAGAGAGGGAGGGAGGAAGGAAGGAAGGAAGGAAGGAAGGAAGGAAGGAAGGAAGAACGGAAGGAAGGAAGGAAGGAAGGAAGGAAGGAAGGAAGGAAGGAAGGAAGGAAGGAAGGAAGGAAGGAAGGAAGGAAGGAAGGAAGGAAGGAAGGAAGGAAGGAAGGAAGGAAGGAAGGAAGGAAGGAAGGAAGGAAGGAAGGAAGGAAGGGAGGGAGGGAGGGAGGGAGGGAGGGAGGGAGGGAGGGAGAGAGAGAGAGAGAGAGAGAGAGAGAGAGAGAGAGGGGAGGGAGAGAGAGAGGGGAAGGAGGGAGAGAGAGGGAGAAGGGAGGGAGAGAGAAGGAGGGAGAGAGAGGGAAGGAGGAACAACCAAACAATATCTGTTACAACCAGGTAAAGAGACGTCTGGAATATCCAGAGGTTTCCTTCCACCACACCTCTGTCACTAAAAGTGAAAACACATTGCAGCTTTAAAAACAAAGTGCAGCTTTTGAAGGAGAGTGCAGCTGTACATCTTTGTTGTGACTTCATATCACTCCTAGTTTGAATTAAAGGACTGGTGATTGGTTGTGCACTACCATTCTCATTAATTCCACCACAATGTGAAATCCAGTTTATAACACTAGACTGTACAGAGAGAACCCTATAAATCCATTGCCAGATAGTTATCTTTTATGGTTTCTGACTAAGCTGAGCTACTGTACAGCGGCGTGTGGAAAATGGCAGTGGGGAGTTTTATTGGCAAATGAAGTGTGTGAGGGAGGCAGGCAGCGCTGTAATGCACTGTCACCTGCCAAAATCCTGGGCTGGATGCGTCCCAAATGGCACCCTGTTCCCTTTATAGTGCACTGCTATTGACCAGGGCCCATAGACCAGGCCCATAGGGCTATGGTCAAAAGTAGTACACTATATAGGCAATAGGGTGCTATTTGGGATACATTCAGTGAGCTGAGCACCGCAGCAGTCTCCCTCAGCCTCCGTCTGAGCAGCGCATAGTGAGTCATTTTATTCACTTTGGATCTCAGTCAAGTCACTCAGTAGTCTCACTGCATTATGCTCACCACTATTGTTCAGTACACTTGGAGGCCATTTTAGTTTCAATTCACCAGAAGAGGGAGGAAGAGGAAGAGGAAGGTCAGACAGCTCAACAGTACCTGAATTCATTTGTTTTTGCCTCATAATGTCAATTTTGAGGATAGGTTGACTGGTGTACGGTATGTCTTTCACTTGTCAATGTACATGTTCACATAATCACTTATATTCTAGACAGAAGATAATTCTATCTAGTCAGTTTCACTCTCCACGGTAGTGGTGGAAAAAGTACCCAATTGTCATACTTGAATAAAAGTAAAGACACCTTAATAGAAAATGACTCAAGTAAAAGTGAAAGTCACCCAGTAAAATACTACTTGAGTAAAAGTCTAAAAGTATTTGGTTTTAAATATACTTAAGTATCAAAAGTAAAAGTAAAGTATAAATCATTTAAAATTCCTTATATTAAGCAAACTTGTTTCTTATATTTACAGATAGCCAGGGGCACACTCCAACATTCAGACCTCATTTACAAACGAAGCATTTGTGTTTAGTGAGTCCGCCAGATCAGAGGCAGTAGGGATGACCAGGGATGTTCTCTTGATAAGTGCGTGAATTTGACCATTTTCCTGTCCTGCTAAGCATTCAAAATGTAACGAGTGCTTTTGGGTGTCAGTGAAAATATATGGAGTAAAAGTACATCATTTTCTTTAGGAAGAAGTAAAAGTAAAAGTAGTCAAAAATATAAATAGTAAAGTAAAGTACAGATACCCCCAAAAACGACTTAGTTACATTACACCACTGCTCCACGGTGCTGGTTGTGGCAAGATCCATAGATCTTATTGTATCAGACGTGTCAAAGTTGACACACTATACCCATTATTTGTTCTGATTTGCACTGGCATTATGCTAATGTAACCATACGATAAGGTTTCCACATGACAGACGTGAGTGAATACTCTCTGAGGCGTGAGACAGTTGTTCAATGCTTGATAGCTAAGCAACAGTTCAGGCAGTCACAAAAGGCTTACAGGCAAACCTCCCACATTCTAAAGGCGGGAGATGGAATCTTCCATATTCTAAACAGGGGCGAGATGGAACCTTCCACATTGTAATAAAATGTTTTGTGCTCTTTTTGACTGGAAATGCGGCTTTCAAATATGATTTCAGCAGGAGCTCTTTAAAACGTGACCTTCTCCATAGCATGCTCAGTGTCGCCCGATCCTTCCACATTCCTAAAGGGGTGGAAGATGGAATGATAGAATTCCATTCATGCCATGTGGCTCATCTGTGCTTCCTGATTAAAGGAAAGATTCACCCATTTTGAATGTTCTATTGTTTTTGGGTATCTCTGAGCGATGTTCCATCGATTTCCCTGGGTCATTTCATGTTTTCATGTGTATCTGAGCTCTTGTCGTTCACATTGGGCAGATCTAGAGCCGGTATGACTCCAAACGCATCATATGAAGCAAAACGCATCATACCGGCTGTAGATCTGGATTTTGAAAGTTCTGTATCTTCAAAACCTGATTAATGATATGAAAAACATTTTGGGACTAATGAAACAAATACCAAAAGATAGTTTATGAGTGGACTTTTCCTTTAACTTTAGCAGGCAGCATCATTTAACAGGACCTATTAAGTTTAAACAGTAATTAATCATTGCCATATGTGAGCCCTTGCATTGTAAAGAGTAATAATGTCTGTCATCTGCAATATTAACATGGCTGCTAATAGTCACTCATTGCCTCTCAGATCCATGTCTTTCAGCTAATGAGGTTAAATTAGTGAGTGAGTTCCGTTCATAGTTGTACAGTTTTCCTCAATTTTGTTACAAACGAGGATTAATGGTAACTGGCATCTCTTTGGACTTGAAGTTCTAGAAAAAGCATATTCTTTCAAATGTGAGAAAACTCGGCTATTTTGAATGATTTAATTTTGAGCATTCTTCCATTTTGTTTAGAACAACCATGGACGACTGGCATGTCTTTGGACTTTGTTTCATACAGTAGCTGACATTTTAAAAGTGGAAATTACAAACTTTAAAAGGCTTTTGTAAACCTTGAATACACTACAATTTCAATGTATTTCCTGCTGCATAGAGTGATCAAATGAATCTAGCAGATCTGTATAGGTGTTCCATTATGCAGCATGGCAGGCATATCTTTGCAGATGGGATTTATTTCAGCTATTGTGTATGGTTTATGTACATTCAGCCATGGCTACCTGTGATCTCGTTGGACTTTACTATATACAACATGTTAGGCATATCTACATGAGGTATTCCTTTATGCAGTATCACTATATTAGTCATTTCAGTTATTATGTACGGTTTACGTACGTTGAGAGCGAGGCAGCGAGCTGTCAAGACCAGGTGCTCATTATGGCAGACCTTGCTGACCCTGTCACACTCAGTAAATGTCATTGTCATGTTATTAAGAGCTGGAGTTTCTACATTACCATTACATTGTGAATGAGATAATAACGTAACTGGGAAAGTGTTAGGATATGTTGTGGTATTTTTCCATTTATGATTGATGCATGATGACCGCACAGTTCACAAATGTTGTAATGTGAGTTGGACAAACACTGACGTACTAGTTAAAAACCTTTATGTTTGTGGGAGTGCTCATATCTGCCTGTAAACTGGTTCTCTCATACATCCTGTGATAAGATAATAGTAAGGTTTATGACAGTTTGCCATGTACAGTTAAAGTCTGAAGTTTACATACACCTTAGCCAAATACATTTAAACTCTGTTTTTCACAATTCCTGACATTTAATCCTAGTAAAAATTATCTGTCTTAGGTCAGTTAGGATCACCACTTTATTTTAAGAATGTGAAATGTCAGAATAATAGTAGAGAGAATTATTTATTTCAGCTTTTATTTCTTTCATCACATTCCCAGTGGGTCAGAAGTTTATATACACTCAATTAGTATTTGGTAGCATTGCCTTTAAATTGTTTAACTTGGGTCAAACATTTTGGGTAGCCTTCCATAAGTTTCCCACAATAAGTTGGGTGAATTATGGCCCATTCCTCCTGACAGAGCTGGTGTAACTGAGTCAGGTTTGTAGGCCTCCTTGCTCGCACACGCTTTTTCAGTTCTGCCCACACATTTTCTATAGGATTGAGGTCAGGGCTTTGTGATGGCCATTCCAATACCTTGACTTTGTTGTTCTTAAGGCATTTTGCCACAACTTTGGAAGTGTGCTTGGGGTCATTGTCCATTTGGAAGACCCATTTGCGACCAAGCTTTAACTTCCTGACTGATGTCTTGAGATGTTGCTTCAATATATCCACATCATTTTCCCTCCTCATGATGCCATCTATTTTGTGAAGTGCACCAGTCCCTCCTGCAGCAAAGCACCCCCACAGCATCATGCTGCCACCCCCGTGCATCACGGTTGGGATGGTGTTCATCGGCTTGCAAGCCTCACTCCCTTTTTTCTCCAAACATAACTATGGTCATTATGGCCAAACAGTTCTATTTTTGTTCAATCAGACCAGAGGACATTTCTCCAAAAAGTACGATCTTTGTCCCCATGTGCAGTTGCAAACCGTAGTCTGGCTTTGTTATGGCGGTTTTGGAGCAGTGGCTTCTTCCTTGCTGAGCGGCCTTTCAGATTATGTAGATATAGGACTCGTTTTACTATGGATATAGATACTTTTGTATCTTCACAAGTTCCTTTGCTGTTGTTCTGGGATTGATTTGCACTTTTCGCACCAAAGTACGTTCATCTCTAGGAGACAGAACGTGTCTCCTTCCTGAGCGGTATGACGGCTGCATGGTCCCATTGTGTTTATACTTGTGTACTATTGTTTGTACAGATGAACGTGGTACCTTCAGTCGTTTGGAAATTGCTCCCAAGGATGAACCAGACTTGTGGAGGTCTACAATTTGTTTTCTGAGGTCTTGGCTGATTTATTTTGATTTTCCCATGATGTCAAGCAAAGAGGCACTGAGTTTAAAGATAGGCCTTGAAATACATCCACAGGTACACCTCCAATTGACTCAAATGATGTCAAATAGCCTATCAGAAGCTTCTAAAGCCATGACATCATTTTCTGGAATTTTCCAAGCTGTTTAAAGGCACAATCAACTTAGTGTATGTAAACTTCTGACCCACTGGAATTGTGATACAGTGAATAATAAGTGAAATAATCTGTCTGTAAACAATTGTTGGAAAAATTACTTGTGTCATGCACAAATTAGATGTCCTAACCGACTTTTCAAAACTATAGCTTGTTAACAAGAAATGTGTGGAGTGGTTGAAAAACGAGTTTTAATGACTCCAACCTAAGTGTATGTAAACCTCTGACTTCAACTGTATATTTGTAAACACCAGTTGTAAGAACGCTAACTTTTAAAGAATACCTTTTGTGTCTCTGGGAATAGCCCTGTCTGCCTGAAAGATGGTTCTCTCACATACAGTCCTGTATGACGTGAACACGGAATGCTGCACTGTACGTGCTGTAAATGACCTTGCATTATGTTATCTGAATGAATGTGTAGGTCATGTTTCACAGTTAATCCTCTACCGGGATTATGATGCACCTCCCCCTCCTCTCCTACCAGACAATGCCTAAAAAAACATTCCATGGGATTTATTAATGAAATGACCTTTTGTGATGTTTTCTTTAATATAAAGTAGTACTTATGACTAAAACTGCTCATGGTGCATGGGCACTTTGGTAAACATGTTTTGGCACCGCCACCAGATACCATTTGTTTTTGTTTCTATAGGATTTGATTGTAGATTGGATTATATCCAGACAGTACATAGTTCTTCGGAAAACACTTCCACGTGTAGCTTCTTAGGCTTTTTTTCAATAAGGATTTTTCCTCATCTTAAATTGGAGTTTAACTACCCAAATTAAAAATAAATAGACCGCCAACCTTGCTGTTATTGCTGTGTAAACTCAGCTAATATGCTTAAAATAATTATACTGTGGTTCTGTAATTGTCTTGTGACTGAAAAACATAAAGAAAACAATATTCTTCTGTCAAACCCGTGGCCTCTGTGAGATATCTACTGTTAGCTCTATCCTACATAGCGATATAATAGGTCTACAATAACAGGAATCCTCATCGACATATAATGGGGGGAAATAATTTGAACACAGCTATACAAATCTGCTTTCATTGACTAAAGCATATCTACAGTGAAAGTTGAATTTTCTAAGCAGTTTGAAGTACTAGCTCCTTGGAAGTTAACCCACAGATCGAGTTCTAATATGAATTTCTATGCGCAGAGTCTCATTCCTTGCAATCTTATTCATGTTCTTAATTCTAAATGGAGAGGGAGAGGTTTTCCATTGCGCCAATTGGAAACAAACTCTGCATTATTTAAGATATAATGATAAATTCAGCATTAATATTAATATACCATTATTTATATGAAATACAAGTAATGAGGTCATTTTACATTCACTGAAGTCCTTAATGCCAAGGTCTCTCTTGGGTAGCCACTGAATCAACTAGACTCACTTAGGGCTCCATTAGCAGTCCATTATACAGCCTTCGCAATTCCATATTGCATTAGCTTCTATTTGGCTAATTGGCTACTTTTCAACAGCGTGCACGTGTCTCATCTTTTTCATGATCGTGGTTTTAAACCTTCGCACCTGTAACTGACAACCTTTTGTATTAAGGACTGTAAAAGAGTGCAGACAGCCACCCAACGGGGCTGCTATTTCAACTCTGAAATAAGAGCGTATAGCCTTGGTTTACCAACAATGCTGCACTCAAAAAGGAGGGTCAGCACCTTCATCGGAGGGTGTATTGTGGAGTTTGACATTTCTAGATAATTTGTAACATTGTACATTCTCTTCCTTTGCTAACAGTAGAAAGCACAGTTCGTATTTTTGGCCCTGCTTGTTGATATCTTATTCCATGAACATCCCTGTGAGTGTGAGTAGGATGTAACACCTACTGACAGAGTCATTACCCAGTGATTCTAGCTACTGTTGTTGCAGTGTGTCATCAGCATAACAACTATGCTTGTGGATGATCTGTTTTCGTGTGTGTGTGTGTGTGTGTGTGTGTGTGTGTGTGCGTGCGCGTCTGTGTGCGCGTGAGTGTGTATGTATTCATGTATTTGTCTCTATATCTGTGATGTCACAGTTTCCAGTCTCTTTTTTCTCTGAGTTGAGTAAAAGCACTAAGCAGACCTCCTAAACTAAATCAGTCTTTTTCTACTCTGAGTTGAGGAGAAGCACTAAGCAGACCTCCTAAACTAAATCAGTCTCTTTCTACTCTGAGTTGAGTAAAAGCACTAAGCAGACCTCCTAAACTAAATCAGTCTCTTTCTTCTCTGAGTTGAGTAAAAGCACTAAGCAGACCTCCTAAACTAAATCAGTCTCTTTCTTCTCTGAGTTGAGGAGAAGCACTAAGCAGACCTCCTAAACTAAATCAGTCTCTTTCTTCTCTGAGTTGAGGAGAAGCACTAAGCAGACCTCCTAAATCAAAGGAAGGACCACTGCTGTGGTTGCTCTTGTTTTCTTTGACTTTAAAAAGGTTGTGATATGAATACGGACGTCGACAGTAATGAGTCTCTGTAGATGAAGAAGAAGTTTCCATCTCCTTTTATGTACAAATTACATTTGTTTATTATTGCCAGCATATGCATAATGCAATACTTCCGTAAATTCAGCTTCCCTGCTGCTGCTGTTGTTTATAAAGACGTACAGTACACCCCGTCCTGCTGTTGTTTATAAAGACGTACAGTACACCCCGTCCTGCTGTTGTTTATAAAGACGTACAGTACACCCCGTCCTGCTGTTGTTTATAAAGACGTACAGTACACCCCGTCCTGCTGTTGTTTATAAAGACGTACAGTACACCCCGTCCTGCTGTTGTTTATAAAGACTTACAGTACACCCCGTCCTGCTGTTGTTTATAAAGACGTACAGTACACCCCGTCCTGCTGTTGTTTATAAAGACTTACAGTACACCCCGTCCAGCTGTTGTTTATAAAGACGTACAGTACACCCCGTCTTGCTGTTGTTTATAAAGACGTACAGTACACCCCGTCCTGCTGTTGTTTATAAAGACGTACAGTACACCCCGTCCTGGAAAAAAAGGAACAATGAGTAGAAACTATTCCCCCCTCATTATTCACAATGGGAATTGTCTTAATATTTTAGTTGTCATAGTAAAGTGGAGTTATGGTAGGGTTTTGGTGTCAGTATGGTTCCTTAGTAGTGTATTCCATTGGATGGATATAGTTTGTTCTGCAGTATGAATAGGTTTAGTAAAATACATTAAACCTCGAGCCAGCTTTAGTGTATTGGCCTTAACATACACTACAGAGCCTTCAGAAAGTATTCATACCCCTTCACTTATTCCACATTTTGTATTACAGCCTGAATTCAAAATTGATTACATCAGTTTTTTTTTCTCACCCATCTCCACACAATACCCCATAATGACAAAGGAAAAACATATTTTTAGAAATGTTTGCAAATTTATTGAAAATAAAATAAAGAAATATCTCATTTACATAAGTATTCACAGCCCTGAGTCAATACCTTTGGCAGTGATTACAGCTGTGAGTCTTTCTGTGTAAGTCTCACACCTGGACAATATTTACACATTATTATTTTCTTCTAGCTCTGTCAAGTTGGTTGTTGATATTTGCTAGACAGACATTTTTCAAATATTGCCATAGATTTTCAAGCTGATTTAAGTCAAAATTGTAAATAGGTCATTTAGGAACATTCACTGTCGTCTTGGTAAGCAACTCCAGGTAGATTTGGCCTTGTGTTATAGGTTATTGTCCTGCTGAAAGTTGAATTTGTCTCCCAGTGTCTGCTAGAAAGCAGACTGAACCAGGTTTTCCTCTAGGATTTTTCCTGTGCTTAGCTCTATTCCGTTTATTTTTATCCTGAAAACTCCCTAGTCCTTGTCGATGACAAGCATGCCGATAACATGATGCAGCCACCACCATGTTTGAAAATAGCGTGGTACTCAGTGATGTGTTGTGTTGGATTTGCCTCAAACATAACGCTTTGTATTCAGGACATAAAGTTACTTTTTTTTGCTACATTTTTTGCAGTTTTCCTATAGTGCCTTATTGCAAACAGGATTCATGTTTTGGAATATTTTTTATTCCGTACAGGCTTCCTTCTTTTCACTCTTTCAATTAGGTTAGTATTGTGGAGTAACTACAATGTTGTTGGTCCATCTTGTTTGCTCCTATCACAGCCATTAAACTCTGTAACTGTTTTAAAGTCACCGTTGGCCTCATGGTGAAATACCTGAACGGTTTCCTTCCTTTCCGGTAACTGAGTTAGGAAGGACGCCTGTATCTTTGTAGTGACTGTGTGTGTTGATACACTGTCCAAAGTGTAATTAATAACTGTGTCACAACCGGCCGTGACTGGGAGCCCAATAGGACGGCGCACAATTGGCCCAGTGCCGTCCGGGGTAGGGGAGGGTTTGGCCGGTGGGGCTTTCCATGGCTCATTGTGTTCTAGCGACTCTTTGTGACTCCGGTCGTCAGTCGAACAGTGTTTCCTCCGACACGTTGGTGTGGCTGACATCCGGGTTGTTAATTAGAAGTAGGCGGCCAGGCGGGTCATGTTTCGGAGGACGCAGGACCCGACCTTCGCCTCTCCCGAGCCCATTGAGGAGTTGCAGAGATGAGCCAAGGGACCTAATTCAAGGAGAAAACGGGGTAAAAAGATACGCTTGTGGCCGTACTAACCTGAACACACCTGTTAGGGCCTGGTTAGTACTGGGACGGGAGACCGCCTGGGAATACCAGGTGCCGTAAGATTAAAAAAATAAAAAAAATAATGAGTCAAGGCAACTTAAACTGAACAAAAATATAAACGCAATATGCATCAATTTCAAAGATTTTGCTGAGTTACAGTTCATATAAGAAAATCAGTCAATTTAAATAAATTCATTAGGCCCTAATCTATGGATTTCACATGACTGGGCAGGGACACAGCGATGGGTGGGCCTGGTAGGTAAACACATTTGTGCACAAAATTTGAGATAAATAATATTTTTGTGCACATGGAACATTTCTGGGATATTTTATTTCAACTCATGAAACACGGGACCAACACTCTACATGTTGCGTTTATATTTTTGTTCAGTGTATTATGTGACTTGTTAAGCAAACGTTTACTCCTGAACATATTTAGGCTTGATGTTACAAAAGGGTTGAATACTTATTGACTCAAAACATTTCAGCTTTTGATTTTTAATTCATTTGTTAAAATGTCTAAAAGCGTAATTCCTGTTTGACATTATGGGGTATTTTGTGTAGGCCAGTGACCAAAAAAATCTAAATGTAATCCATTTTAATTACAGGCTGTAACACAACAACATGTGGAATACTTTCTGAAGGGTCTGTATATACAGTATATTCTCTGAGCCATGCATCCATGTCCCACTGGTTTGGATAATACCTAGTCCTATAAAAGTATATCTCATACAACCCTGGAACAAATCTGTCCTCCTGGAAAGCACCAACCTTGTCCAAAACCATACAATAACTCTCCTATTATGAGTTTATTATAGCACTGTATTTCATAATAGTTGAGAAGGCCAGATTCTGCATTCTCCTTAAACAGGTGAAAATAAATTGTGCTTGAGTCGATAACCAACCATTACGGCTTTTTACTGCCCCACAATCTACGTAACTGTCTGCCCCTGTTCCTGCATTTCGGCTGAGTCAGTGACTGCGTCCCAAATGTCACCCTATTCCCTCTTTAGTGCACTACCTTTGACCAGGGCTCATGGGGCTCTGGTCAAAAGTAGTGCACTATATAGGAAATAGGGAGCCATTTGGGACGTAGACAGTTTCTGCACCGCTGTCAGCGGACGGCAATTACAGTCCACAGCACAGAAGTCAGTCGACACATTTGCATGAACATCCACTAGCAGAAAACCAGGCAAATGAGACTGTCACTCAGAGACTGTTTATGTCACGTCAAATCCAATCTGTTCTCAAGGGGCCTTGGGTTGTGAAACGGTTCTTATTGATACCTCCTCTGTATCTCTCTTTGGCTCTGTAGGGTATGAGCGGCCAGCACCATCATCCAGACATCAGCGATCATGCTAGGTTCATTTTACGATCTAGGCCAGACAGTGTAATGGAAGTATCACACACTTGCAGTTCTGAGGCAGCTAGGCTAGGAGGACGATGCAGGCCTTCAGGTAGGTTGTCATTGCAGATGTAGTATCTTAATTTGAGCAAGTATGATACAGCAGGAAAATAATCCTGCAGCAACAGGAAATGTGAATTATTATGTGGGTTATAATTAATACATTTTTTGATACATTTTTTGTTTTACGGCAAATCAAGTCTGGCATTTTAAAGTGAAAATTAGAAACTTTAGAATCCTTTTTCAAACCTTGAATACACTACACGTTTGCATTTCTTGCTGTGCAGGAAAATTCTCAGCAACAAAAGAGTGATCAAATTAAGATCCTACATCTGTATGTCTGTTCAATGTAGCTTCTTCCAGAGATGCCCAGGAGTTATATGAAGGCTAAATACAGTCTATACTATCTGGACTATCAGTCTAGACTATCACCATTATATTATTTGATTGGAGGTTACTGACCTTAATGCTCTAGCATCCTCAAGCTTTTATTTTTGGGTGGAAAGAAGAAGTGCTACCTTAACCAGTGTTACTGTAAGGGTTAAAACACTAAGCAGTGTTACTGTAAGGGTTAAAACACTAAGCAGTGTTACTGTAAGGGTTAAAACACTAAGCAGTGTTACTGTAAGGGTTAAAACACTAACCAGTGTTAATGTAAGGGTTAAAACACTAAGCAGTGTTACTGTAAGGGTTAAAACACTAACCAGTGTTACTGTAAGGGTTAAAACACTAACCAGTGTTAATGTAAGGGTTAAAACACTAAGCAGTGTTACTGTAAGGGTTAAAACACTAACCAGTGTTACTGTAAGGGTTAAAACACTAAGCAGTGTTACTGTAAGGGTTAAAACACTAAGCAGTGTTACTGTAAGGGTTAAAACACTAACCAGTGTTAATGTAAGGGTTAAAACACTAAGCAGTGTTACTGTAAGGGTTAAAACACTAATCAGTGTTACTGTAAGGGTTAAAACACTAAGCAGTGTTACTGTAAGGGTTAAAACACTAAGCAGTGTTACTGTAAGGGTTAAAACACTAAGCAGTGTTACTGTAAGGGTTAAAACACTAACCAGTGTTAATGTAAGGGTTAAAACACTAACCAGTGTTATCGAATGTGATTATGAATATTATCACAGAAATGATCAGGAAACAAACAAAGAAGCCCTAGTTTAAAAAGTACAGAGAAAAGTAATTCATTCAGAAAGCAGTTACATTAGGAGTAATGAGGATATGAATAATTAATATTTGAACACAAGCATTCACTGTGATATGAAAACCGTTGGTGACACACACAAAAATAACATTCTGTTGTATGTTTTATTCATTAGGACCACAAAGGCATTTAGATTAAAAGTTGTTCATATACTGAACTTGACTTAAGACGTAAACATAACAAATAGAGAAAAATAAAGAAACACATCAAAGAATATCTATACACACATTACAAGGCCCCTTAGTTCCAGTTAAGGGAAATCTTAACATTACAGCATACAATGACATTCTGGATCATTCTGTACTTCCAACTTTGTGGCAACAGTTTGGTGAAGGCCCCTTTCCTGTTTCAGCATGACAATGTCCCCATGCACAAAGCGAGGTCCATACGGAAATGGTTTGTCGAGAGCGGTGTGGAAGAACTTGACTGGCCTGCACAGAGCCCTGACCTTAACCCCATCGAACGCCTTTGGGATGAATTTGAACGCCGACTGTGTGCCAGGCCTAATCGCCCAACATCACTAATGCTCTTGTGGCTGAATGGAAGCAAGTCCCCGCAGCAATGTTCCATCGTCTAGTGGAAAGCCTTCCCAGAAGAGTGGAGGCTGTTATAGCAGCAAAGGGGGGACCAACTCCATATTAATGCCCATGATTTTGGAATGAGATTTTCGATGAGCAGGTGTCCACATACTTTTGGTCATGTAGTGTAAGTGGTATATATTATGATATGATTTTACAGGAATTGTCCATTTGGTTACTAGCAGTCTCCAGTAGAGTGTTAGTCCTGATATGGGTTGTTTGAACACCTCAGTGTGCACATGCCCATGTCTATAGAAATACCAAAACCTACTTCAATGGCTGAGACATTTCAAGAGTAAGTCATGTACTTTCTCTCAGACGTTTGAGTTCTCACCTTTCTTTTGGCTTCAACACCCAGAATCCATTTGGTCTTTCACCAGCCATGGATCTTTCCTTCAGTAAGGCTGCATCCAGGGATTATTCCCTTCCCATACAGATACTATCCTACTATCCTACTCAGAAACAGCAGGCGATGGCTGGATCTCAGCGTTTCCAATACGCTTCTTCGGACTCTTTTATCCTCCAAAGCTGCTTACAGTACAGTGAGTACATTCATCTATAGTATGTGTGTCTGATCCCTGCGGAAATTGAACCCGTAACCTTTTACCAACTGAGCCACAAAGGACCACTAAATGTTAATCCACCTGGGTACCACACACAGAGCCGGGTCGGCCACAAATCATTCAGGGACAGCACCGGCAGCAGCCGTCAGACAGGTTCAGCCAGGTCCAAGTGGCTACACTCCTTCCAGAAGTAATTATTTTGTAATGATTCGGTAGCGGTGCAGCATTGTCCCTGTCCTTGCCCCGTCCAACGTCTGCTTTCTCTAGGGGTCAACTCACGGGTGGCCAGGCAGGGTGTATGGCTGACTGCTCTGCTCTGCCACAACACTCTCCTCCACTGCAATACACTCACCTCACAGGCTGAGATTTGGAATAGAAGTGCTGATCTAGGATCAGTTTTGCTCTTTAGATCATAATGAATAGGATTACATAGACAGGGGGGACCTGATCCTAGATCAGAATTTTGCCAGTTCACAGTCTTCAGGTGAAATGTCACTTCTCAATTGAACGTGCAGGGACAAATTATTCACAATAGAAGTGCTGATATAGGATCAGTTTTGCCCTTGATATCAGAAGGTATAACATTATATGGACATGGGTTAACTGATCCTAGATCAGAGACTCTTTCTGAATATAGACCCTGGCTTTGCCAGTTCATAGTTAGTCAAGGTGAAATGCAAGGACAAATGATGTGTAAGGACAAATTATTCATTGTCTTTCCTTCAGTTGTTGCCCCCCCCCCACCCCCTACCTTCCTCCCCCTGTTTTAGAACGTGAATACTGTTGACAAAAGGCACTCATGCAGCCAGGTTAATGAGCTAGTAAATTGGCCCAATTATGTTCCGTTGCCTTTCTTGTTTGTGCCCTCCAAAAACAGTTGATGTTTGACGTGAGGGGAAACAATAAGCCATGAAACAAAATGGCTGCCCTCTCCAAAGTAAGATGGCAAATATTCTGCTACGATGATATACGTTTACACTACAATACATATTTTGGGTTAATTTGACCCAAAGGTGTTTCAGAATTAGCTGTCTATCAAAACTCAGTGTACATTGTACACAACGCCGTACAACACAAACATACAGTACATTTGACTGTAAAATGAGGACTTTTAAAGCACCAATCTGCAGTTGCTACATCAATTGTTGGACTTATAAATAATGACATGCAGTACCAGTCAAAGGTTTGGGCTCACCTACTCATTCAAGGGTTTTTCTTTATTTTTACTATTTTCTACATTGTAGAATAATAGTGAAGACATCAAAACTATGAAATAACACATATGAAATCACGTAGTAACTAAAAAACTGTTAAACAAATCAAAATATATTTTAGATTTTAGATTCTTCAAAGTAGCCACCCTTTGCCTTGATAACAGCTTTGCACACTCTTGAATTTCACTCAACCAGCTTCAATTAACAGGTGTGCCTTGTTAAAAGTTAATTTGTGGAATTTATTTCCTTCTTAATTTGTTTGAGCCAATCAGTTGTGTTGTGACAAGGTAGGGGTGGTATACAGAAGATAGCCCTATTTGGTAAAAGACCAAGTCCATATTATGGCAAGAACAGCTCAAATAAGCAAAGAGAAACAACAGTCCATCATTACTTTAAGACATGAAGGTCAGTCAATACGGAACATTTCAAGAACTTTTAAAGTTTCTTCAAGTGCAGTCGCAAAAAACATCAAGCGCTATGATGAAGCTAGCTCTCATGAGGACCGCCACAGGAATGGAAGACCCAGAGTTACCTCTGCTGCAGAGGATAAGTTCATTAGAGTTACCAGCCTCAGAAATTGCAGCCCAAATAAATACTTCACAGAGTTCAAGTAACAGACACATCTCAACATCAACTGTTCAGAGGAGACTGTGTGAATCAGGCCTTCATGGTCGAATTGCTGCAAAGAAACGACTACTAAAGGACACCAATAATAAGAAGAGACTTGCTTGGGCCAAGAAACACGAGCAATGGACATTAGACAGGTGGAAATCTGTCTAATGAGTCCAAATTTGATGAGTCCAAATTTGAGATTTTTGGTTTCAACCGCCATATCTTTGTGAGATGCAGAGTTGGTGAACTGATGATCTCCGCATTTGTAGTTTCCACCGTGAAGCATGGAGGAGGAGGTGTGATGGTGTGGGGGTGCTTTGCTGGTGACAGTGTCTGTGATTTATTTAGAATTCAAGGCACACTTAACCAGCATGTTTACCACAGCATTCAGCAGCGATACGCCATCCCATCTGGTTTGGGCTTAGTGTGACTATCATTTGTTTTTCAACAGGACAATGACCCAACACACCTCCAGGCTGTGTAAGGGCTATTTGACCAAGAAGGAGAGTGATGGAGTGCTGCATCAGATGACCTGGCCTCCACAATCACCAGACCTCAACCCAATTGAGATGGTTTGGGATGAGTTGGACCGCAGAGTGATGAAAAAGCAGCCAACAAGTGCTCAGCATATGTGGGAACTCTTTCAAGACTGTCGGAAAAGCATTCCATTTGAAGCTGGTTGAGAGAATGCCAAGAGTGTGCAAAGCTGTCATCAAGGCATCAAGATTTTTGAAGAATCTAAAATCTAAAATATATTTTGATTTGTTTAACACTTTTTTGGTTGCTACATGATTCCATATGTGTTATTTCATAGTTTTGATGTCTTCACTATTATTCTACAATGTATGAAATAGTAATAATATAGAAAAACCCTTGAATGAGTATGTGTGTCCAAACCTTTGACTGGTAGTGTATACCGATTGATTCTTGAAAACTATAACTTATAAAACCTTAATGAGCTTAGTTCAGCTGTCAGACCCCGTCAGAACCCAAAATATAAGTTTGTTTTACTACAATGTTTGTCAACTTGGCAAATGTAACACTTTGTAACCTGAAAACAAGGTTAGAACTATACATTTGATATCATGGATGGTCAGTCCTTGCATCCATAGCTCTGTCTATGAATTTGAGAGTGGTTTCATTTCTCCAGCCCCATCCTTCAGCGTTTTTACCAAAACGTTGTTATTGTTTTAACTGCAGATTGGCCCTTTTTAAGTGATAAAACATCAACCCTCCTTTCACAGAGAAACCATCAGATGCTTTTACCAATCATGTCTCAACTTGAATTAACCGTTTACCTAACATTAGGTTGATAAGGACGTAGTCAACAGCAAATATTTATAATGACAAAACTGTGACTTCAGCAAGATGTCCTCTCACCAACACTGGAAGGGGTTTGTGTATCTAGTATCTGGTAAACAAGCAGTATGAAACTAGGATTAATCTTAATCTTAGGTTCTGGGTCTGCATCGAGACCTTTTATTTATCTGGATTAAAACCCAGGGGGATTTATTTGCACTATGAATTAAACCTAAGCCTTACATGTTATAAAGAGACTTCAGTGGTACTATGAATAGGTTATCTTGTTTTGTCATGAATTACATTCTGATGTTTTGATATAGCCTAAATTCCCTTCAATATACTGAATACATGATGTTTTGATATAGCCTAAATTCCCTTCAATATACTGAATACATGATGTTTTGATATAGCCTAAATTCCCTTCAATATACTGAATACATGATGTTTTGATATAGCCTAAATTCCCTTCAATATACTGAACACATGATGTTTTGATATAGCCTAAATTCCCTTCAATATCCTGAATACATGATAATAATAATATGATAATATGCCATTTAGCAGACGCTTTTATCCAAAGCGACTTACAGTCATGCGTGCATACATTTTTGTGTATGGGTGGTCCCGGGGATCGAACCCACTACCTTGGCGTTACAAGCGCCGTGCTCTACCAGTTGAGCTACAGAGGACCATGATGTTTTGATATAGCCTAAATTCCCTTCAATATACTGAATACATAAAACAATTTAAATCAGAGGTGTTTTCCTCTAATGAGTTAGAACCAACAATTCTTATTGACAGGCATAAATTAAAATTGATTTATTCTGACATTTTTATGAATACCTGACATAGACACATTAGTATTTGGTATGATTTTACTTTATTATCAGTAATAACAAAGCGTTTATTAGTGTTTGTACTTTAATAGTTTATTTAGTCTACCATTTTCAAGTGGGCAATGTATGAAGCTATCATAGTTAATATTTACTATTTATAAACAGCTGTTATTTAAGAGTAGTGTTGTTTTGTAAACAAATGTTCTTCACTGAAGTCATTATTATATTCATATAACGTTCTGTAGGCCTATTATTGAAAGGAAATGGAAAATATGAAGGCCGCTCTACCTAGTTTGCATCTTCTAATGTAAACAAATGGTAATTTTGTCTCCCTTAAGTGCATATAGGTAGTTAATGTCCCACACTGTTATTTGTCTCTGATAATGAAATGTCTACAAGGGAGACCTTGGAATATTCATGAATATCTTTGTTTCTAATTTTACATTTACATTTACGTCATTTCTAATAACAAGTCTTTCGCCAGGCCTCTATTAAATTGACATTGTTGTAAATTTAGTTTACTTATTTTATTTTATTTTTTATTTTATTTTACATGCCTGAGACATGAAGACTTCCATTCCGCATACTCCCCAAGCTAATGCTTTAGCTTAGCAGGCTAACAAAGTCTCGCCGCACACAGGAAACCCAGGTTTGAAATCTCAGTCAACCACACTAACACTCTTTGAGCTTTACCAGTTAATTCACATCTCCACCCAGCTCCCTCCTTCTAGTGCGTGTGTTAGGGGATGGCCTTATTGTGGGTTATGTAACAAATACATCATGTAAAATGTTGCTGTGGTGACACTGTTGTGCCAAATTGTCGGCTTGTCATAAGCACTCTGTGCTGTGAGAAATGAGAAACCGCTCCTGCCACCTAAATCACATCAAAGATTGGTCATCTTAAACTGTGGGGGGGTGCATCCCAAATGGCGCCCTCTTCCCTATGAGCCCTGGTCGAAAGTAGTGCACTATGTAGGGAATAGAGTGCCATTTGGGAAGCAACCTGAAAAATAAATAAATTGGCCTACCAAATGAAAAGATTTACATGAATGATGTATGTGTATTATGCATCCCTCCTTATCATAGAGGAACGTCTTGATGAGTTGCACTATTTAGCGTTCCCTTTGAGGTAAATTCATGTCAATTTAAGTGATGCTCAAGCAGCGAGATGTGTTGTTAGTGCATGTCTCTAGGGAACGGTTATCCCTTGTGTGCGACTCGGTGGATGGTGTGTTATTTAGCCCCAGAGATGAAATCTTCAATATGAATAGCAGAATAACATTTAATTTGATGTGCTGCTGCTGCCCTATGAAATCCAAGCTCGTTGGCGTAGTCGAGATAAAAGCATTTGGTGTTTTATATTGTTGCTGGCTCCCTGCCTGTGAGCCATGCTGTTATCTGAGATATGTCGTCGGATCTTTTCCTTCTAAAATAAATCTCATTCTGATAGATTTACCAGCTCATTTGATAAGTGACTGTCGCGGGTCAATGGGGTTTTGTACATTTAAGCTAATACTAACAATCTGAGTAAATTGAGGTTGTTGTGAATAGTGGGTGCTCGGACAAACTACCTAAAGAGGTTCATGTGAAAAGTACTGCAAATCAGATAAATGATATATTTTGTTCAGATTTACCATCTCATTTGATAAGTGACTCGCACGGGGCCAATGGAGTTTGTGGCATTTATGGTAATCCTAAATCTACCAGTCTTGTTATGAACAGACTGTCTGTGGATGATCATCCAAACTGCCTTCATTAAGTGATCACAGTCTGAGAAGCTGTGGCTCATAGTATATATATTGGCACTGGTGTTGTACTGTGAAAAGTATTGCTGATTTATCATCTCATTTAATAAGTTCCTGGCACAGGTAAATGGATACATTTATGCTAGTACTCTGACAATCTAGTGATCTTGGAGGATGTTATTTGCTCATCCAAACTATCTACAGAGGTTAAAGGGGTAATCCATAATATTCACAGTTGTGAATAGGTTAAATGGGACAATCAGTGATATTCACAACCACTAAAAGGTCAATGCACAATAAACTGCTAATCAGAGAAATGTTCTTACCTGTATAATTATGTTATATACATGTGCACAACTCATATTTGTAGCGCTGTGTGCAGAAGAGCATGTTATGTAAGCCATCAACATGGTCTATAGAAATACATAGTTACCAACAGGTCATTGTGTGACGTACAGATTTATGTTATTATGGAAAGGCCAGCTATAACATACAACACAAATAACTACCATTACTTACAATCCATGATAGGGTTTGAATACAATACCAGACTGGGAGCAGGGCGCTTAACCTGTAGTGTGGACACCCTCTATTACAATACCACACTGGGAGCAGGGCACTTTACCTGTAGTGTGGACACCTTCTATTACAATACCAGACTGGGAGCAGGGCGCTTAACCTGTAGTGTGGACACCCTCTATTACAATACCACACTGGGAGCAGGGCACTTTACCTGTAGTGTGGAAACCCTCTATTACAATACCAGACTGGGAGCAGGGCACTTAACCTGTAGTGTGGACACCCTCTATTACAATACCAGACTGGGAGCAGGGCACTTAACCTGTAGTGTGGACACCCTCTAGTACAATACCAGACTGGGAGCAGGGCACTTAACCTGTAGTGTGGACACCTTCTATTACAATACCAGACTGGGAGCAGGGCACTTAACCTGTAGTGTGGACACCCTCTAGTACAATACCAGACTGGGAGCAGGGCACTTAACCTGTAGTGTGGACACCCTCTAATACAATACCAGACTGGGAGCAGGGCACTTAACCTGTAGTGTGGACACCCTCTATTACAATACCACACTGGGAGCAGGGCACTTTACCTGTAGTGTGGACACCCTCTATTACAATACCACACTGGGAGCAGGGCACTTTACCTGTAGTGTGGACACCCTCTATTACAATACCACACTGGGAGCAGGGCACTTTACCTGTAGTGTGGACACCCTCTATTACAATACCAGACTGGGAGCAGGGCACTTTACCTGTAGTGTGGACACCCTCTATTACAATACCAGACTGGGAGCAGGGCACTTAACCTGTAGTGTGGACACCCTCTATTACAATACCAGACTGGGAGCAGGGCGCTTAACCTGTAGTGTGGACACCCTCTATTACAATACCAGACTGGGAGCAGGGCACTTAACCTGTAGTGTGGACACCCTCTATTACAATACCAGACTGGGAGCAGGGCGCTTAACCTGTAGTGTGGACACCCTCTATTACAATACCAGACTGGGAGCAGGGCGCTTAACCTGTAGTGTGGACACCCTCTATTACAATACCACACTGGGAGCAGGGCGCTTAACCTGTAGTGTGGACACCCTCTATTACAATACCAGACTGGGAGCAGGGCGCTTAACCTGTAGTGTGGACACCCTCTATTACAATACCACACTGGGAGCAGGGCGCTTAACCTGTAGTGTGGACACCTTCTATTACAATACCACACTGGGAGCAGGGCACTTAACCTGTAGGGTGGACACCCTCTATTACAATACCACACTGGGAGCAGGGCACTTAACCTGTAGTGTGGACACCCTCTATTACAATACCATACTGGGAGCAGGGCACTTAACCTGTAGTGTGGACACCCTCTATAGGCATGACCAGGAACTTAAAGTATGCAGGTACACTACATGACAAAAAGTATGTGAACATCTCATTCCAAAATCATGGGCATTAATATGGAGTTGGTCCCCCTTTGCTGCTATAACAGCCTCCACTCTTCTGGGAAGGCTTTCCACTAGATGTTGGAACATTGCTGCGGGGACTTGCTTCCATTCAGCCACAAAAGCATTAGTGAGGTTGGGCAGTGATGTTGGACGATTAGGCCTGGCTCGCAGTCGGCATTCCAATTCATCCCAAAGGTGTTCAAAGGGGTTAAGGTCAGGGCTCTGTGCAGGCCAGTCAAGTTCTTCCACACCGATCTCAACAAAACATTTCTGTATGGACCTTGCTTTCTGCACGGGGGCATTGTCATGCTGAAACAGGAAAGGGCCTTCCCCAAACTTTTGCCACAAAGTTGGAAGCACAGAATCGTCTAGAATGTCATTGTATGCTGTAGCGTTAAGATTTCCCTTCACTGGAACTAAGGTGTCTAGCCTGAACCATGAAAAACAGCCCCAGACCATTATTCCTCCTCCACCAAACTTTACAGTTTGTACTATGCATTCGGGCAGGAAGCGAATGGTGAAGCCAGATGGTGAAGCGTGATTCATCACTCCAGAGAACGCGTTTCCACTGCTCCAGAGTCCAATGGCGGCGAGCTTTACACCACTCCAGCCGACGCTTGGCATTTTGTATGGTGATCTTAGGCTTGTGTGCGGCTGCTCGGCCATGGAAACCCATTTCATGACGCTCCCGACGAACAGTTCTTGTGCTGACGTTGCTTCCAGAGGCAGTTCAGAACTCGTTAGTGAGTGTTGCAACCGAGGAAAGATGATTTTTACGCGCTACGCGTACCCCGTTCTGTGAGCTTGTGTGGCCTACCACTTAGTGGCTGAGCCGTTGTTGCTCCTAGACGTTTCCACTTCACAATAACAGCACTTACAGTTGACCTGGGCAGCTCTAGCAGGGAAGAAATTTGAGGAAATTTGAGGAACATCCTATGACGGTACCACGTTGAAATTCACTGAGCTCTTCAGTAAGGCCATTCTACTGCCAATGTTTGTCTATGGAGATTGCCTGGCTGTGTGCTCGATTTTATACACCTGTCACTAACGGGTGTGGCTGATATAGCCCAATCCACTAATTTGAAGGGGTGTCCACATACTTCTGTATATATAGTGTATAATGCATTGTGATCCAGTTATAATGCATGGTAAGACTTGTCAAGCATGAATTAATACATTATAAACCTTATTAGGCATTATGAAGGTATATGCTTTGCTTTGCATATGGTAGGTAGACACCAGTAGAGTTTCATCTCTGAAACTAATGGGAACATCTAGTTCACCACAAAACTATAAAAGAGTACTGTGGAGAATTCACTTCATTCTGCCAATACAGAAGGTAGATCAAACAGATCCTCTCTGCAGTATTGTGGTGGAGAGAGAGAGAAAGATGAAAAGAGAAAGAGAGAGAGAGAGAGAGAGAGAGAGAGAGAGAGAGAGAGAGAGAGAGAGAGAGAGAGACAGAGAAAGAAAGAGAGAAAGAGGTTCAGAGCACATAAACCATAATGGGATGTGACAGACAAATCAGAAGAGCTTGGGATTCGGTTCCTGCATACACACACACACACACACAAACACACACACACACACACAGAATCATTAGTATAGCACCCTGGCAAATACTGCCTTACCTTTCTGTTCCTTCTGACCTCCTGGGTTTTCATATCAGTGGAGAAAAGGAAAAAGCACATTTCTGTTCCTTCTGACCTCCTGGGTTTTTTTCATAGCAGTGGAGAAAAGGAAACAGCCATATAAATAGAATCAAATTGAACACGTTCTATTTCTATGGAAACAACTCATGCTTCTCCTTGTGTGTTTGCCATTGTATTTGTGGACCCCACCGCAATATAGAAAACACTAAACACAACCACAGAAATAGGAAGGGCACACCAGGGAGGAAGCACCAGGAAGGAGAATGTTCATCCCAGAACTATTGACTAAACATACATGATACAGATAGTTCTGCAGTCCATGTAATGGTCATAACCCTTCCATGATACAGATAGTTCTGCAGTCCATGTAATGGGCATAACCCTTCCATGATACAGATAGTTCTGCAGTCCATGTAATGGTCATAACCCTTCCATGATACAGATAGTTCTGCAGTCCATGTAATGGGCATAACCCTTCCATGTAGAAAACAGAAATAATAACAGTATAGACATTATGTCATGTTGTTTTAGCGCTGAAGGAGTTTTCTGTCAAGGGTGTCTGCATTTGACTTTTTTTCTTCCTGCTTTGAATATTGCGTTGTTCCCTTCCTTTCCCTTCCTTTCTCTTTGCTTGGCTTAGCGGTAATGATCCCCCTCTCTTAGTGGATGAGGTGCCTTCTCAGGAGCCCACTGCACCATTTGAAAATCACTTCAGAAAAGCACAAAGACCACAGGAGGATTAGAAGCATTATAAGTGACAGGTGATGAAACCCCCCAAAAAGAGGAAAAAAATATAACTTTGCCAGAGAAAGATATCTGCTCTCTAAGGTTGACACATTTTTTTTCCCTTTTTACAATATGTGTGTTCCAAATGTCACCCTATTCCCTTTCTAGTGCACTACTCCCATATGTCTCTGGTCAAAAATTAGTGCACTATGTAGGGAATAGGGTGCTTTTTGGGATTCTAACAATGTATTTCTATTCCAGCTTTTTGCCTTCTTCCACCATGTCACTATAGGATGTTGATATGGGCACGTCCCAAATGGCACCCTATTTCCTATAGGGCCCTGGCCAGAAGTTACACTGTATAGGGAATAGGGTGCCATTTGGGATGCGGTCCATGCCACTATAGGATTGTTGTTTAATCTGTTCCCTCAGGGATTTCCAGGCAGCATTCAATGTGATCATAATGACATTTGTCACAGCTGTCTGGGTTTCAGGTTTGTTTTATAGCACTGAGTCCTGGTGTACTGTGGTGCATTTCCCCAGCAGTTGGTAAATCTTGGAGTCCCTCCGTTTTGAGTTCCTGCTCCTGAGCTGTTTAGCTGATCAATTTATCTCCCGTTGCTTATCAGATTTGTATAAAAGGGTCAGAGAGAGACAGAGAAAGACAGAGAAAGCCTACAGAACCTCACAGGACAGATAACAATGGTCAGAAAAAGAGAACACATGCTCCATCTTGGTACACCACAGAGAATATAGCAGTTTTACTGTTTGTCAATGTGTCAGAGCTTTAGTATCCAGTGTCAGACTCTGAGACTGTCCTAATATGGACACCGTATGATCTGAGGATGTCCTAATATGGACACTGTATTCTATGAGGCTGTCCTAATATGGACACCGTATGATCTGAGGATGTCCTAATATGGACACCGTCTTCTATGAGGCTGTCCTAATATGGACGCCGTATGACATCACCTACATAAGTAACCTTGTATCACATTATTACTACACAGCATCAGTAAATCTTATTCCTTACAGAAGTAATTTCTTCCCTGCTAGCAAATTCCACTTCAGATTTACATTGTTGACGTCGAGGTTTCAGCAATATTATTCCTTGAATATTAGGAACTTTAATTCAGAAAACCGTTATTTACTGTAGCAATCCTCAATAACATCTATACATAATGGACATGATATCATATTGGCTGAAATGTAGCAAAAATGTCCTGAATTGTAATCTTTGTTTTACATTTTTAAATAGTTAATTCATGTTTCCTTGCTTTTAGTCTGATCAGTGGTTTGATATATTCAGTGTATTAGCAGTCTGCTTTGTTCTCTGGCCCCTGTCTGACAGCAGCATTAGTACATTATTTGAATGGATGAATCATTTTGCAAAAGGCTTTTATTTTGTGGCTTTGAAATGTGCAGTTTTCCACCACAAAAGGTCAGTCATGTCATGAAAATCTGTTCTGAAGCAGTTTATGTGGTTGATTCAGGATTGTATTTACGGTGTTTGATGTTCCGTCGTCATAAAATCCAACTGGGCAGGAGGGAATGGCTGTCCTTCCTATCTGTTTAACATAGTTTATTATACAGTATATAGTAACCCTTTAATAGGCTTAGTTATAACAAACATCTATCCAGTTTTTTTTTTTGTGTGTGTGTGTGTGTGTGTGTGTGTGTGTGTGTGTGTATCTGTGTCCGTTATAACAGTCTAATTTCAGGGCACTGCCGGTGACGCATGACCACACCTTCAGTTGTGATGGAACATCATATCATTCTATTCTGATATGATGTCTCCCCCCCTCTAGGCGACATCTGTGCTGCATGTCAGAGTCAAAACTAAACCACAACCTCAAGTCGTATAGCAATGTTTCTCTCTGTTGCTGTAAAACATTTTTTGGGGACAAACAGTTTCCATTTGTTCATGATTCAACCAATTCCCAGAGCAGCTGTATTGACGGACTAGACTAGAGGGTTTTGCTCAGTTGTCTTGGCAATATTCCTACCAACTGGCAATATGAAATGTTATAAATGATTTCAGTCTATAGCCCACTCTGCTATCTCAGTCACACAAGACCAAGATGAACATTTGTATTTAGGAGAAGGTGAAATTATAGAAATATAGTTGATAGTAACTTTGTAAACACCTTTACAAAAAAACACAAAGACGTGTCTAAAGGCCAATCAGATTTGTGAACACAACCCCTAGCTGTGTATTGCAGCTTTCTATGTTATCTGTTGTCTGAAGCTGGTGAGGTGTGGAAACACTTTGTTGCTTTTATGGATTTTGTTTTGATGCTTTTTGTGCTATTTCTCTGTCTGCGTGCTACGTGTTGCTTGACCTATGTTGCTCTGTCTGCGTGCTACGTGTTGCTTGTCCTATGTTGCTCTGTCTGTCTGCGTGCTACGTGTTGCTTGTTCTATGTTGCTCTGTCTGCGTGCTACGTGTTGCTTGTCCTATGTTTCTCTGTCTGCATGCTACGTGTTGCTTGTCCTATGTTTCTCTGTCTGCATGCTACGTGTTGCTTGTACTATGTGTCTGTCTGCATGCTACGTGTTGCTTGTCCTATGTTTATCTGTCTGCGTGCTACGTGTTGCTTGTCCTATGTTTCTCTGTCTGCCTGCGTGCTACGTGTTGCTTGTCCTATGTTTATCTGTCTGCGTGCTACGTGTTGCTTGTCCTATATTTCTCTGTCTGCATGCTACATGTTGCTTGTCCTATGTTGCGCTGTCTGCGTGCTACTTGTTGCTTGTCCTATGTTTCTCTGTCTGTCTGCGTGCTACGTGTTGCTTGTCCTATGTTTCTCTGTCTGCGTGCTACGTGTTGCTTGTCCTATGTTTCTCTGTCTGTCTGCGTGCTACGTGTTGCTTGTCCTATGTTTCTCTGTCTGCGTGCTACGTGTTGCTTGTCCTATGTTTCTCTGTCTGTCTGCGTGCTACGTGCTAGTTATATGTTGCTCTGCATGTTGCTCACTGCTCATTGTTTGTCTGTATTGTTATTGGAATAGTTTTTAATAACCTGCCCAGGGACTGCGGTTGAAAATTAGCCGGCTGGATAAAACCAGCACTTTTACTGAAACGTTGATTCATAAATAATAAATAATATGCCATTTAGCAGACGCTTTTATCCTAAGCGACTTACAGTCACGTGTGCATACATTTTTACGTATGGGTGGTCCCGGGGATCGAACCCACTACCCTGGCGTTACAAGCGCCATGTTCTACCAATTGACCTACAGAGGACCACTGTCTCTGTAAAAATTAAAATTAAAATAAACTCAACTCAATCTTTGTTCATTTTTATGTCTGAGACAATGTTAGATTCAAGTATGCAACCGCCCACGATTTCTCGGGTAATATAGAAAATGTTGGTTGCCATGGAAACCAGTGCTTCAAAATGGATCAGACATGCATGGGGAGAAAAGCACCAGTACTGACGAAACATTACATTACATGTTCTCAACTGAAAAGGCTGTTCAGTTAATTGAAGTTTTGTAGCAGATTGTATGTTATTATAGTCTACAGATGAAGGATCTGTTTTGTTGCTGAGAATTTTCTTGCACAGCAGGAAATGCAAACGTGTAGTGTATTCAAGGTTTTGAAATGCTTCTAAAGTTTGTCATTTCCACTTTAACATTTCAGACTTGATTTGCCATAACACATTTTTTTTTATCAACCCCTACAAAATATTTTCAATAATTATAATCCACATAATAATTCACATTTCCTGTTGCGGGATTATTTTCCTGCCGTAGCAAACTGGCTCAAATGAAGATCATACACCTGTCCACAGATGATGAGATACCCAGAGAAAATAAGTAATATTCTTCAGTGTAATTGGATCATTATGTTGCATTCTGCTTTCTGTCTTATGTCAGCAAACAAGTTGAAGTACATCCATCAACAGATCATATCATATAAATAATCTTTCTCCTGCAGGTAATGCACTGTTTCCATTACAGCCTATCAATCAGAAAAGAGCTGTGAGGAAAATATCACAGTATGTGCCAGTATTGTGAAATTCATGTTATGTGACGTATGCAGGATGTTATGTGGACTGGATATCTAGCTATTAATTTTATGAAAAGAAGCTTGTTTGTAGCAAACACAGATAGAAATCTCAAGAGCACAAAATGCACTTTCAAGAACATGATCAGGAACTAGTTTGCCTACGTCCAGATATACAAAACACTTCAACACATTAAGAACCATAACGTCTGTATTTATTTTCTTAGTTCACTTTGTGTTCTTGAACGTAGCCCTGTTTTTCATTTTTGTTCATTGATTTCACCTGTGTTAGTTACTCACCTGGTCTCATCAGCTCCTTATTTAGTTCAGTTCTTTCTGTTTGTGCCTTGTGAGGTATTGTTCGTTTTTTACTCTACTAAGCCTTTTCCTAGCTCGTTTGTGAGAACCAGTTATAGCCTTCAGTCCTAGTTTTGTTTCACCTGCATGTTTGCCTACCTGTGTATGACCATTGCCTGCCTGTGACCACGATTCCTGCCTTCTGTGAAGACGTAATAAACACCTGCCACACTCTGCGCGTGAATCTACACCTTTTTCTCCCTGAGTATTCATTACAGAATACCTCAACAAAAACTGAATGGATTCAGCGGAGCTACAGTGGCGCCTAACAAGGCAAGAGGAGCGTATGGATGTAATCGGCCATCTTCTCCGCCATCCCTACTCCTCCGATGGCAGGTATCGTAACCCATAGCCCTCCTTCATTCATATCCATGCCTGGAAAATATGACGGTTCACCTGGGAAATGTCAGGGATTTCTGATGCAATGCAGAACAACCCCACTAACTTCGCCACCGACAAGAGCAGGGTGGATTTTGTTGTGTCTCTACTCACAGGCAAAGCCCTGGATTGGGCCACCGCCATATGGACTGCCAACAGCACAGAACTCGGATCCGAGACCCATTTCCACACCCTCTTCAAAGAGGTATTCGATCACTCTCCTTCCGGTCGTCCTATAGGGGACCTCCTCATAGACCTTCAACAAGGACACAATTCAGCTGCCGAATATGCCCTGGCTGCAGGGAGTGGATGGAGTGAAGCTGGGTCATGCTCCTCTCTCGTGTATCGAACGTCAAAGGCGGATCCAAGAAGGGCTGTGCCTATACTGTGGAGGGAAAGATCATTTACTCAGCCATTGCCCTGTTCGCCCTCCACGGAGAGATGAGAAGGGTCCCTCCGCTGCCATGCAGGTAGGCGGGGACATATTTCTAAATATCTCCCAGAAGCAATTCTCCATCCCAGTATCGATAACCATGAAGGGGGTTACAAAGTACGTAGAGGGCTTGATAGATTCGGGAGCAGCAGGTAGTTTTATCGATCACCAACTAGTACAAGAGATGACATTGATCTTACACCTGTCACCCCTCCCTTAAGGATTAACACCCTGGACGGGCAGCCATTGGGCACGGGCTTCATTACGCACCTGACACAGAGCGTTACCCTCCAGATTTGAGTCTTCCACACCGAAACCATTCAACTTATGGAACTCTCATCCCCCAAACAGCCACTCATCCTCGGACACCCCTGGCTTTGTCGTCACGACCCTGCCATCTGGTGGCGACAAGGTGAACTACTGTCCTGGTCTTCTACCTGCTTCACCAGTTGTCTCAGCCTACCCTGCAGAGCCACCACCATTGAAGACTCTGCCTCTGCAGTGCCACCCACCATACCATCTGAATACGCCCAGTACAGCAATGTCTTCAGCAAAATCAAGGCCTCCACTCTGCCACCACATCGCCCAGGGGACTGTGCTATTGACTTACTCCCTGGAGTGTCCCCACCGAAGGGCCGTGTTTACCCCCTATATATCCCAGAAATTGAGGCATTGATGAACTACATTGATGAAGCACTCAAACGGTTTCATTCGTCCTTCTTCTTCCCCGGCTGCGTCCAGCTTCTTCTTCGTTGGAAAAAAGGACGGTGGTCTCCGTCCATGTATTGATTACCCGACCCTGAATGACGTTAAGGTCAAGAACCGTTTCCCTCTTCCTCTGATCCCAGCGACCCTTGAACAAGTGGGCCACGCCAACATCTATACAAAACTCGACCTGCGGAGTGCTTATAACCTTGTCCGTATACATGAAGGCAATGAATGGAAGACGGCCTTTATCACCGCACGAGGGCACTACGAATACCTGGTCATGCCCTACGGCCTTACTAACACCCCCGCCGTCTTCCAATCCTTTATGAATGAGGTTTTCCAGGATATGATCAACCGCTTTCTCATCGTCTACATTGATGACGTCCTGATTTACTCCCTGAAGGAACACATACAGCATGTACAAATTATTCAACGGCTCCTTGACCATAACCTTCATGTGAAGACTGAAAAGAGCACCTTCCATGTAACCTCAGTAAACTTCCTCGGTTTCGTACTGACACCTGGAGGGGTCAGCATGGATGAGAACAAAGTCACCGCCATCAGTAGCTGGCCCAAACCCACCCCTGTGAAGGAACCAACGTTTCATTGGGTTCTCCAACTTCTATCGCCGGTTCATTCGGAACTTCAGTTCTACTGCCGCTCCCCTCACTGGCCTTACCCAGCCAAAAGACCCGGACCCTTCAATGGACTGATACCGCACTGACTGCTTTCAACACCTTGAAACGCCTCTTCACCTCAGTTCCTGTCCTTCGCCAACCTGATCCGACCCTTCCTTTCACCCTGAAGGTGGATGCCTCCGAAGTAGGAGTAGGAGCCATACTCTCTCAGCGGGTGGGAACACCTCCAAAATCACATCCTTGTGCCTTCTTCTCAAGGAAGTTATCCCCCGCTGAGAGGAATTACGATGTGGGGAACAGAGACCTCCTTGCCATCAAGCTGGCAGTCGAGGAGTGGCGCCACTGGTTGGAGGGCGCACAACATCCCTTTCTCGTCCTAACAGATCATTGTAATCTAGAATATATCAGAGGGGCCAAGACGTCAAACTCCAGACAAGCCCGCTGGGCACTCTTCTTCACACGCTTCCATTTTCATGTTACTTACATCCCTGGAAAGAAAAACGTAAAAGCTGATGCTCTCTCCCGCCAGTTTGACCTTCCGACCAGTAACTCAGACCCTACACCCATTCTTCCTTCCTCTTGCATTATGGGACTGGTACAGTGGGAGGTTCACTCTGCCATACAAGAAGCCCTAACCTCAGACTCGACTCCTCCTGAGACACCAGCTGGGAAGAGTTACGTACCAGCAGCTGTTAGACCCCAACTGATGCAATGGTGTCACACGTCCTTGGGGTCAGGACATCCAGGCATTACACGAACCACCGAACTTCTAGCCCGTAAGTTCTGGTGGTCCTAACTGGCATCTGACTTCACGGATTACGTACTCTCCTGTTCAGTGTGCCCAAACCAAAAGCCCTCGTCATCTCCCTTCCGGTAAGCTTCAACCTTTGCCAATCCCTCACAGACCCTGGTCCCACATAGCTGTTGACTTCATCACATACCTTCCGGAATCCTCTGGTAACACCACCATCCTTGTCATAGTAGACTGTAAGGTTCTGTATTTAGTTTCTTAGTTCACCTTGTGTTCTTGAACGTGGCGCTGTTTCTTTGTGCTCTTGAACGTGGCGCTGTTTCTTTGTGCTCTTGAACGTGGCGCTGTTTCTTTGTGTTCTTGAACGTAGCCCTGTTTCTTTGTGTTCTTGAACGTAGCCCTGTCTTTCATTTTTGTTCATTGATTTCACCTGTGTTAGTTACTCACCTGGTCTCATCAGCTCCTTATTGAGTTCAGTTCTTTCTTTTTTGTGCTTTGTGAGGTATACTCTAAGCCTTTTCCTAGCTCGTTTGTGAGAACCAGTTATAGCCTTCAGTCCTAGTTTTGTTTCACCTGCATGTTTACCTACCTGTGTATGACCATTGCCTGCCTGTGACCACGATTCCTGCCTTCTGTGAAGACGTAATAAACACCTGCCACACTCTGCGCGTGAATCTACACATTTTTCTCCCTGAGTATTCATTACATAAGGAAGGATTTATGAGTAAGACTTCAGGAAGTACAGTATGAAAACATTTGTAGAATAAGTAAAGACTAATTACCACAATGTTGATTTCATTCCATCTTAACTGATCTCGTTTAGTACGCAATTAAGTACACCACCATCCTACCTCCTTGACTAATAGTTGTTGATTAAAAATTATTTTGAAAGCCAACATTAACAAGGACCCAGATGACTAAAATTTGGAACTAGAATTTGAATCTTTGGGAGGAAACTCTGGAACTCTTTTTTTCCCACCACGTTGATGTTTAATGAGTTGGCCCACATTTGGGGCCGTTTATCGTATGAGTGACAGCTGAAGTGCCCTAGAGGGTTTGTGCCCGCTGTGGCCCGCTGTACCCTCGTACCCGTGTTCTCTCACTCAGTGATGCCAAAGCTGCCATGTAGCAGGTGATTACCACAGGAAGGAGCTCTCACCTGCTGTGGGACTCAGTTGGCCCTCAAGTCAAAGCACTGTGCTCCTCCTCTAAGAAACTTTGACCATCTTCACTCACCCCCAGGAGAGAGGGAGAGAGAGAAAGAGAGAGAGAAAGAGAGAGAGAAAGAAGGAGGGAGTGGAGGAAGGGAGAGCTTGGCTGTTGTGGTGTTGTCACAACAGTTAGTGAAGTGCAATAATTGCAGCTTTCTTGTGTGATGGTGACAAGGGGAAGGGGAACGAATAGAGCAGACTAGAGCAGGGAGAGTGAGAGGAAGCACTGCCATTTGGCAGGGTGAGTTCACACACACACACACATTCATGCACACACACACACACACACACACTGGATGGAATTAAAGAGGAGGGGTGAAGCTAGTCTTCCAAATGTTGTTCCTTCTGTTCTGTTCTAGCCTCATTTTCAGAAGAGAGGTCCCAATGACTGTTCACTTCCTTACTCAACCAGACTGTGTTTTTGTTTTACTGATCGTCAACCGCATGAATCATCTCAAAGTGTTAAAGGTTGACCGCCTGAGTACTGAACAGTGAGTTTCCATCACCACCAGTTTGTCTGTATAATTTATGGCATTAGCCTTAGCCTGTGAGCTGGCAATTGAAACAGCCCCCTGAGGTCAACGTGGACACGACATCATCCCACCTTTGACCTCACTGACAAATGACAAACAGGATGAACCAAGTTATTTTAATTATTTATTTCCTTGCTGGGTAGAATGGTGTTGTTATTATGATATGGCCTGGAGGTCAGAGTTTCAGGGTCTCTGTGTCAGTGTGTGTGTGAGTTGCAGGGAGGCACCAAATCAATGATTTAATCAACGGTTGCTCACCCTCATGTCAAAGCTTATCACAGCTGGTCATTCTAAACTGTACATGCCTCACTGGACCCTGTTATACTAAGACTCTATCCACACACACTCACACACACACACACACACACACACACACACACACACACACACACACACACACACACACACACACACACATACACACACACACACACACACACACACACATTCACACACAGACTCCCCCCCACACACAGATCCCCCCCCCCACACACACACACACTACCCCTCACTGTAGAAGTCCTTAAGGTGCATGTCACCCTACATTTACCATTACATTGTACCGCCAGCCAGCCTCCCAGCCAGCCTCCCAGCCAGCCTCCCAGCCAGCCAGCCTCCAGCCACCCAGCTTCCCAGCCAGCCAGCCTCCAGCCAGCCAGCCAGCCTTCAAGCCAGCCAGCCTCCAAGCCAGCCAGCCTCCCAGCCAGCCTCCCATCCAGCCTCCCATCCAGCCAGCCAGCCTCCCAGCCAACCTCCCAGCCAGCCAGCCTCCCAGCCTCCCAGCCAGCCTCCCATCCAGCCAGCCAGCCTCCCAGCCAGCTAGCCAGCCAGCCAACCAGCCAACCAGCCAGCCAGCCAGCCAGCCAGCCTCCCAGCCTCCCAGCCAGCCTCCCAGCCAGCCAGCTAGCCTCACAGCCAGCCAGCCTCCCAGCCAGCCTCCCAGCCAGCCAGCCTCCCAGCCAGCCAGCCAGCCTCCCATCCAGCCAGCCAGCCAGCCTCCCAGCCAGCCTCCCATCCAACCAGCCAGCCTCCCAGCCAGCCAGCCAGCCAACCAGCCAACCAGCCAGCCAGCCAGCCAGCCAGCCAGCCAGTCAGCCAGCCAGCCAACCAGCCAGCCAGCCTCCCAGCCTCCCAGCCAGCCTCCCATCCAGCCAGCCAGCCTCCCAGCCAGCTAGCCAGCCTCCCAGCCAGCCAGCCAGCCTCCCAGCCAGCCAGCCAGCCTCCCAGCCAGCTAGCCAGCCTCCCAGCCAGCCAGCCAGCCTCCCAGCCAGCCAGCCAGCCTCCCAGCCAACCAGCCAGCCTCCCAGCCATCCAGCCTCCCAGCCAGCCTCCCAACCAGCCAGCCTCCTAGCCAGCCAGCCTCCCAGCCAGCCAGCCAGCCTCCCAGCCTCCCAGCCAGCCAGCCTCCCAGCCAGCCAGCCAGCCAACCAGCCAGCCAGCCTCCCAGCCTCCCAGCCAGCCTCCCATCCAGCCAGCCTCCCAGCCAGATAGCCAGCTTGCCAGCCAGCCAGCCTCCCAGCCAGCCAGCCAGCCTCCCAGCCAGCCAGCCAGCCTCCCAACCAGTCAGCCAGCCTTCCAGCCTCCCAGCCAGCCAGCCTCCCAGCCAGTCAGCCTCCCAACCAGCCAGCCAGCCTCCCAACCATCCAACCAGCCTCCCAGCCAGCCAGCCTCCCAACCAGCCAGCCATCCTCCCAGCCTCCCAGCCTCCCAGCCAGCCAGCCTCCCAGCCAGCTAGCCTCCCAGCCAGCCAGCCAGCCTCCCAGCCAGCCAGCCTCCCAGCCAGCCAGCCAGCCAGCCTCCCAACAAGCCAGCCTCCTTGCCAGCAGTACTACAGGATGTTATCTTACACCTTGCTATCATTTGCATGGCTTGAGGGCTGTTTGGACGCTAGCTAGTGCCTTTTCTTTGAGCTACATTGGCTATGACATATGTCTCTAACACAGCGGTACAGTGTGGATGAGAGGCGTTAATGAATTACAGCTCATTGGCGTCTGGCTCTTTCACCACAGCATCGCTGCAGGGGATGGAGAGAATAGAGGAGAGGAACGGAGAAATACATGGAGGCAAGGACTACGTCTGTGTCCCATATGGCATCACTATTTTGCTCCAGACAGTGTCTGTTTTTGTCCTTAATGTACAAAGCAAGAGCTTTCTTTGGCTGCATCCAAATGGCAGCCTATTACCTGCATAGTGAACTACCTTTGACCAGATTACTATGTGGGCTCTGGTCAAAAGTAGTGTATTATACGGAATAGGGTGCCATATGAGACACTTCTGCCTCTGTTCAGGAGGCCCCTCACGTTCTGGGGTAGGGCGAAGCCGTGAAGCCTGTCAAGCAGCAGAAGACTGTCAGAATATCTCCTGTCTTCGTCTTCCTTCTGAAAGAGAGCGAGCCAAGCTTTGCCGAACCCATTTAATTATTCAACAGCTAGTACCAGCTAGGGAAGCAAATCCCCACCCATCCGCTGATGTCAGCGTCGGCTTGCTTCTTCACTATGCCGAGAGTAAACGTTCAAACATTCAACACGCTATGGATGAATCAGCCTCCAACAACCAGACCTGGATTCAAATACTATTCCAAATATTTATAATATTTTTAGGGTAACAAGCAAGCACTTCTCAAAAGAATGCTTCACAACACAGATAGAACACAGATAGAAAGATGTGTTAGCTGGGAGGAATAAAAGTATTTTAATTGGTTTACTGCGTTACTCATAGACATTTTGTTTCAAAAGCACATCTCACTTCGACCTGTCTAGCAACTCCTTAGAGTGCAGTCCCTTTGTCCCATTAGAGAACTGCAAATAACTATTTTGAACTGCAAATTAAAAAGCACGAGCTGACGCGTACCCCCAAAAATTGTTTAGGTGCTGACTAACGGGAGGGTAAACTATATAAAAATAAACAAAGTTGCACACTCTAAATATGCTCCCAACAATTTAATGGGTACGCCTAACCAACGTCTCGTCAACGCCCTAACCAACGTCTCGGCAACGCAGCTCCTTCTTCAGGGTGACCTGGGGTTGCTCAGCTCCTTCTTCAGGGTGACCTGGGGTTGCTCAGCTCCTTCTTCAGGGTGACCTGGGGTTGCTCAGCTCCTTCTTCAGGGTGACCTGGGGTTGCTCAGCTCCTTCTTCAGGGTGTCCTGGGGTTGCTCAGCTCCTTCTTCAGGGTGACCTGGGGTTGCTCAGCTCCTTCTTCAGGGTGACCTGGGGTTGCTTAGTACCTTTGTGCTAAGGAGACATTGGAGTCCTTTTAAACAGAGTTTGAGTTTGTCTGATTCGTTGTATTGTGAGCTGTTGTGCTTGGACCTGCCAGACCTGACACGTGTGATGTTAAATAAGAAATGACTAGCTACAAATAAAAACATATACCTTTACCAATCACCAGTCCCAACAGGGTTATAGATGAATAACAACACACAATAAATGCCACCTTAAAACACAAAGTTAGTTCAGGAAACTCTCCTGCTAAAGATATTGGTTGGGATTGAATTAACAAAATCTGATTAAAGAAATTAAAGTGGGCAGTAGAGTTTGGGGAAAATGTGACATTCTAGTTGATCACCATTAACTACCAATTATCCCCAAATAACTACCATTTAAGTACACATAGTAACATCTAGTAACTAATGAATGACCTAATCAACCTTTTTTTTACACGTTATTCTTAGCCTTGGCGCTGCTTGGCTGGTTAGGACACTCTGTTTCGTTCCTTTTGATATCAGTCAATGAATTATGAATCACAATGTGTAGGCAGATGGAAATGATGAGAGGGCCGCCCTGTCTGTCCATCTGAGGCAACTGATTTTGACAGTCCTTTTCTCACCTGCTTCTATACTGACATTTATGGCAACACTCTGCCACTAAAAACACCACTGTGTAATGAAATATTCATATGGGAGTTTTTACTAGATATAAACATGGTAAACCATAGCTTATTGTAGAAGCACTATCCCAGCAGGCAAAACTGGATGAAATTACATCATTATTAGAACCGTTACAACTCAGTGGCCTTTTGGTTAGAGTATCCACCCTGAGATTGAACGGTTTGGGGTTTAATCCCCATTCGAGTCATACCAAAGACTCATAAATGGGACCCGGTGCCTCTCTGTTTGGCGCTCAGCATTAAGGACATGGACTGGGGCCAGTAGAGTGTCCTCTCCTGTTTCTGTAACGTGAGGCAGCTTGATGTACCAGTACATGCCTTGGACAGTAGCATCTTATTTCAAAATGAGTTCCTTAATTCAACAACATTAACTTGTATGTGCAATAGATTGTAAGGCAAACTGCACAATCGCACATACTAGTCTCAACATGGAGTTTCAACAGGTAGCTAAATATAGGTCCAACAATCTGCTTTGATGGAAGTTAACTAATGAACTAAAACAAGTTCTTCACCGAAAATGTTGTCTCGTCTGTTCCCTATTTTCTGTGTAATTATGCAACACTCAAGACATTTTTCTATTTCTATATGGAACCTTGTTTTGGATCTCCTATCGTTCTATTAATAGCCTTTCCCCAGCTCTGGTGACGTCATGGTGACTGCAGTAGCAGCAGCAGCAGAGGCAGCAACAGTCTTCATCTCTCTACTGTGACTCTCATCACCACCGTACACCTGAGTCATCTGGGAGTTCTGTTCTGCCTCCCATACGGCCACAGGCTTACACATGATTAGCATAGACTGAGGCTGCGGAAGGAGCAACACACACACACGCGCACAAACCCACATGCAAGCTTGCACGCACACACACACAGGCACGCACAAACACACGGATACACACGCACATTTACACACACACACACACACACACACACAGGATCTTCTCCTTAAATGCTGTTTGAGAAGAAGACGAGGAAAGGACGCAAGCAATCGAGGAAAGATGAATTAGGAAAGAGCCACCTTGTCCTGAAAGAGGACAGTGACCCTATGTAGCCTCTGTCACTTGCAAAGAAGCAACTGGCAAATGTGGAATATGATTATTATGACGCTGTATCAGCAAGGAACTGAGTGAGTTTGATGTTTTGTTTTTGCCCATAGCAGCATAAACATTCTAAAAATATTCCATTCTTTATTCATAGGATGTTTGGGCTGAATCAGACTTAGAGTTTGTATTGGAGTCTACAGATATGGAAGACGTTACAATCTAGGCCACCCAGCTGTTGTTCTCCAACTATAAGCCAATTCATCCCATGTCAGTGTGGATGAATGTCCATATTAGGATCCAAATGTACCATTATTTAAAGAGGATTATACTTGCGTTAGGCTACATGTTCATTGTTTAAACATCTTATAAACACTGTGTAAAATCATCCAAACATTCACCCTCAATTTATTACCATTATTTAAAGAGAATTGTAGCTAAAGTACATTGCTCAAACATCTTATAAACACTGTGTAAAATCCTCCAACATTCACCCTGCAACTCGGTTGGGATTTGTTAGCAACATAATATGGGCCGGCATGACCCCATAACTTTTATCTCCTCACTTCAAAGAGTCTGCCAGCAGTTCTAATTATAAAGGCAGTTCAATATTTAAAAACCTTAATTAATTCTGTTTAAATGGAAAACAAAGGATCCCACTATACAGCTGCATCTCAAATGGCATCCTATTCTCTACAAAGTGCTCTTCTTTTGACCAGAGCCCTGTGGGTTCTATGGGTCCTGGTCAAAAGTAGTGCACTATTTAGGGAATAGGGTGCCATTTGGAACTCAGTCCATATGCTATCTCTCCCTCCTTTCTCCCGTGGTTAGGTCTGTTAATCACAGATTTCATATTCCTTTTGTGTCTTCCTATTTAATGATATTGTATTACTGCTAAAAAGCTTTGCAGGAAGAAACGGTCATTCTAGTTAGACAGTCATAGCTTTTCAAAACAAAAATAATCTGTTGTTTCAACCTTGTCTTGAAAGAGCCCAGGGATACAGTAGACTTCATAACAATTACTATGATACATTTAAAACCTGGTCCAGAGAAACTCTTGAGTGATACTATGATACATTTTAAAACCTGGTCCAGAGAAACTCTTGAGTGATACTATGATACATTTAAAACCTGGTCCAGAGAAACTCTTGAGTGATACTATGATACATTTAAAACCTGGTCCAGAGAGACTCTTGAGTGATACTATGATACATTTAAAACCTGGTCCAGAGAAACTCTTGAGTGATACTATGATAAATTTAAAACCTGGTCCAGAGAAACTCTTGAGTGATACTATAATACAGGATAAGTCGTAGATAGAATCAGTGATAGAAAGAGTGAAAGAAGTAGTGATAGAGAAGCGGAGTGAGAGAATGCAGGAATCTGTTGCCAGACAGCAAACAGTATCTGATGTCTCAAGGTCATCTTAGATTCTCCCTGATCTTTTATGTCCTAGTTCATGTCCATGTCCTTCAATTTGTTTGACTCTTATGTTAAAATTCACTCTTGACTCCAATTTGTATTTGCGTGTGTGTTTGCGTGTGTGTTTGTGTGTGTGTGTGTGTCCGTCCGTCCGTCCGTCCGTCCGTCCGTCTGACCATCCCTCTGTGTGTGTTCCTTCTCTTTCAAACCTTCTAGGTCACCTTTATGTTCTCTGATCATCCTCTTCAGTGTCTCCTTGTTTCCATACGCAGGAAACATGTGACTTCCCTTTGGCTCACTACCATCACCATTAATACAGGGACAGACAGCACGTTCTGGATGGGTTGGGGCGAGGCATTTATCATATTTCACCCTGCGTGTTCTGATATATTGTCACTTTGGTCATTTAGATGAATGCGAGGGAGAGGTTTGAGTGGATCTGCTGAGTCCAGAGAGACGTTGACAGTTCAGCTAAGCTAGACGTTTGTCACGTCATGAGCTGAATGTCACGTACAGTTCCTTCAGAAAGTATTCACACATCTTGACTTTTTTGACATTTTGTTGTGTTACAGCCTGAATTTAAAATGGATTAAATTGAGATGTGTGTCACTAGCCTGCACACAATACCCTGTAATGTCAAAGTGGATTTTTTATTTTAACAAATTCATTAAAAATGAAATGCTGAAATGTCTTGAGTCAATAAGTATTCAACCCCTTTGTTATGGCAAGCATACATAAGTTCAGGAGTAAATATTTGCTTAACAAGTCACATAATACGTTGCATGGACTTTGTGTGCAATAATAGAGGTTAACATGATTTTTGAAGGACTACCTCATCTCTGTACTCAACACATACAATTATCTGTAAGGTCTCTCAGTCGAGCAGTGAATTTCAAACTCAGATTTAACCACAAAGACCAGGGAGGTTTTCCAATGCCTCGCAAAGAAGTGCACCTATTTGTAGATGACATTGAATATCCCTTTGAACATGGTGAAGTTATTAATTACAGTTTGGATAGTGTATCAATACACCCAGTCACTACAAAGATACTGGCGTCCTTCCTGACTCAGTTGCTGGAGAGGAAGAAACCAGCTCAGGGATTTCACCATGAGGACAATGGTGACTTTATAACAGTTACAGAGTTTAATGGCTGTGATAGGAGAAAACTGAGGATGGATCAACAACATTATAGTTACTCCACAATACAGTGGTATTCACCCCCCTTGGCATTTTTACTATTTTTTTGCCTTACAACCTGGAATTAAAATGGATTTTGGGGGGGGTTGTATCATTTCATTTACACAATATGCCTTCCATTTTGAAGCTGCAAAATATTTTTTATTGTGAAACAAACAAGAAATAAGACACAAAAACTGAACACTTGAGCATGCATAACTATTCACCCCCCCCAAAGTCAATACTTTGTAGAGCCACCTTTTGCAGCAATTACAGCTGCAAGTCTCTTGGGGTATGTCTCTATAAGCTTGGCACATTTAGCCACTGGGATTTTTACCCATTCTTCAAGGCAGAACTGCTCCAGCTCCTTCAAGTTGGACGGGTTCTGCTGGTGTACAGCAATCTTTAAGTCATACCACATATTCTCAATTGGATTGAGGTCTGGGCTTTGACTAGGCCATTCCAAGACATTTAAATGTTTCCCCTTAAACCACTCAAGTGTTGCTTTAGCAGTATGATTAGGGTCATTCTCCTGCTGGAAGGTGAACCTCCATCCCAGTCTCAAATCTCTGGAAGACTGAAATAGGTTTCCATTTCCATTTACATTTACGTCATTTAGCAGATGCTCTTATCCAGAGCGTGTCACGGTTTCGGCCGAGGCTGCTCCTTCTCCTTGTTCGGGCAGGCTTTGGCGGTCGTCGTCTCCGGAGTACTAGCTGCCACCGTTCTATGTTTCTATGTTTGATTGGTTTTGTCTGTTTTGTTACACCTGTTCCTTGTTAGTGTTCATTATGCGTCCTATTTAGTTCTCTTGAGTTTGGTCAGGTGTTGTGTGTAATTGTTCGATGTCACGTGTTGTGTTAGTTCGTTGTTCTGTTCTCTCTATATATTTTTGTTAGAGAGAGTCCCGCACTTTGTGCACCTTTATTTGTACTTTACCATTGTGCGTAAAGTTCGCCTGTTGCCTGTTGCCGTGGTTGACTTGTTCTTTGGACTTCACTAAAGACGTCTGTTCGATACCTCTGTGTGTCCTGCGTGTGATTCTACGCTACCTCTACACTCAACCCTGACAGAGCGACATACAAATTGGTGCATTCACCTTATAGCCAGTGGGATAACCACTTTACAATGTTATTATTATTATTTTATTTTTTATATTTATTTTTCTTATTTTTATTAATTTTTCTCTTTGGGGTGGGGTAAGGGGGGGGTAGAAGGATTACTTTATCCTATCCCAGGTATTCCTTAAAGAGTTGGGGTTTCAAGTGTCTCCGGAAGGTGGTGAGTGACTCCGCTGTCCTGGCATCGTGAGGGAGCTTGTTCCACCATTGGGGTGACAGAGCAGCGAAAAGTTTTGACTGGGCTGAGCGGGAACTGTGCTTCCGCAGAGGTAGGGGGGCCAGCTGGCCAGAGGTGGATGAACACAATGCCCTCGTTTGGGTGTAGGGACTGATGAGAGCCTGAAGGTATGGAGGTGCCGTTCCCCTCACAGCTCCATAGGCAAGGTCTTATAGCAGATGCGAGCTTCAACTGGAAGCCAGTGGAGTGTGCGGAGGAGCGGGGTGACGTGAGAGAACTTGGGAAGGTTGAACACCAGACAGGCTGCGGCATTCTGGATGAGTTGTAGGGGTTTAATGGCACAGGCAGGGAGCCCAGCCAACAGCGAGTTGCAGTAATCCAGACGGGAGATGACAAGTGCCTGGATTAGGACCTGTGCCGCTTCCTGTGTAAGGCAGGGTCGTACTCTCCGAATGTTGTAGAGCATGAACCTACAGGATCGGGTCACCACCTTGATGTTAGCGGAGAACGACAGGGTGTTGTCCAGGGTCACACCAAGGCTCTTTGCACTCTGGGAGGAGGACACAACGGAGTCGTCAACCGTGATGGCGAGATCATGGAACGGGCAGTCCTTCCCCGGGAGGAAGAGCAGCTCTGTCTTGCCAAGGTTCAGCTTGAGGTGGTGATCCGTCATCCACACTGATATGTCTGCCAGACATGCAGAGATGCGATTCGCCACCTGGTTATCAGAAGGGGGAAAGGAGAAGATTAGTTGTGTGTCATCTGCGTAGCAATGATAGGAGAGGCCATGTGAGGATATGACAGAGCCAAGGGAGGAGAAGGTGGCAAAGAGCTTCCTAGAGAAGGAGGCAGAGAGAAATGAGTCAAAGGTAGACGTAGGGAGGTTAAAGTCACCCAGAACTGTGAGGGGTGAGCCATCCTCAGGAAAGGAACTTATCAAGGCGTCAAGCTCATTGATGAACTCTCCAAGGGAACCTGGAGGGCGATAAATGACAAGGATGTTAAGCTTGAATGGGCTAGTGACTGTGACAGCATGGAATTCAAATGAGGAGATAGACAGATGGGTCAGGGGAAAAAGAGAGAATGTCCACTTGGGAGAGATGAGGATTCCTGTGCCACCACCCCGCTGACCAGATGCTCTCGGGGTATGCGAGAACACATGGTCAGACGAGGAGAGAGCAATAGGAGTAGTAGTGTTTTCAGTGGTAATCCATGTTTCCGTCAGTGCCAAGAAGTCGAGGGACTGGAGGGTAGCATAGGCTGAGATGAACTCTGCCTTGTTGGCCGCAGAACTGCAGTTCCAGAGGCTGCCGGAGACCTGGAACTCCACGTGGGTCGTGCGTTTCCCTCAAGAATTTCCCTGTATGTAGCTCCATCCATCATTCCTTCAATTATGACCAGTTTCCCAGTTTTGGCGAACACCAAACATGTTTGCTCCTTTTTTTCTTTAAGCAATGGCTTTTTTCTGGCCACTCTTCTGTAAAGCCCAGCTCTGTGGAGTGTACGGCTTCAAGTGGTCCTATGGACAGATAATCCAATCTCCGCTGTGGAGCTTTGCAGCTCCTTCAGGGTTATCTTTGGTCTCTTTGTTGCCTTTCTTATTAATGCCCTCCTTGCCTGGTCCATGAGTTTTGGTGGACGGCCCTCTCTTGGCAGGTTTGTTGTGGTGCCATATTCTTTCCATTTTTTAATAATGGATTTAATGGTGCTCCGTGGGATGTTCAAAGTTTCTGATATTTTCTTATAACCCAACCCTGATCTGTACTTCTCCACAACTTTGTCCCTGACCTGTTTGGAGAGTTCCTTGGTCTTCATGGTGCCGCTTGCTTGGTGATGCCCCTTGCTTAGTGGTGTTGCAGACTCTGGGGCCTTTCAGAACAGGTGTATATATACTGAGATCATGTGACAGATCATGTGACACTTAGATTGCACACAGGTGGACTTTATTTAACTAACTGAGTGACTTCTGAAGGTAATTGGTTGCACCAATTAGGGCTTCATAGCAAAGGGGGTGAATACATACGCACGCACCACTTTTCCGTTATTTATTTTGTTGAATTTCTTTAAACCAGTTATAATTTTTTTTCACTTCACCAATTTGGACTATTTTGTGTATGTCCATTACATGAAATCCAAATAAAAATCAATTTCAATTACAGGTTGTAATGCAACAAAATAGGAAAAACGCCAAGGGGGATGAATACTCTTGCGAGGCACTGTACTAACCTAATTGACAGAGTGAAAAGAAGGAAGCCTGTATAGAATAAAAATATTCCAAAACATGAATCTTGTTGTGGCAAAGCAATTCACTTTTTGTCCTGAATACAAAGTGTTATGTTTGGGGCAAATCCAACACAACACATTACATTTATGTATTATCACTGCTACAGTTGTTATGATGAACATAGTGCTATTTATGGGTGATTTTGCTAATACGGGCCTTTTTGTGTCTCAGGGTTAGATTTTTTTTTTTTTTACATTCATTAAGTAGAGACTAAAATATATATATTTTTTTAGCTTTCAATATGTTTAAATTTTTTTATTTTCTAAAGCATTTCATGTCTGGATTTCACTGTTTTGCACTGTTTTTGTCCTGTCTCACACCCAGACTTTTGACATTCTTCTATGTATTACACTTACAAAAAACTTGATAATTACAAAATATTTAATGCACCTGTTTAAAAAAAGAGTGAAATGAATTGAAACTATATACATATTAGATGTGCATAAGCCATTTGATACTTTTTTTTTACACAAAATACAGTCGTCTCAAAGTACTGTGTCATTACCACCCCGACAAGCAAATTACAAAATGTTCTGTACTCGGTAACCGTGGATATGAATAGTGACAGTGGAGCACATGGATGTCATGGAGGGGAATTCCAATATTGATGCCATGAAATTATAGAAAAAAAAGGTAAATATGACTCGAGAAGATAATATTTTTATTGTACAGTACGTCATTACCAAATAGGCTATAATTTCATCAAATTATGTTAGATTTTTGAAATTATGTTTTAATGATGTGTATTTAGGATACATTGTATGCTAGCTGTTCAAATGGAGTTAGCATGCTAGAATCCCTGCTGTTTATGACCAAATACTGTAAAAATGTCATCCCAGCACACGTCATTACTACCACATACTGAACTGTGATGGTAAGGACAGAATGTGGTGGTAAAGACTAAATGTATTAATTCATACATTTTTACTTACCTTAACACCTGGAAAGACAAACAAATGATATAGATGATCATGGTTAAGTTGAAATTGAACACTTATTTGCTAAATAAGACCATTACATGTTGTATTATGTTATGATGATTGAGTGATTTTGATGTCTATTTATGTGACTTACTATGGTTATTACTGACTTTAATTATTTATTTTAAATGTTTCTATAAGATGCCCCCTAAATCAACCAAGGAGAGGACAAGGACATACACTATATATACAAAAGTATGTGGACACAACCTTCAAATTAGTGGATCAAATGAGTGGATTTGGCTAGTTCAGCCACACCCGTTGCTGAAAGGTGTATAAAATCGAGCACACAGCCATGCAATCTCCATAGACAAACATTGGCAGTAGAATGATCCATACTGAAGAGCTCAGTGACCTTCAACGTGGCACCGTCATAGGATGCCAACTTTTCCAACAAGTCAGTTCATCAAATTTCTGCCCTGCTAGAGCTGCCCCGGTCAACTGTAAGTGCTGTTATTGTGAAGTGGAAACGTCTAGGAGCAACAACGACTCATCCGCGAAGTGGTAGGCCACACAAGCTCGCAGAACGGAACCGCTGAGTGCTGCAGCGCGTAGTGCCTAATAATCGTCTGTCCTACGTTTTAACACTCACTACTGAGTTCCAACTGCCTCTGGAAGCAACGTCAACAAAATAACTGTTAGTCGGGAGCTTCATGAAATGGGTTTCCATGGCCGAGCAGCCGCACACAAGCATAAGATCACCATGCACAATGCCAAGCGTTGGCTGCAGTGGTGTAAAGCTAGCCATCATTGGACTCTGGAGCAGTGGAAACGCGTTCTCTGGAGTGATGAATCACGCTTCACCATCTGGCAGTCCGACGGACGAATAATATACCATTTATAATGTGCCATTTAGCAGACGCTTTTATCCAAAGCGACTTACAGTCATGTGTGCATACATAATACCATTAAAAATACCATTAAACATTTTAATGTCATAGTTGTACATGTCTAATTTTATCGAAGATATAGAACAGACCATTTGTTCCAATTCATCCCAAAGGTGTTCGATGAATCTGGGTTTGGAGATGCCAGGAGAACGCTAACTGCCCCAATGCAGAATGCCAACTGTAAAGTTTGGTGGATGTTCCTGGGCTGTTTTTCATGGTTTGGGCTAGGACCCTTAGTTCCAGTGAAGTGAAATCTTAACGTTACAGCATACAATGACATTCTAGATGATTCTGTGTTTACAACTTTGTGGCAACAGTTTTGGGGTAGGCCCTTTCCAGTTTCAGCATGACAATGCCCCCGTGCAGAAAGCGAGGTCCATACAGAAAAATTTGTTGAGATCGGTGTGGAAGAACTTGACTGGCCTGCACAGAGCCCTGACTTCAACCCCATCGAACACCTTTGGGATGAATTGGAACGAATGGTCTGTTCTATATCTTCGATACAATTAAACATGTACAACTGTGACATTAAAATGTTTAATGGTATTTTTTATATGAAATGTAATTTCCACCACACTGTCATAACCACAACGCAAAGTCATTACCACCACGCTAAGTCATTACCACAACGCTAAGTCATTACCGCAAAGCTAATTCGTTACCACAATGCTAAGCCATTACCGCAACGCTAAGTCATTACCGCAATGCTAATTCATTACTGCAACGCTAAGCCATTACAACAACACTTAGTCATTACCACAACGCTAAGTCATTACCACAACGCTGTCATTACCATCACACTAAGTCATTACCGCAACACTAAGTCATTAACCACAACGCTAAGTCATTACCATCACGGTACATATTTCTGAGGCAAAGGTGTATTAAATTACAATTGATATTGATGATTTTTCCCATATGTGAACCATATATGCCTGTTCTTAAGATAATTTCTAAAGTAATGTAAAATATTACGATTTTGAAGTGGTAAATACATGTTTCTGAGTATCATCAAGGCATATATGGACATTTAGACATGACAATGATGAATACATATAAAATACCTTAAGCACAATTTCTGTAATTTCCTTTTCAACTAAAATAGCTAATTTTATGACGTGGTGGTAATGACATTTCCGCTATTTGGGGAAATCGATAAAAATCTTTTATATTCTTAAATAGTATGGTCTCAGCCACTATTAGATCTTGTTTCCAGATAGAGTGAAGAAAATATTCAGATAGATAAAAAGCAGTTTCAAGAGGTTTTCATTTTCCAAAACATTTAACATCCAAAAGTGCCCGTATTTGCAAAATCAACCTTATATTGCTATTGTTGTTGTTTTTATTTATTATAATTTTCAATATTTTATTTAACTTAGTCCTGCATGTTGGAGCTCGGAGCCTAAGATTTCCACTGTACCCTGCAATCACACCTGCAACCCTGTACATGTGACTATTAAACACTCTGAATCTGAGTTACATAGCACCACTTTCCATATTTTCAAGCATAGTGGTGGCTGCATCATGTTATGGGTCTGCTTGTACGCTTTTAATCATTAAGGACTGGGGAGTTTTTCAGGATACAAAAGAAACGGAATGGAGCTAAGCACAGGCAAAATCCTACAGGAAAACCTGGTTCAATCTGCTTTCCACCAGACACTGGGAGATTAATTCACCTTTCATCAGGACAATAACCTAAAACACAATGCCAAATCTTCACTGGAGTTGCTTATCAAGAAGACGGTGCATGTTCCCGATTAGCCGAGTTACAGTTTTGACTTAAATCTACTTTAAAATCTATGGCAAGACCTGAAAATGGTTGTCTAGCAATGATCAACAACCAATTTGACAGAGCTTGAAGAATTTTGAAAATAATAATGGGTATATGTTGAATAATCCAGGTGTGGAAAGCTCTTAGAGACTTACCCAGAAATACACTCAGTTATATCGCTGACAAAGGTGCTTCTACAAAGTATTGACTCGGGTGTGAATACTTATGTGAATGAGATATTTCTGTATTTCATTTTCAACAAATTTGCTTACATTTCTAAAAACACGTTTTCACTTCATTATGGGGTATTGTGTGTAGATTGGTGAGGAAATCTGTTGAATCTATTTTGAATTCTGGCCTCAACACAACAAAATGCGGAATAAGTAAAGTTTTTTTAAAATACTTTCTGAAGGCACTGTAGCTAGAGAGAGTAGATACATTCCAAATGGTACCCTATTCCCTATATAGTGCACTACTTTTTACCAGGGACCATAGGGCGTAATGCACTATATAGAGAACAGGGTGCCATTTGGAACGCGACAGTGAATGGGTGATCCCTATTGTAATGTAATGTTAAATCCATGAGCCAGCCCCAAACAAGAAGCAGTTGATATATTTAGAGTGCTGGATATCCTGATTCTATTGAAAAGGCTTTAGAACGTTGTTCCATCTGTGATAGGATGTATCCATCCTCCTCTCCTCAGCATCTGCAGGTTTGACAATGGGTGTGTGTGTGCGCGCGTGCGTGTGTGCATCTGTGCATCTATGCGTGTGTGTGGGTATGACTGAGAGATGGAGGCCAGAGCTGGCTTACATTATTCAGATGCATTTCATGTCTCAGTTATCTGTCATGCAGAGGGCCCATCAAGCAACAGAGAAGGTGGGTGGCCCTGTCATGCGTTTCCCCTCCCACTGCTGAACTCAAATGAACTTGACGCACACACAGAAACATCCACATGCAAAAAGTCATATCTGTCATGTGTGTGGGTGGGCAGCGGGCCGGGTAGGGAGGGAAAGGGCAGGCAGTGCCATATCCAGACACCTACTCACTAATATGCCCACTCACTTCTCTGTGAACAACAAGCCAAAAGACAACCGTTTGCCGTTTGCTTTTGCTGTGCTGCGTATATATTATCTATGTCATAACGCTGAAGGGAACACATGATTGTTGGTGCGTTTTAGACCATGCAGACCAGTTCATGATGCCAAGCTGCCGCGGCTCGGTAAAATTCACTCCACAGTCTACAGAATCAGATACATAGCAATGGAGATCCTTATAGAGGCGTATCAATATACCAATAAAGAACCAAGCTCATTTCCCTCTTAGCTGGACAGTCTTTAGCCCTGTCCACACAGCCATTTTATAACCGTGTTAGGGTTCAGTCTCAGTCTTAGATCTCAGTCTCAGATTTTTCATAGCCTATGATTTCAGCTGTATTGAGCCTTGTTGGACATCATCAAAAACCTTTGACTTTGGGGCAGCTTTGCTGACTTGTTCTATGCACATTTCAATCAGTGGACCTTTCTTAAAATTCACAGCAATGCCCATACTTCCCTGAAAGTAAATAGAACAGAGAGCGAGAAGAGAGCTGTCATCCTTTTAGCCTGGTCCCAGATCTGTTCGTGTTGTCTTGCCAACTCCTATGGTCATTGTCACTCCAACACAACAGGAACAGATCTGGGATTCTCTCTGCCTTAGCTCCAGTTGGCTGCACACTTCTTTAGGTGGCCATCATCTAATCTACCATGTCTCTGTCCCCAGTAGAGAAACTCTCCTGGACTTTGCAGTTTGCAGACCCTGTTTCTGGGAAGGTGTCCAAAATCATCCCCCTCCACCCAGTCTCATTCCCTTGCACTTCTTTTCCCCCTGCTTTCTCTCTTTCTCTTTCTCTTTCTCTCTCTTTCTCTCTCTCACTTTCTCTCTTTCTCTCTTTCTTTTTCTCTCTCTCTCTCTTTCTCTCTCTCTCTCTCTCTCTCTCTCTCTCTCTCTCTCTCTCTCTCTCTCTCTCTCTCTCTCTCTCTCTCTCTCTCTCTCTCTCTCTCTCTCTCTCTCTCTCTCTCTCTCTCTCTCTCTCTCTCTATCTATCACTTCAAAACAGTTGCAAAGCATGTATGGCCCAACTCAGGCTAGCAACACAGACACAGGGCCAACTGCTCTTGATTCAAGTCACATCAACATTTGAGCTGCCTCTCCTCTCTTGGATGCTGCCTCTCAATAGGCCAAGTCCTCATTAAAGCAAATTCATTGTTTTTAAGGCTTGATCTGTGGTCCCCTATTCCCACTCATCTACCCCCCACAAACAGGGGATTGGGGGTTGGGAGAATGAACAGACAAGGAGCCTCCATTCTCTTGGTACCAGTCTTTCATAAAGAACCAGGATGGGAATGCACATTTGTAGAGTCGGTTGCTTGGTAACAAGAAACTGCACGTGATTTTTCCCCCCTGTCCTTCTTTACATTTAATGACGAATACACTTAGAGTTTTTAAAAGCCCTCGCATTCTAAATAGTTTACTTGATAAAACTTTTTCTGTTTCATGTTTATTTTGAATTAGCGAGACCGGGAATGCATGAAATAACTGTAATTAAAATAAATGTACCTTGACCATCTAAGATGATCCTCTATTGTGTATCTGCCAAACACTTCACAAATAAGGCATATTGCTTATGTACGCAGAAGTAATCACAAACTAATTATTTTAATTGGCACCCTATTTTAGTGACGGATATTGTTTTGATCTCTGTTATGCTCTGCACCAATAAGTGCTCTGCTGACAATTAATGATGAACGCAACCTTGTTCAATTCTGATGTAATGGAATTGCTTGGCAACACATTGCTTGGCGAGCTCCTCAACTGGTTACACAACTAAGAGGTTAAAAGTGTCATCCTGTATTCAAGCTATAGAAATAGACTGCTAATATCAGTATCACGTATTAGATATAGATATAGACTGCTAATATCAGTATCATCTATAAGATACAGACTGCTAGTATCAGTATCATGTATTAGATATAGATACAGACTGCTAGTATCAGTATCATGTATTAGATATAGATATAGACTGCTAATATCAGTATTATGTATTAGATATAGATATAGACTGCTAATATCAGTATAATGTATTAGATATAGATATAGACTGCTAATATCAGATTCATGTATTAGATATAGACTGCTAGTATCAGTATCATGTATTAGATATAGACTGCTAATATCAGTATCATGTATTAGATATATACTGCTAATATCAGTATCATGTATTAGATATAGACTGCTAATATCAGTATCATGTATTAGATATAGATATAGACTGCTAATATCAGATTCATGTATTAGATATATACTGCTAATATCAGTATCATGTATTAGATATAGACTGCTAATATCAGTATCATGTATTAGATATAGACTGCTAATATCAGTATTATGTATTAGATATAGATATAGACTGCTAATATCAGTATAATGTATTAGATATAGATATAGACTGCTAATATCAGATTCATGTATTAGATATATACTGCTAATATCAGTATCATGTATTAGATATAGACTGCTAATATCAGTATCATGTATTAGATATAGATATAGACTGCTAATATCAGTATCCTGTATTCAAGCTATAGAAATAGACTGCTAATATCAGTATCATGTATTAGATATATACTGCTAATATCAGTATCATGTATTAGATATAGATATAGACTGCTAATATCAGTATCATGTATTAGATATAGACTGCTAATATCAGTATTATGTATTAGATATAGATATAGACTGCTAATATCAGTATAATGTATTAGATATAGATATAGACTGCTAATATCAGATTCATGTATTAGATATATACTGCTAATATCAGTATCATGTATTAGATATAGACTGCTAATATCAGTATCATGTATTAGATATAGACTGCTAATATCAGTATTATTTATTAGATATAGATATAGACTGCTAATATCAGTATAATGTATTAGATATAGATATAGACTGCTAATATCAGATTCATGTATTAGATATATACTGCTAATATCAGTATCATGTATTAGATATAGACTGCTAATATCAGTATCATGTATTAGATATAGATATAGACTGCTAATATCAGTATCCTGTATTCAAGCTATAGAAATAGACTGCTAATATCAGTATCATGTATTAGATATAGACTGCTAATATCAGTATCATGTATTAGATATAGATATAGACTGCTAATATCAGTATCATGTATTAGATATAGACTGCTAATATCAGTATTATGTATTAGATATAGATATAGACTGCTAATATCAGTATAATGTATTAGATATAGATATAGACTGCTAATATCAGATTCATGTATTAGATATATACTGCTAATATCAGTATCATGTATTAGATATAGACTGCTAATATCAGTATAATGTATTAGATATAGATATAGACTGCTAATATCAGATTCATGTATTAGATATATACTGCTAATATCAGTATCATGTATTAGATATAGACTGCTAATATCAGTATCATGTATTAGATATAGATATATACTGCTAATATCAGTATCATGTATTAGATATAGATATAGACTGCTAATATCAGCATCATGTATTAGATATAGACTGCTAATATCAGTATCATGTATTAGATATAGATATAGACTGCTAATATCAGTATCATGTATTAGATATAGATATAGACTGCTAATATCAGTATCATGTATTAGATATAGACTGCTAATATCAGTATCATGTATTAGATATAGATATAGACTGCTAATATCAGTATCATGTATTAGATATAGATATAGACTGCTAATATCAGTATCGTGTATTAGATATAGACTGCTAATATCAGTATCATGTATTAGATATAGACTGCTAATATCAGTATCATGTATTAGATATAGATATAGACTGCTAATATCAGATTCATGTATTAGATATATACTGCTAATATCAGTATCATGTATTAGATATAGACTGCTAATATCAGTATCATGTATTAGATATAGATATATACTGCTAATATCAGTATCATGTATTAGATATAGACTGCTAATATCAGTATCATGTATTAGATATAGATATAGACTGCTAATATCAGTATCATGTATTAGATATAGACTGCTAATATCAGTATCATGTATTAGATATAGACTGCTAATATCAGTATCATGTATTAGATATAGATATAGACTGCTAATATCAGTATCATGTATTAGAAATAGACTGCTAATATCAGTATCATGTATTAGATATAGACTGCTAATATCAGCATCATGTATTAGATATAGATATAGACTGCTAATATCAGTATCATGTATTAGATATAGATATAGACTGCTAATATCAGTATCATGTATTAGATATAGACTGCTAATATCAGTATCATGTATTAGATATAGACTGCTAATATCAGTATCATTTATTAGATATAGACTGCTAATATCAGTATCATGTATTAGATATAGATATAGACTGCTAATATCAGTATAATGTATTAGATATAGATATAGACTGCTAATATCAGATTCATGTATTAGATATAGACTGCTAATATCAGTATCATGTATTAGATATAGACTGCTAATATTAGTATCATGTATTAGATATAGACTGCTAATATCAGTATCATGTATTAGATATAGACTGCTAATATCAGTATCATTTATTAGATATAGACTGCTAATATCAGTATCATGTATTAGATATAGATATAGACTGCTAATATCAGTATCATGTATTAGATATAGACTGCTAATATCAGTATCATGTATTAGATATAGATATAGACTGCTAATATCAGTATCATGTATTAGATATAGACTGCTAATATCAGTATCATGTATTAGATATAGACTGCTAATATCAGTATCATGTATTATATATAGATATAGACTGCTAATATCAGTATAATCTATTAGATATAGATATAGACTGCTAATATCAGATTCATGTATTAGATATATACTGCTAATATCAGTATCATGTATTAGATATAGACTGCTAATATCAGTATCATGTATTAGATATAGACTGCTAATATCAGTATTATTTATTAGATATAGATATAGACTGCTAATATCAGTATCATGTATTAGATATAGACTGCTAATATCAGTATTATTTATTAGATATAGATATAGACTGCTAATATCAGTATCATGTATTAGATATAGACTGCTAATATCAGTATTATTTATTAGATATAGATATAGACTGCTAATATCAGTATCATGTATTAGATATAGACTGCTAATATCAGTATAATTTATTAGATATAGATATAGACTGCTAATATCAGTATAATTTATTAGATATAGATATAGACTGCTAATATCAGTATCATGTATTAGATATAGACTGCTAATATCAGTATAATTTATTAGATATAGACTGCTAATATCAGTATCATGTATTAGATATAGAAATAGACTGCTAATATCAGTATCATGTATTAGATATAGATATAGACTGCTAATATCAGTATCATGTATTAGATATAGACTGCTAATATCAGTATCATGTATTAGATATAGATATAGACTGCTAATATCAGTATCATGTATTAGATATAGATATAGACTGCTAATATCAGTATCGTGTATTAGATATAGACTGCTAATATCAGTATCATGTATTAGATATAGATATAGACTGCTAATATCAGTATCATGTATTAGATATAGATATAGACTGCTAATATCAGTATCATGTATTAGATATAGACTGCTAATATCAGTATCATGTATTAGATATAGATATAGACTGCTAATATCAGTATCATGTATTAGATATAGATATAGACTGCTAATATCAGTATCGTGTATTAGATATAGACTGCTAATATCAGTATCATGTATTAGATATAGACTGCTAATATCAGTATCATGTATTAGATATAGAAATAGACTGCTAATATCAGTATCATGTATTAGATATAGATATAGACTGCTAATATCAGTATCGTGTATTAGATATAGACTGCTAATATCAGTATAATGTATTAGATATAGAAATAGACTGCTAATATCAGTATCATGTATTAGATATAGATATAGACTGCTAATATCAGTATTGTGTATTAGATATAGACTGCTAATATCAGTATCATGTATTAGATATAGAAATAGACTGCTAATATCAGTATCATGTATTAGATATAGACTGCTAATATCAGTATCATGTATTAGATATAGAAATAGACTGCTAATATCAGTATCATGTATTAGATATAGACTGCTAATATCAGTATCATGTATTAGATATAGATATAGACTGCTAATATCAGTATCATGTATTAGATATAGATATAGACTGCTAATATCAGTATCATGTATTAGATATAGACTGCTAATATCAGTATCATGTATTAGATATAGATATAGACTGCTAATATCAGTATCATGTATTAGATATAGATATAGACTGCTAATATCAGTATCGTGTATTAGATATAGACTGCTAATATCAGTATCATGTATTAGATATAGACTGCTAATATCAGTATCATGTATTAGATATAGAAATAGACTGCTAATATCAGTATCATGTATTAGATATAGATATAGACTGCTAATATCAGTATCGTGTATTAGATATAGACTGCTAATATCAGTATAATGTATTAGATATAGAAATAGACTGCTAATATCAGTATCATGTATTATATATAGATATAGACTGCTAATATCAGTATTGTGTATTAGATATAGACTGCTAATATCAGTATCATGTATTAGATATAGAAATAGACTGCTAATATCAGTATCATGTATTAGATATAGACTGCTAATATCAGTATCATGTATTAGATATAGACTGCTAATATCAGTATCATGTATTAGATATAGACTGCTAATATCAGTATCATGTATTAGATATAGACTGCTAATATCAGTATCATGTATTAGATATAGATATAGACTGCTAATATCAGTATCGTGTATTAGATATAGATATAGACTGCTAATATCAGTATCGTGTATTAGATATAGAAATAGACTGCTAATATCAGTATCATTTATTAGATATAGAAATAGACTGCTAATATCAGTATCATTTATTAGATATAGAAATAGACTGCTAATATCAGTATCGTGTATTAGATATAGACTGCTAATATCAGTATCATGTATTAGATATAGACTGCTAATATCAGTATCATGTATTAGATATAGAAATAGACTGCTAATATCAGTATCATGTATTAGATATAGATATAGACTGCTAATATCAGTATCGTGTATTAGATATAGACTGCTAATATCAGTATAATGTATTAGATATAGAAATAGACTGCTAATATCAGTATCATGTATTAGATATAGATATAGACTGCTAATATCAGTATTGTGTATTAGATATAGAGTGCTAATATCAGAATTATGTATTAGATATAGAAATAGACTGCTAATATCAGTATCATGTATTAGATATAGACTGCTAATATCAGTATCATGTATTAGATATAGAAATAGACTGCTAATATCAGTATCATGTATTAGATATAGACTGCTAATATCAGTATCATGTATTAGATATAGATATAGACTGCTAATATCAGTATCATGTATTAGATATAGATATAGACTGCTAATATCAGTTTCATGTATTAGATATAGACTGCTAATATCAGTATCATGTATTAGATATAGATATAGACTGCTAATATCAGTATCATGTATTAGATATAGATATAGACTGCTAATATCAGTATCGTGTATTAGATATAGACTGCTAATATCAGTATCATGTATTAGATATAGACTGCTAATATCAGTATCATGTATTAGATATAGATATAGACTGCTAATATCAGTATCATGTATTAGATATAGATATAGACTGCTAATATCAGTATCATGTATTAGATATAGACTGCTAATATCAGTATCATGTATTAGATATAGACTGCTAATATCAGTATCATGTATTAGATATAGATATAGACTGCTAATATCAGTATCATGTATTAGATATAGACTGCTAATATCAGCATCATGTATTAGATATAGACTGCTAATATCAGTATAATGTATTAGATATAGATATAGACTGCTAATATCAGTATCATGTATTAGATATAGACTGCTAATATCAGCATCATGTATTAGATATAGACTGCTAATATCAGTATCATGTATTAGATATAGAAATAGACTGCTAATATCAGTATCATGTATTAGATATAGATATAGACTGCTAATATCAGTATCATGTATTAGATATAGACTGCTAATATCAGTATCATGTATTAGATATAGATATAGACTGCTAATATCAGTATCATGTATTAGATATAGATATAGACTGCTAATATCAGTATCATGTATTAGATATAGACTGCTAATATCAGTATCATGTATTAGATATAGATATAGACTGCTAATATCAGTATCATGTATTAGATATAGATATAGACTGCTAATATCAGTATCGTGTATTAGATATAGACTGCTAATATCAGTATCATGTATTAGATATAGACTGCTAATATCAGTATCATGTATTAGATATAGATATAGACTGCTAATATCAGTATCATGTATTAGATATAGATATAGACTGCTAATATCAGTATCATGTATTAGATATAGACTGCTAATATCAGTATCATGTATTAGATATAGACTGCTAATATCAGTATCATGTATTAGATATAGATATAGACTGCTAATATCAGTATCATGTATTAGATATAGACTGCTAATATCAGCATCATGTATTAGATATAGACTGCTAATATCAGTATCATGTATTAGATATAGATATAGACTGCTAATATCAGTATCATGTATTAGATATAGACTGCTAATATCAGCATCATGTATTAGATATAGACTGCTAATATCAGTATCATGTATTAGATATAGAAATAGACTGCTAATATCAGTATCATGTATTAGATATAGATATAGACTGCTAATATCAGTATCATGTATTAGATATAGACTGCTAATATCAGTATCATGTATTAGATATAGATATAGACTGCTAATATCAGTATCATGTATTAGATATAGATATAGACTGCTAATATCAGTATCGTGTATTAGATATAGACTGCTAATATCAGTATCATGTATTAGATATAGACTGCTAATATCAGTATCATGTATTAGATATAGATATAGACTGCTAATATCAGTATCATGTATTAGATATAGATATAGACTGCTAATATCAGTATCATGTATTAGATATAGACTGCTAATATCAGTATCATGTATTAGATATAGACTGCTAATATCAGTATCATGTATTAGATATAGATATAGACTGCTAATATCAGTATCATGTATTAGATATAGACTGCTAATATCAGCATCATGTATTAGATATAGACTGCTAATATCAGTATCATGTATTAGATATAGATATAGACTGCTAATATCAGTATCATGTATTAGATATAGACTGCTAATATCAGCATCATGTATTAGATATAGACTGCTAATATCAGTATCATGTATTAGATATAGAAATAGACTGCTAATATCAGTATCATGTATTAGATATAGATATAGACTGCTAATATCAGTATCATGTATTAGATATAGACTGCTAATATCAGTATCATGTATTAGATATAGATATAGACTGCTAATATCAGTATCATGTATTAGATATAGACTGCTAATATCAGTATCATGTATTAGATATAGACTGCTAATATCAGTATCATGTATTAGATATAGACTGCTAATATCAGTATCATGTATTAGATATAGATATAGACTGCTAATATCAGTATCATGTATTAGATATAGATATAGACTGCTAATATCAGTATCATGTATTAGATATAGACTGCTAATATCAGTATCATGTATTAGATATAGACTGCTAATATCAGTATCATGTATTAGATATAGATATAGACTGCTAATATCAGTATCATGTATTAGATATAGACTGCTAATATCAGCATCATGTATTAGATATAGACTGCTAATATCAGTATCATGTATTAGATATAGATATAGACTGCTAATATCAGTATCATGTATTAGATATAGACTGCTAATATCAGTATCATGTATTAGATATAGACTGCTAATATCAGTATCATGTATTAGATATAGATATAGACTGCTAATATCAGTATCATGTATTAGATATAGATATAGACTGCTAATATCAGTATCATGTATTAGATATAGACTGCTAATATCAGTATCATGTATTAGATATAGACTGCTAATATCAGTATCATGTATTAGATATAGATATAGACTGCTAATATCAGTATCATGTATTAGATATAGACTGCTAATATCAGCATCATGTATTAGATATAGACTGCTAATATCAGTATCATGTATTAGATATAGATATAGACTGCTAATATCAGTATCATGTATTAGATATAGACTGCTAATATCAGCATCATGTATTAGATATAGACTGCTAATATCAGTATCATGTATTAGATATAGAAATAGACTGCTAATATCAGTATCATGTATTAGATATAGATATAGACTGCTAATATCAGTATCATGTATTAGATATAGACTGCTAATATCAGTATCATGTATTAGATATAGATATAGACTGCTAATATCAGTATCATGTATTAGATATAGACTGCTAATATCAGTATCATGTATTAGATATAGATATAGACTGCTAATATCAGTATCATGTATTAGATATAGATATAGACTGCTAATATCAGTATCATGTATTAGATATAGATATAGACTGCTAATATCAGTATCATGTATTAGATATAGATATAGACTGCTAATATCAGTATCATGTATTAGATATAGACTGCTAATATCAGTATCATGTATTAGATATAGATATAGACTGCTAATATCAGTATCATGTATTAGATATAGATATAGACTGCTAATATCAGTATCATGTATTAGATATAGATATAGACTGCTAATATCAGTATCATGTATTAGATATAGATATAGACTGCTAATATCAGTATCATGTATTAGATATAGACTGCTAATATCAGTATCATGTATTAGATATAGACTGCTAATATCAGTATCATGTATTAGATATAGATATAGACTGCTAATATCAGTATCATGTATTAGATATAGATATAGACTGCTAATATCAGTATCATGTATTAGATATAGATATAGACTGCTAATATCAGTATCATGTATTAGATATAGACTGCTAATATCAGTATCATGTATTAGATATAGATATAGACTGCTAATATCAGTATCATGTATTAGATATAGATATAGACTGCTAATATCAGTATCATGTATTAGATATAGATATAGACTGCTAATATCAGTATCATGTATTAGATATAGATATAGACTGCTAATATCAGTATCATGTATTAGATATAGACTGCTAATATCAGTATCATGTATTAGATATAGACTGCTAATATCAGTATCATGTATTAGATATAGATATAGACTGCTAATATCAGTATCATGTATTAGATATAGATATAGACTGCTAATATCAGTATCATGTATTAGATATAGATATAGACTGCTAATATCAGTATCATGTATTAGATATAGATATAGACTGCTAATATCAGTATCATGTATTAGATATAGATATAGACTGCTAATATCAGTATCATGTATTAGATATAGATATAGACTGCTAATATCAGTATCATGTATTAGATATAGACTGCTAATATCAGTATCATGTATTAGATATAGACTGCTAATATCAGTATCATGTATTAGATATAGACTGCTAATATCAGTATCATGTATTAGATATAGACTGCTAATATCAGTATCATGTATTAGATATAGACTGCTAATATCAGTATCATGTATTAGATATAGACTGCTAATATCAGTATCATGTATTAGATATAGATATAGACTGCTAATATCTCTGCGAGTGGAGCGCAATGTCCATGGTAAATGAATTCTGAGAATACCAATGGTGGACAGACAGGCTGACAGACAGACAGACAGACAGACAGACAGACAGACAGACAGACAGACAGACAGACAGACAGACAGACAGACAGACAGACAGACAGACAGACAGACAGACAGACAGGCAGTCAGACAGACAGACAGACAGGCAGACAGACAGACAGACAGACAGGCAGGCAGGCAGGCAGGCAGGCAGGCAGGCAGGCAGGCAGACAGACAGACAGGCATACAGACAGACAGACAGACAGACAGACAGACAGACAGACAGACAGACAGACAGACAGGCAGACAGACAGACAGACAGACAGGCAGGCAGGCAGGCAGGCAGACAGGCAGACAGACAGACAGACAGACAGACAGACAGACAGACAGACAGACAGACAGACAGACAGACAGACAGACAGGCAGTCAGACAGACAGACAGGCAGACAGACAGACAGACAGACAGGCAGGCAGGCAGGCAGGCAGGCAGGCAGGCAGGCAGACAGACAGACAGGCATACAGACAGACAGACAGACAGACAGACAGACAGACAGACAGGCAGACAGACAGACAGACAGACAGACAGGCAGGCAGGCAGGCAGGCAGGCAGACAGGCAGACAGAAAGACAGACAGACAGACAGACAGACAGACAGACAGACAGACAGACAGACAGACAGACAGACAGACAGGTAGACAGACAGACAGACAGACAGACAGACAGACAGACAGACAGACAGACAGACAGACAGACAGACAGACAGACAGACAGACAGACAGACAGGCAGGCAGGCAGGCAGGCAGGCAGGCAGGCAGGCAGGCAGGCAGGCAGGCAGGCAGGCAGGCAGGCAGACAGTATTCAGGTTAATATTAATGCTGTGTTGAGCCGTCCACTGCTCATCTCATTCTCATTCCCTCATCACTCAGGGTTATTCTTATTGGCTGAAGAAATACAGGCTTCACTATAGAAAGGAAGTGCTTGTATATCTGCATATAGGGAGAGAGCCTTTAGAAAGAAGATATATGATTTCCCACCCCATCCTATCTGACTGACGAGTAGCAGCTAGCCTATTGGACACTGGGCTTCCCAGCCTCCCTGTGCTCTCTGTGCTCCCCAATCTCCCAGAGCAAGCTACAATTAAATCATTAAGGCATAGCAGATACCACTTGATCCGTGCTCCCGGGCGTTGGGAAATTTTGGAATGTCATTAATCATTCACATCACCCGACCAGCTTGGATGATGAAAAGACGAAAGGAGAAATCAGGGCAAAAGGGACGCAGAGGAGAGGAGGAACTGGAGATGAAGAAGAGAGAGAGAGAGGGAAAGAGAGAGAGAGGGGAAGAGAGAGAGATGGGAAGAGAGAGATGGGGAGAGAGAGACAGGGGGAGAGAGAGAGGGGGAGAGAGAAAGAGAGAGACAGAGAGAGACAGAGAGAGAGAAAGAAAGAAAGAAAGAAAGAAAGAAAGAAAGAAAGAAAGAAAGAAAGAAAGAAAGAAAGAAAGAAAGAAAGAAAGAAAGAAAGAAAGAAAGAAAGAAAGAAAGAAAGAAAGAAAGAAAGAAAGAGAGAGAGAGCGAGAGCGAGAGTGAGACAGAGAGTGAGAGAGAGAGAGAGAGAGAGAGAGAGAGAGAGAGAGAGAGAGAGAGAGAGAGAGAGAGAGAGAGAAAGAGAGAGAGAGAGAGAGAGAGAGAGAGAGAGGCACAGCCGTGAATAAGTGTGCTGTAACTTGGCATAGCGAGGAAAATATAATGAGAGAAAAATCTTCCGATTGATTGGTCTTCAGTTGAGCCTCCCAGAGGAAGACCCTTATGCTGCGTCTCACAGTGTTAGGATGAGGAGGATGAAAACCAAGCAGGAATATCTCTCTCTGCTGGTTGGGAGAGGGTACTGTATGGATGTGTGTGTGTGTGTGTGTGTGTGTGTGTGTGTGTGTGTGTGTGTGTGTGTGTGTGTGTGTGTGTGTGTGTGTGTGTGTGTGTGGTGGTGGGTGGGGGAAAGTAAAATATTGCGCTATTTGGTCAGCTGCTCTGATAAACTCTGAGCTGGTCACTGAAGAGGACTGACTGTATATAATGTATTAAAGTTTCTAGGTCTCAGATCTTATAGAGAAACAGAAGGCTGAATGTATAGAACTGGAACTTTCTAGGTCTCAGATCTTACAATAATAATATCAATATGCCATTTAGCAGACGCTTTTATCCAAAGCGACTTACAGTCATGCATGCATACATTTTTGTGTATGGGTGGTCCCGGGGATCGAACCCACTACCCTGGCATTAAAAGCGCCGTGCTCTACCAGCTGAGCTACAGAGGACCACAGTTACTCTTATAGAGAAACAGAAGGCTGAATGTATAGAACTTGAAGTTTCTAGGTCTCAGATCTTATAGAGAAAGAGGGAGAAACAGGATCAGGAGTCATTGGAAGGGACATTCACAATGAATGATTGAAATCGTCATATAATGAGTCTCTGTGGGATGCTTTAGAGATACCCAAAATGCTGACTGCTCCAACTTCAAATGAATGTATTGCATTTTGAAGTGAAAATAATACTTTTTAAAGTTTATATTCTGTTAACGCATACCCAAATAATGTTGTTGACTCCGTCCAAATACTAAAACTATTTTACTCATATTGTAATTAATTATAAGTCATATTTTAATGAAATGTGGACACACTGGACAGTTACTTTAACTTCTAAATACAACTATGCAGAGCCTTGTCTGGGCTCATTAGCTGTGGCTGTTTACATGTCTCTATGCATACGGTGCAGATATTTACAATAGATTACATGAAAACAGTAGAGCTTTTCACAATATTGATCAACAGTGTCAGAATATGTATTATTACTGTTTTCAGTGAATTAAAATGAGCACTGTTTTGATATTTCAACAGTATATTCCCCAACAGCTATGCTTCAGTAATGCCATTGGCATTTATTTATTTATTGCTAAGCAGTTTGTGACAAATTAATTTGTGAAATGCTCTCAATAAAATTGATTTGATATGATTCCTTGTAATATTAGTCATGCCATAGGTAGAGTGTGGCTAAATAGAACAGATCTCTCTCTCTCCCTCTCGCTCTTACGGCAGCCATTTTCCCTCCATATTTCCAACTGAAGTAGCTAATTGTGTTGAGTGGATCCCTAGCATCAGGAGACCTACTTATACCAGTTGAAGTGTTACGATGTGACTGAATTACAGGACTAGTCGACGGAGGGAATCATACTACCCACATCTCCTTTGACCTACTTACTTAAAATAGGTTTACTGCTGCCAACTTCCATAACTAGCAATAACTGGAGCTGCTCTGACTGGAGACAAGTTGAATAAATTACTGCACAACCTTTAAGAAGCGGCTAAGCAGTAATAGCAGTTATAAGCAGTTGTAAGCAGTCATATAACAGATATAAGCTTAAACTAGGTATACTGCTGCCTTCCAAAACTAGCAATGGAGCTGCTCTGACTAATGCCAAGCTGTCTTTTGCTATGCATTCTAATTACAAACTGATTTTCTGCAATCTTTCAAATGAATGTAAATTGTGTTGACATAGAATTGATAGAAATTTGACAGTAATAGAGACACACCATGAAAATGTTTCCTTAAGACTCAATTATAGGCTTTCAACCACCATCTTTACTGTACAACAACATTCTAAAGCAAGTGTTTCAAAATAGCTTTCAATCATTTGCCAATCAACTGTCCTGCTCTCGTCCATATCCTCTCAGTCTTATCATTGAAATCATGGTCCTCTGTAGCTCAGCTGGTAGAGCACGGCGCTTGTAACGCCAGGGTAGTGGGTTCGATCCCCGGGACCACCCATACACAAAAATGTATGCACGCATGACTGTAAGTTGCTTTGGATAAAAGCGTCTGCTAAATGGCATATTATTATTATAAATCACCTGCCAATACTTCTGTTGGGTATCCATCCTATATCTGTCTGTGTTGCTGCTGTATTCAGACATGCACAGCACTTTCTATAAGAGGATGGGCGCTGTGTGCATTTCCATAAGGAAATCAATGGTTACTAATAGTCCCTATAGCAGCACTGCTAAAAATAAGGATGCTTTGCAGTTCCATGTAGAACTGTGTTAGGGCCATATACTGTATGAAGCGAGCCACTGAACCCTTTTTGGTTCTATATAGCACTATTTCTTCTAGCAATCGTTCCACGAAGTCCCTAGCTGGATGCAGCAGCCTGAGAAGTACACAATGGTTCCACAATGTCCCTAGCTGGATGCAGCAGCCTGAGAAGTACACAATGGTTCCACAATGTCCCTAGCTGGATGCAGCAGCCTGAGAAGTACACAATGGTTCCACAATGTCCCTAGCTGGATGCAGCAGTACACACAAAATAAGGGTGCTTTGTAGTCCTAGAACCTTTTTGAGACCCATTAGACCCTTTTTGGTTCTATATAGTTCAATTTCCTCTAGCAGTGTAGATGGAGCTGTGAGGCCTGCTGGCCTATTGCGACTTCCCCTGGGGGTTCACAGCAGGGGAGCTAGGCAAAACCCAAGGAAATTAGCATGGCGACTAACAAGTAAAAATGTGCTGCTTTTAAATGTGAGGAAGTGAAAAGGAAAGAGATAGGAAATGAAGAATTGCAGAGTGTATAGGGTGGTGTACCCATCTTTATTGTTGTGTAAGCAGTCCCAACTGAGAGCCGCTGGAATTGATCTAAACAATCTGCCTCCACAGCTCGACCAAGTGGATTTTGTTATTTTCTCTGTTCCACCACAGAAAACATACTGTAGTCACACATCTAAATGTGTTGCTTTGTCCTTCCAAAGAGTGAACTGTAATCTGGTACCATGGTGCATAATTGTTATAATGAACTGCGGTGATGTGAGGACAATGTGGAGATTTACAGACAAGCTTGTTATGGCCCAATCAATCTGGTAAAAGAACAGGTAATCACTGTATTTACAACCACACCAAGCTAAAAAAGGTAGCGACACAAGCAGCATCATTGACAACAGCAACAATGAAGATGTCTTGGTAATCCTGTCCAGCCCTACTCTGGGAGCCAGTATCTGCATGTGTTGCACAGTGATGCAGTCTGATGCTTTTGTCTTTTGTTGTGGGGATCATTATGTGAAAATAATGAGGTCTATGATGAGGCATGTCCACACAATTTGCAATAACTTCCTGTTATCTTTTTATCTAAGTAAAGGGGTGTGTCATGGCTGTGTGGCTTTGACAACCGTTTATGACATGTTTATGTCATAAGTGGCTATGACGCTTTCATTACCATTTATGACATGTTATGCCATTATAATAACATTATAATAAGTGTTATGTAGCCCTTCTGAGGTTAATAACATTACGTGAGTTTGACATAGCTAGTTGTCTGACTCAAGCATGCCATCTATAGTCTTTCCTGTTTAGTGAGGGTCATGTTCTCAGTACATGCCGTCTATAGTCTTTCCTATGTTTAGTGAGGGTCATGTTCTCAGTACATGCCATCTATAGTCTTTCCTGTTTATTGAGGGTCATGTTCTCAGTACATGCCGTCTATAGTCTTTCCTGTTTAGTGAGGGTCATGTTCTCAGTACATGCCATCTATAGTCTTTCCTGTTTAGTGAGGGTCATGTTCTCAGTACATGCCATCTATAGTCTTTCCTGTTTAGTGAGGGTCATGTTCTCAGTACATGCCGTCTATGGTCTTTCCTGTTTAGTGAGGGTCATGTTCTCAGTACATGCCATCTATAGTCTTTCCTATGTTTAGTGAGGGTCATGTTCTCAGTACATGCCATCTATAGTCTTTCCTATGTTTAGTGAGGGTCATGTTCTCAGTACATGCCATCTATAGTCTTTCCTATGTTTAGTGAGGGTCATGTTCTCAGTACATGCCGTCTATAGTCTTTCCTGTGTTTAGTGAGGGTAATGTTCTCAGTACATGCCGTCTATAGTCTTTCCTATGTTTAGTGAGGGTCATGTTCTCAGTACATGCCATCTATAGTCTTTCCTATGTTTAGTGAGGGTCATGTTCTCAGTACATGCCATCTATAGTATTTCCTGTTTAGTGAGGGTCATGTTCTCAGTACATGCCGTCTATGGTCTTTCCTGTTTAGTGAGGGTCATGTTCTCAGTACATGCCATCTATAGTCTTTCCTGTGTTTAGTGAGGGTAATGTTCTCAGTACATGCCATCTATAGTCTTTCCTATGTTTAGTGAGGGTCATGTTCTCAGTACATGCCGTCTATAGTCTTTCCTGTGTTTAGTGAGGGTAATGTTCTCAGTACATGCCATCTATAGTCTTTCCTGTTTAGTGAGGGTCATGTTCTCAGTACATGCCATCTATAGTCTTTCCTATGTTTAGTGAGGGTCATGTTCTCAGTACATGCCATCTATAGTCTTTCCTGTTTAGTGAGGGTCATGTTCTCAGTACATGCCATCTATAGTCTTTCCTATGTTTAGTGAGGGTCATGTTCTCAGTACATGCCATCTATAGTCTTTCCTGTTTAGTGAGGGTAATGTTCTCAGTGCATGCCATCTATAGTCTTTCCTGTTTAGTGAGGGTAATGTTCTCAGTACATGCCATCTATAGTCTTTCCTGTTTAGTGAGGGTCATGTTCTCAGTACATGCCATCTATAGTCTTTCCTATGTTTAGTGAGGGTCATGTTCTCAGTTCATGCCATCTATTGTCTTTCCTGTTTAGTGAGGGTAATGTTCTCAGTACATGCCATCTATAGTCTTTCCTATGTTTAGTGAGGGTCATGTTCTCAGTACATGCCATCCATAGTCTTTCCTGTTTAGTGAGGGTAATGTTCTCAGTACATGCCATCTATAGTCTTTCCTATGTTTAGTGAGGGTCATGTTCTCAGTACATGTAAGTAGAATATTGCAGTGAGTGATGATGCTTAGGGGCAATAGGCATCATGAGAAGTGTGATCCTACTCTGAAAGGCTTTGTAAATACGGAGCCAGATCTGTATGTGATGGGGAGGAGGAAAGGCAAACCAAACGCATCAGCCATTGATGTCCTTGAACTTGTGTTTAATGAATTCTAATTACATTAGGGACAGGGAGAGCACATGACGAGACAGCTTTTACACTTTGCTGATTAGAGTGAAGAATATATGCATACTGCTTCCTTTTTTTTGCATTGGAAAGCTCATTAACTTCTCTCTGGCTGAATGTGGACATGTAAGGGGATGGGGAAGATGTTGAAGGGATGTTTTTTTAGTCTGTTGGTGATCACAAACAGCTTATATTCACAGGGAGGGGATTTTTCCTGATTAGTCAGGACTTGTTATTCTGACATTTATCGTCCGTTCATAGACAATAGAAACTGATCTATCCCTACAGCCAACATTGATTTTCCTGATTTGATTCCCCGATGTGATTTTCCTGATGTTCTATGTTGTCCTGATCACAACCACGACTCACTTTGTAGGAATCTGTTCAGAACACGTCCTTACCTTGTCTTGTCCCTAGCTGTGTTTAAATATCAGACATGAGTTTGTTTCTTGATTGGCCATACCTGATTTCATGAATAAACATAAGTATTGATTATTTTATGCATGAAAGGAAAGCTATGCCCCCGGTGTTGATAGAGACAGCTTAGTGCACAACATTAGGCTATTTGGATCTAAGCGCTGCAACGATTTTGATTGAATATCACTTTGTCATAGATAAGCATATTGATCGTTGAACAATATAGAGAATTAAGCTGAATTAGCTAACTTGTTGTCTTCAAAGTTTGTTGTCCTTGCTGTCAGGGTAGCTGGCTTGCATGCCAAACAGATTTATTTCAGCAAATGAATTGGGTTGTTTGACCTTTCCATCATATCTACTGAAATGACATTGCATGGCAGAAATTGATATGTTTTAAAAGCACTCCCCTTTTGAAGCCTGTAGAACCTTTGCTGGAAGGCAGACAGACAGACAGACAGACAGACAGACAGGCAGACAGACAGACAGGCAGGCAGGCAGGCAGGCAGACAGACAGACAGACAGATAGACAACAGACAGACAGACAGACAAACAGGCAAACAGACAAACAGGCAGACAGACAAACAGACAGACAGAGAGGCAGGCAGACAGGCAGACAGGCAGACAGACAGACAGACAACAGACAGACAGACAGACAGACAGACAGACAGACAGACAGACAAACAGGCAGGCAGGCAGACAGACAGACAGACAGACAGACAGACAGACAGACAGACAGACAGACAGACAGACAGACAGACAGACAGACAGACAGACAGACAGACAGACAGACAGACAGACAGACAGACAGACAGACAGACAGACAGACAGACAGACAGACAGACAGACAGGCAGACAGACAGGCAGGCAGACGGCTAGACAGGCAGACAGACAGGCAGACGGCTAGACAGGCAGACAGGCAGACAGACGGCTAGACAGGCAGACAGGCAGACAGACAGACAGACAGACAGACAGACAGACAGACAGACAGACAGACAGACAGAGAGGCAGACAGACAGACAGAGAGGCAGACAGGCAGGCAGACAGACAGACAGGCAGACAGACAGACAAACAGGCAGGCAGGCAGACAGACAGACAGACAGACAGACAGACAGACAGACAGACAGACAGACAGACAGACAGACAGACAGACAGACAGACAGACAGACAGACAGACAGACAGACAGACAGACAGACAGACAGACAGACAGACAGACAGACAGACAGACAGGCAGACAGACAGGCAGGCAGACGGCTAGACAGGCAGACAGACAGGCAGACGGCTAGACAGGCAGACAGGCAGACAGACGGCTAGACAGGCAGACAGGCAGACAGACAGACAGACAGACAGACAGACAGACAGACAGACAGACAGACAGACAGACAGACAGACAGACAGACAGAGAGGCAGACAGACAGACAGAGAGGCAGACAGGCAGGCAGACAGACAGACAGGCAGGCAGGCAGGCAGACGGCTAGACAGACAGACAGACAGACAGAGAGGCAGACAGACAGACAGACAGAGAGGCAGACAGGCAGGCAGACGGCTAGACAGGCAGACAGACAGACAAGGAGAAGACATGGAGGAGCTCTTTCACTGCGTATCAGACAGGAACATTGACAATGATGTGATCTGGTTACAATAGGCCAGACAGGCTATTCAGGCTTAGTTTTTGAGGGGGCTTGGGAGCGAGCTCTTGGCCCTTAAAACCTTTCTCCCTCATTCCTCTGCAGTGAGTTTCCCTCCAGCAAGTCAGCCAGACCTGGTTTCAAATACTATTCGAAATCGCTACAAATATCTGTGCTTGAATGATCTTGCCTGGCTTAACGAAACAATAGGATAGTCGCAAAACAGCAAACCCCATCCATCTGGCACTCCCAGGCGGGATAGGGCAAACGTTCAAAGTACCAGAAAGATTTTGAATAGTGCTTGAACCCAGGTCTGCCCCAGCTGAGCTCCCCATCTTGCTCCTCTTTGCTGCAGAGCAGAGCGTAACTGAATAGACAGCAGCCATTGTATGCCCAGATAATGCTCTTCAATCTTCCTTAATATCACCAAGGCAGACACAGCTCAGAGAACTCAGGGTGAAAAGGGCTTTTATTTCTATTTTTCAGATTAAAGGAACTGTGGCGGTATTGTACTCCTTGCTCTAATATTTCTGACTTTAAAAGGCTTTTAGGGATTTTGGATATGGTCTGTCAATTCAATGTTGTTGGCCGTCACTTGGCAGTGGGGGTCGGGGGCGTTTCAAATGCTAACAGGCAACAGGCTCATACGTTATGACTAATAAGTAGTTCATGTTATGAAGAGAGAAGGAACATCAAGGCTGTTGTAGAACTTTGATTTCATTGAGTTTGTTTGACAATTGTTACCAAATACTTAATATTCGGGACATGATAACCTGCAGGGGCTAGGGCTCGATGGCACCCTGTTCCCAAATGTTGTGCGATACTTTTGACCAGAGCCCTATGGGATACCCTATGGGCCCTGTACAAAAGTAGTGCACTAAATAGGGAATAGGTGCCATTTGGGACGCAGATTAGCTGTGTGGTACGGTAATCAATTATTTACATTGGGCCAACGGTGGAGATGTTGTATGGCTAATTGAACACATTAATGGTGCATGGCTCTGTGGCTGGGCGACTGAGACGTGCACATTAAGAAACAATTAATTTTCAGCACTTATGCCGCCCTTGGCTGCCTCCACAGCTCCCAGTATAACAAAGAGCTGCATGGGCATCCATTTCATGCTTCATTTGGATGGAGTGCAGGGCAGAGCGTTCTGGGCAGGGTCATACATGGAATAAGGAATGCAGTAGAATGGGACACATTCTTTTTCCCCGGGAGATTTTAAACAGTTTGTCCTTATTGAACCAACTGTCATTTCCATTCCATCATGCATATCGAACATGTTGTTATTCTGTCTTGACCTCTCTCATCTCTAATAAACGGTGTCCTGGTAGATCGTGGATCCTATGTGACAGTCTGAACCACAGGCGGTCATGGAGAAGGACAGGATAACGGCCCTGGTGCAAACGTTGGGCAGGCAGGCAGGCAGCAGGCCGGCAGGGAGGAAGGCAGGCAGGCAGGGAGGGAGGCAGGCAGGCAGGCAGGCAGGCAGGCAGGCAGGCAGGCAGGCAGGCAGGCAGGCAGGCAGGCAGGCAGGCAGGCAGGCAGGCAGGCAGGGAGGGAGGGAGGCAGGGAGGGAGGCAGGGAGGGAGGGAGGCAGGCAGGCAGGCAGGCAGGCAGGCAGGCAGGCAGGCAGGCAGGCAGGCAGGCAGGCAGGGAGGGAGGCAGGCAGGCAGGCAGGCAGGCAGGCAGGCAGGCAGGCAGGCAGGCAGGCAGGCAGGCAGGCAGGCAGGCAGGCAGGCAGGCAGGCAGGGAGGGAGGGAGGGAGGGAGGCAGGCAGCAGACTGATGGCTGCCTTCAGGGAGTCTGATTGGTTTATACAGTACGTCTGGGTGTTCTTTATCAAGCATGACCTAAATAAGGACACATATGACTGCATCCCGAATGGCAACCTATATCCTATATAGTGCCCTACTTTTGACCAGGGCACATACGGTGTCCCATAGGGCTCTAGTCAAAGTAGTGCACTGCATAGAGAATAGGGTGCCATTTGGGACTCAGCACATACTGATGAGGCATGAACTCTGTCTGCTCAACCAAACGTTCTGTGGGACCAGGTTTTCAGTTCAGATGACCTGTTCATGTTTTTGTCGTCTGCATCGCAGACCTTCTGGAAATAATGTTCTAACTTGAAGGCTGATGTGTGGCAACTTTTAGGAAAATGTCTAGCTTTTTAGTACGCATTTATTACTGATTACAATTTTGGACAGGTAACTAGTAACAGTAATGGATTACATTTCGAAAGTTACCTACCCAACCCTGGGATGTTATACAGTAGATTAAGCAAATATGAGGTGTATCAGTTGACCTTCCTATCACATTCAATACTTCAGGCAAGACTAGGTGGGAAAAGAAGGTTCAACACACTTGTGATAGCCTCACTCAGAAACCCCACACCTGCAATTGGCCCTCTCTTGGCACTACCTACATAGTCGTGCAGCACTTCCCAGTAAGAATGAATTCAATTGCCAATACGACCAAGAATGGATGTGGGGAAAATCTATAACTTCCACTATGTAATGAGAGTGAGTGAGTGTAGTAGTTTAAGCAGTTTTAAAACAACAAAACAATAGCAGTACTTCATGTCGCTGGAGGAGAAGAAGAAGAGAGAAGGGAGGGGAATTGGAGAGGTAGAGAGAAGGGAGGGGAATTGGTGAGAGGTAGAGATAAGGGAGGGGAATTGGTGAGAGGTAGAGAGAAGAGAGGGGGATTGGTGAGAGGAAGAGAGAAGAGAGGGGAATTGGTGAGAGGAAGAGAGGAAGGTTGGAGTCATACAGCAATGTCTTTGTAGCTTGAAAAGAGGGGTTTGGAAGTCATAGAACACATGTCTGTATCTTGGATTGTAGGGGTTTGGAAGTCACAGAACACATGTGTATCTTGGATTGTCGGCTTGTAATGTGACTGGGTGTATAATATGGGTTAAATTCAATGTTCAAAAAGAAAGAGAGAAAACCCATTATAGATGGTAGCCTATATCCTCATTTACATAACATAAAGCCACGGTCCCTGGAAGTTTGGGGTCTGGAGCGTTGTGGCTCTCTAACAGAGCACTCTAGGTAACGTTAGATGTGTTAACTAGTGGCTACAACACCTCCTGCTACAGTACTGGAGCCAGGGCCTGTATTCATATCGTGTCTCAGAGTAGGAATGTTGATTTAGGATCAGTATTTCCTCTTAGATCATAGATGATTATATTACTTGGATATTACACCTGATCCTAGATCAGCATGCGTACTCTGGGATGCTGTATGGATACGGCCCGAGTACACATCTCAGATTACCATCTAATCTCAAACTATGAAATACATGGCCCGAGTACACATCTCTGATTACTATCTAATCTCAAACTATGAAATACATGACCCGAGTACACATCTCAGATTACCATCTAATCTCAAACTATGAAATTCATGACCCGAGTACACATCTCAGATTACCATCTAATCTCAAACTATGAAATTCATGACCCGAGTACACATCTCAGATTACCATCTAATCTCAAACTATGAAATTCATGACCCGAGTACACATCTCAGATTACCATCTAATCTCAAACTATGAAATTCATGACCCGAGTACACATCTCAGATTACCATCTAATCTCAAACTATGAAATTCATGACCCGAGTACACATCTCAGATTACCATCTAATCTCAAACTATGAAATTCATGACCCGAGTACACATCTCAGATTACCATCTAATCTCAAACTATGAAATTCATGACCCGAGTACACATCTCAGATTACCATCTAATCTCAAACTATGAAATACATGATCCGAGTACACATCTCAGATTACCATCTAATCTCAAACTATGAAATTCATGACCCGAGTACACATCTCAGATTACCATCTAATCTCAAACTATGAAATACATGATCCGAGTACACATCTCAGATTACCATCTAATCTCAAACTATGAAATTCATGACCCGAGTACACATCTCAGATTACCATCTAATCTCAAACTATGAAATTCATGACCCGAGTACACATCTCAGATTACCATCTAATCTCAAACTATGAAATTCATGACCCGAGTACACATCTCAGATTACCATCTAATCTCAAACTATGAAATTCATGACCCGAGTACACATCTCAGATTACCATCTAATCTCAAACTATGAAATTCATGACCCGAGTACACATCTCAGATTACCATCTAATCTCAAACTATGAAATTCATGACCCGAGTACACATCTCAGATTACCATCTAATCTCAAACTATGAAATTCATGACCCGAGTACACATCTCAGATTACCATCTAATCTCAAGCTATGAAATACATGACCCGAGTACACATCTCAGATTACTATCTAATCTCAAACTATGAAATTCATGACCCGAGTACACATCTCAGATTACCATCTAATCTCAAACTATGAAATTCATGACCCGAGTACACATCTCAGATTACCATCTAATCTCAAACTATGAAATTCATGACCCGAGTACACATCTCAGATTACCATCTAATCTCAAACTATGAAATTCATGACCCGAGTACACATCTCAGATTACCATCTAATCTCAAACTATGAAATTCATGACCCGAGTACACATCTCAGATTACCATCTAATCTCAAACTATGAAATTCATGACCCGAGTACACATCTCTGATTACTATCTAATCTCAAACTATGAAATTCATGACCCGAGTACACATCTCAGATTACCATCTAATCTCAAACTATGAAATTCATGACCCGAGTACACATCTCAGATTACCATCTAATCTCAAACTATGAAATTCATGACCCGAGTACACATCTCAGATTACCATCTAATCTCAAACTATGAAATTCATGACTTGAATACACATCTCAGATTACTATCCATCCTCAAGCTATGAAATTCATAATAAATATGCTAATAACATGTTTGTTTATTTCTCCATTTAGTTCAATGATGCCAATGTTTTAATGATTTGACAAATACTCCCTCAGAGATTATTTTTCATGGGACTATGACGATAAAGCACAATCACTGCTTGTTCACTTGGGTTACACTTACTGCAAGAAATGAAATCTTCTACAAGTACAGATAGATTGCGTTTTGAGAAAAATCTAAACGATTCATGATTTTGAACAATTCTAGATGAATAACCAGTTAATGTTCGCTAAAGTTTTTTTCCCGCGGGGGAACCAAGAAGTGTTAGTTTGGATTGCTGTAGAGTCAGCAATATGTGGACGATGCCAGGCGTACATTTTAATCTTGTGGTTAGGGATAGGTTTGTTATGTTTTCATGCATATTTGGTGCCATGGGTTAATTGTGTGCTGTTGTCGTTGATATGACTGACGTCGCCCGAGCAGCCTAGCTGGTGCTCCTTCCCTCCATCCCTCCATCCCTCCATCCCTCCATCCCTCCATCCCTCCATCCCTCCATCCCTCCATCCCTCCATCCCTCCATCCCTCCATCCCTCCTTCCATCCATCCCTCCTTCCCTCCATCCCTCCATCCCTCCATCCCTCCATCCCTCCATCCCTCCTTCCATCCATCCCTCCTTCCCTCCATCCCTCCATCCCTCCATCCCTCCATCCCTCCATTCCTCCTTCCTTCCATCCCTCCATCCATCCCTCCATCCCTCCTTCCATCCATCCCTCCTTCCCTCCATCCCTCCATCCCTCCATCCCTCCATCCCTCCATCCCTCCATCCCTCCATCCCTCCATTCCTCCTTCCTTCCATCCCTCCATCCATCCCTCCCTCCATCCCTCCATCCATCCCTCCATCCTTCCATCCCTCCTTCCCTCCATCCTTCCATCCCTCCATCCCTCCATCCCTCCATCCCTCCATCCCTCCATCCCTCCATCCTTCCATCCCTCCATCCCTCCATCCCGCCATCCCTCCATCCCTCCATCCCTCCATCCCTCCTTCCCTCCATTCCTCCTTCCCTCCATCCCTCCTTCTCTTTCCCTTTCCTTTTCAACTGGCCGCAGGCGGCCTCTGATGAGGCTCTAAAAAGCAGCTTCATATTCATCAAAACAGTTTGAGGACAAAGAGAAAAGAGAGATGTAATCTATTATATGAAATAAATTCTTCTTAATGGCGTTACAAAAAAGGGATCCTTTTCATCGCAAATGGAAAATTGTGCTTTGAGGCTTTCATAAAAATTCATGACATTTTCGAGACGGAGCAAGACGTCCTTGTTTGGTGTGAAGCTGCTTTTCCCTCTGTCTCCTGTATTGATCCAATGAAATGCCATTACAGTGTGTCCTCCACGTACTCTGAAGTCTGCCGTTCGGTCTACCAAATACGCCTGTGTGTTTTTAGATGTTGATTCATGTTAATATATGTACAAAGCGAGGTAGTGTTAATAATGTTATTGTAGATACATTTGCATTTCCAAAGTATCCTAGGGTGTATAGACCACCCTTTTATAGGAGCATCTTAACCCACAAACCACAGTCTATCATTTATTTGCTGTCAAACTGGTTAACATGTTATTGGTTACTTCAGAGGTTTCTTCCCTTCATTCCTTTATAGCACCATGCAACCAGGATCACCTAGAGTGGTAATATTGGTATTAGTCCAGCACAGAATACTGTGTGTCAATATATAGTGTTAATCTAGTTGTACTATATACTCTAGTTATCATTCCCCGTTGTCTATATATAGCAACCCTTTGAACCTGACCATTAATGTCAGTAGGTGTAACATGGATAAAATGTAGATGTAAAAAGATACAGCGTCCCACTTGTGTTAAATGCCTGAGGAAATGCTCTTCAACAGCTTATGTAAGTGATGCTGCAAACCCTCCTCCTCATACGCACTTGGTTGCTTTGACATCACAGTGTTAGTTTCCCTACAAAGGCAGCATAGACCTACTCTTATGAAGGGTTCTTCAGCTGTCACTGTAGGAGAACCCTTTTTGGTTCTAGGTATAACCCTTTTTTCTAAAACTGTATCAGTATCAACATTACTATTTTGATATTCCATCCATTGTACTCTTACTCATAAGTATTAGTCAGTTAAAGTTAGTTTGATATCCCAATGTACTCTTACTCATCAGTATTAGTCAGTTAAAGTTAGTTTGATATCTCAATGTACTCTTACTCATCAGTATTAGTCAGTTAAAGTTAGTTTGATATCTCATTGTAACGCCAAGGTAGTGGGTTCGATCCCCGGGACCACCCATACACAAAATGTATGCACGCATGACTGTAAGTCGCTTTGGATAAAAGCGTCTGCTAAATGGCATATTATTTTTATTATTATTCAATGTACTCTTACTCATCAGTATTAGTCAGTTAAAGTTAGTTTGATATCTCAATGTACTCTTACTCATCAGTATTAGTCAGTTAAAGTTAGTTTGATATCTCAATGTACTCTTACTCATCAGTATTAGTCAGTTAAAGTTCGTTTGATATCTCAATGTACTCTTACTCATCAGTATTAGTCAGTTAAAGTTAGTTTGATATCCCAATGTACTCTTACTCATAAGTATTAGTCAGTTAAAGTTAGTTTGATATCTCAATGTACTCTTACTCATCAGTATTAGTCAGTTAAAGTTAGTTTGATATCCCAATGTACTCTTACTCATAAGTATTAGTCAGTTAAAGTTAGTTTGATATCTCATTGTAACGCCAAGGTAGTGGGTTCGATCCCCGGGACCACCCATACACAAAATGTATGCACGCATGACTGTAAGTCGCTTTGGATAAAAGCGTCTGCTAAATGGCATATTAGTTTTATTATTATTCAATGTACTCTTACTCATCAGTATTAGTCAGTTAAGGTTAGTTTGATATCTCAATGTACTCTTACTCATCAGTATTAGTCAGTTAAAGTTAGTTTGATATCTCAATGTACTCTTACTCATCAGTATTAGTCAGTTAAAGTTCGTTTGATATCTCAATGTACTCTTACTCATCAGTATTAGTCAGTTAAAGTTAGTTTGATATCCCAATGTACTCTTACTCATCAGTATTAGTCAGTTAAAGTTAGTTTGTTATCTCAATGTACTCTTACTCTTCAGTATTAGTCAGTTAAAGTTAGTTTGATATCCCAATGTACTCTTACTCATCAGTATTAGTCAGTTAAAGTTAGTTTGATATCCCAATGTACTCTTACTCATAAGTATTAGTCAGTTATAGTTAGTTTGATATCCCAATGTACTCTTACTCATCAGTATTAGTCAGTTAAAGTTAGTTTGATATCCCAATGTACTCTTACTCATAAGTATTAGTCAGTTAAAGTTAGTTTGATATCCCAATGTACTCTTACTCATCAGTATTAGTCAGTTAAAGTTAGTTTGATATCCCAATGTACTCTTACTCATAAGTATTAGTCAGTAAAGTTAGTTTGATATCCCAATGTACTCTTACTCATCAGTAGTAGTCAGTTAAAGTCAGTTTGATATCCCAATGTACTCTTACTCATAAGTATTAGTCAGTTAAAGTTAGTTTGATATCCCAATGTACTCTTACTCATCACTATTAGTCAGTTAAAGTTAGTTTGATATTCCAATGTACTCTTACTCATCAGTATTAGTCAGTTAAAGTTAGTTTGATATCTCAATGTACTCTAACTCATCAGTATTAGTCAGTTAAAGTTCGTTTGATATCTCAATGTACTCTTACTCATCAGTATTAGTCAGTTAAAGTTAGTTTGATATTCCAATGTACTCTTACTCATCAGTATTAGTCAGTTAAAGTTAGTTTGATATCTCAATGTACTCTTACTCATCAGTATTAGTCAGTTAAAGTTAGTTTGATATCCCAATGTACTCTTACTCATCAGTATTAGTCAGTTAAAGTTAATTTGATATCCCAATGTACTGTCTCCTGCTCTTGTCAGAGGACATTTGTTGTCACCAGTTGTTTCCTTTTTAATTATTGGGGAGGGGAGTCAGGAGAGCATATTTGTTTTACCAAGAGCTCAGTCAATGAGCCAAGACAATTCATGCAGAGTGATCAGAGAGACGAGCGGCTTGCCACTTCTTCATTTTCTTCCACATGACTAAACTCTTGTATATTACACTGTGTACGAGTCCCAAATGGCACCCTATTCCCTGTGTAGTGCACTACTTTTGACCAGGACCTATAGAGACTAAATAGGGAATAGGGTGCCATTTGGGAAACGACCTCTGTGTTCTAAACAGCTGATAAATGAAGGGTGGCAGTCTGAGCCAGGTTGATTTCAGCATCTCAACAACATGGGACCTGATTGGTGCAGCATGTGGATGAGCTGACAGAATGAATAATAAGAGTGTGTTAAGATAGAGAGTGTCTGAAGGACTGTGTGTTATAATGGAACATGGTTGGTTATTATATTATATCAGCTTCCTCTCTATAGCAGCATGTCGTACAGACACAACACTTTATATTATACTGTCTTTCTCTACAGCATTGAATGCAGACACAACTGAAATTATTGATATAATTTTATTTATTTATTTTATTTCACCTTTATTTAACCAGGTAAGCCAGTTGAGAATATGTTCTCATTTACAACTGCGACCTGGCCAAGATAAAGCAAAGCAGTGCGATAAAAACAACAACACAGAGTTACATATGGGGTAAACAAAACATAAAGTCAAAAATACAACAGAAAATATATATACAGTGTGTGCGAATGTAGTAAGTTATGGTGGTAAGGCAATAAATAGGCCATAGTGCAAAATAGTTACAATTTCGTATAATACTGGAATGATAGATGTGCAAAAGATGATGTGCAAATAGAGATACTGGGATGCAAATTAGCAAAATAAATAACAATATGGGGATGAGGTAGTTGGGTGGGCTAATTTCAGATGGGCTGTGTACAGGTGCAGTGATCGGTAAGCTGCTCTGACAACTGACGCTTAAAGTTAGTGAGGGAGATAAGAGTCTCCAGCTTCAGAGATTTTTGCAAATATTATATTTCTCTCCACAGTATAGACACAGTGTACAAAACATTAGGAACATGTGCTTTTTCCATGACATACGCTGACCAGGTGAATCCAGGTGAAAGCTTTGCTCCCTTATTGATGTCACTTGTTAAATCCACTTAAATCAGTGTAGATGAAGGGGTGGAGACAGGTTAAAGAAGGATATTTAAGCCTTGAGACAATTGAGACATGGATTGTGTATGTGTGCCATTCAGAGGGTGAATGGGCAAGACAAAATATGTAAGTGCCTTTGAACGGGCAGTAGGTGCTAGGCGCATCGGTTTGAGTGTGTCAAGAACTGCAACGCTGCTGGGTTTTTCACACTCAACAATTTCCTGTGTATATCAAGATTGGTCCACCACCCAAAGGACATCCAGCCAACTTGACACAACAGTGGGAAGCATTGGAGTCAACATGGGCCGGCATCCCTGTTGAACGCTTTCGACACCTTGTAGAGTCAGTGCCTCGACGAATTGAGGCTGTTCTGATGGCAAAAGGGGTGGACGCAACTCAAAATTAGGAAGGTGTTCCTAATGTTTTGTACACTCAGTGTAGACTGCAAACATATTGTTGTCTTTCTCTGCATTTCATTTCATGTCCGTTTCATTCGCTTACTTCTCACTCCCCCCCGCTGCTCGCCCTATGGATGTTCCCCAATGGACTCTTACCCCCACAGTTGGAAATGTGTATACATTACTATTATCATCATTATCTTGATTTGGTGTCGTTCACTTCTCTTTTTAGTTATTTGACTTTTTCATTTGAGCTGCTCTGTTGGAGCCCGGAGCGTAACATGTTCACTGTACCCTGCAATTACATCTGCGACTAATAAACTCTATCTCTCTATTCTTGAGACTTATGGTTATTGATATTATATTCGTTTTCTCTCCATGCCATGCAGACGCAAGATGCATGTTTTTTTTTCCGAGGTGGCTGCATGGTTAGTCTTGTATAACATCTGTCTGCATGGCTTGTCTTGTATCACATCTGTCTGCATGGCTTGTCTTGTATCACATCTGTCTGCATGGCTTGTCTTGTATCACATCTGTCTGCATGGCTTGTCTTGTATCACATCTGTCTGCATGGCTTGTCTTGTATCAAAGCTGTCTGCATGGCTTGTCTTGTATCACAGCTGTCTGCATGGCTTGTCTTGTATCACATCTGTCTGCATGGCTTGTCTTGTATCACATCTGTCTGCATGGCTTGTCTTGTATCACATCTGTCTGCATGGCTTGTCTTGTATCACATCTGTCTGCATGGCTTGTCTTGTATCACATATGTCTGCATGGCTTGTCTTGTATCACATCTGTCTGCATGGCTTGTCTTGTATCACAGCTGTCTGCATGGCTTGTCTTGTATCACAGCTGGATTTTCATCGGCATTTCAAGCTTCAAATTCTAGGTTGCATCCTAAATGAAATGTTCCCCTATTGTCTGCTGTTTCTAGCACACTACCTTTGACCAGAGGCTTATGGGAGACCTAATGGGCCCTGGTCAAAACTAGTGTACTATCAAGTGAAAAGGTGGCCATTTGGGACGCACCCATAGAGTTTATTAAAACTAGAATCCGTAATTGAAACAATAATGATGCTTTCCCCGCCTCTGTTTTGGTAAAAAGGGATTGGGCTGGAGAAATGTAACCACTCTCAAATTCATAGACAGAGCTATGGATGAAAGGACTGACCATCCATGATATCAAAATGATAGTTTTAAGCATGTTTTGAGGTTATACAGTGTTTGTTTACAGTCACATTTAGGATTCTAGCTTTAAACTTAAGGTAATTTCTTGGCATGCCAAATGGCTTGGGAAAAGACAGGAGATGCTTTTTGAATTTTGGATGCTGTTGCAAAGGTGCTAAAAAATGTGCCATGTTTGTCACTCGACAGATGCATTGCTTGGCATGGTGGCTCTGGGCTTGGCATGGTGGCTCTGGGCTTGGCATGGTGGCTCTGGGCTTGGCATGGTGGCTCTGGGCTTGGCAGTGACCAGCCGTCTGCTGGGGTTGTGCGTCCCCTCGCTCGCCAAGAGTTGTTTTCCATAGAGTTCCTCTCTAACGCCCCCTAGCTAGCATTAGCGCAATTGGGAAGCCTTATTTAGTATGAGGGGATCACTAGAACCTTCATCTCTGGGTGAGGATAATGTAGACACAGGACCATAGGCTTAGATTGAACCATATGTTTTCTATAGATTTAACCATATGTTTACTATTGATTTAACCATATGTTTTCTAAAGATGTAAGCATATGTTTTCTATAGATTTAACCATATGTTTTCTATAGATGTAACCATATGTTTTCTATAGATTTAACCATATGTTTCTATAGATGTAACCATATGTTTTCTATAGATTTAACTATATGTTTTCTATAGATTTAACCATATGTTTTCTAAAGATGTAACCATATGTTTTCTATAGATTTAACCATATGTTTTCTATAGATTTAACCATATGTTTTCTATAGATTTAACCATATGTTTTCTATAGATTTAACCATATGTTTCCTATAAGAACCTCAACTGTATAAAGACCTTGTATGAAAGTCACAGCAAGGTTGGATCAATTCCATTTCAATTAAATCAATGCAGCCAGGAAGTAAGCTGGTATTCAGATTGGGATTCCAAGTTGAAATGGAACTGACTCCAACCATGAGTCACTCATGCTACTTCAGTATTGGTTAGTGCTATCTGAAATCCTTGGGACGTCCATACCCTAACCCTGACCCTAAACCTAACCTTGATCCCTACCCTAACCTTACCCATAACAGTTACCTAACCCTAACCTTAACCCTTACCTTAATCGTTTTAAACGTCAACTTCAATTGGGGTGACATCAGAGTTGTGACGTCTCAAGGATCCATTTTGTACTTTTCTCTGCAGTATTTACCACTGTCGATACAATGTTTTCTGTTTTCTTACACTGGAATAAACAACAGCATTACATAACTGCAACCACAAAGGTTGACCATGATCCTTATATCAAGGCTATCTCCCTGGCATGTCTCTCCGGCATAGCTCCATTGTTAGGTAGCCTACGCATCACTGTAAGGGAGAGAGCAACTATATGTTCAGTACAGAATCTGAAGATTAACATTTCAAGTGAACAGTCTTTTTCAAAAACTTGTATAAAATTGCTTTTTTCATTATACAATAAAATGCATATTCAATGCATTCTGAATTCTCAGTATTTACCACTCTACATATAAACACACTCCTCCAGCAGCTAAGCACGTTTCATCAGTAAACAGGATCCATTCATGTTGACACACAGAAGTCATTTCATCAGTAAACAGTAACCATTCATGTTGACACACAGAAGTCATTTCATCAGTAAACAGTATCCATTCATGTTGACACACAGAAGTCATTTCATCAGTAAACAGTCTCCATTCATGTTGACACACAGAAGTCATTTCATCAGTAAACAGTATCCATTCATGTTGACACACAGAAGTCATTTCATCAGTAAACAGTATCCATTCATGTTGACACACAGAAGTCATTTCATCAGTAAACAGTATCCATTCATGTTGACACACAGAAGTCATTTCATCAGTAAACAGTATCCATTCATGTTGACACACAGAAGTCATTTCATCAGTAAACAGTATCCATTTATGTTGACACACAGAAGTCATTTCATCAGTAAACAGTATCCATTCATGTTGACACACAGAAGTCATTTCATCAGTAAACAGTCTGCATTCATGTTGACACACAGAAGTCATTTCATCAGTAAACAGTATCCATTCATGTTGACACACAGAAGTCATTTCATCAGTAAACAGTATCCATTCATGTTGACACACATAAGTCATTTCATCAGTAAACAGTATCCATTCATGTTGACACACAGAAGTCATTTCATCAGTAAACAGTATCCATTCATGTTGACACCAGAAGTCATTTCATCAGTAAAAAGTATCCATTCATGTTGACACACAGAAGTCATTTCATCAGTAAACAGTCTGCATTCATGTTGACACACAGAAGTCATTTCATCAGTAAACAGTATCCATTCATGTTGACACACAGAAGTCATTTCATCAGTAAACAGTATCCATTAATGTTGACACACAGAAGTAATTTCATCAGTAAACAGTATCCATTCATGTTGACACACAGAAGTCATTTAATCAGTAAACAGTATCCATTCATGTTGACACACAGAAGTCATTTCATCAGTAAACAGTATCCATTCATGTTGACACACAGAAGTCATTTCATCAGTAAACAGTATCCATTCATGTTGACACACAGAAGTCATTTCATCAGTAAACAGTATCCATTCATGTTGACACACAGAAGTCATTTCATCAGTAAACAGTATCCATTCATGTTGACACACAAAAGTCATTTCATCAGTAAACAGTATCCATTCATGTTGACACACAGAAGTCATTTCATCAGTAAACAGTATCCATTCATGTTGACACACAGAAGTCATTTCATCAGTAAACAGTATCCATTCATGTTGACACACAGAAGTCATTTCATCAGTAAACAGTATCCATTCATGTTGACACACAGAAGTCATTTCATCAGTAAACAGTATCCATTCATGTTGACACACAGAAGTCATTTCATCAGTAAACAGTATCCATTCATGTTGACACACAGAAGTCATTTCATCAGTAAACAGTATCCATTCATGTTGACACACAGAAGTCATTTCATCAGTAAACAGTCTGCATTCATGTTGACACACAGAAGTCATTTCATCAGTAAACAGTATCCATTCATGTTGACACACAGAAGTCATTTCATCAGTAAACAGTATCCATTCATGTTGACACACAGAAGTCATTTCATCAGTAAACAGTATCCATTTATGTTGACACACAGAAGTCATTTCATCAGTAAACAGTATCCATTCATGTTGACACACAGACGTCATTTCATCAGTAAACAGTATCCATTCATGTTGACACACAGAAGTCATTTCATCAGTAAACAGTATCCATTCATGTTGACACACAGACGTCATTTCATCAGTAAACAGTCTGCATTCATGTTGACACACAGAAGTCATTTAATCAGTAAACAGTATCCATTCATGTTGACACACAGAAGTCATTTCATCAGAAAACAGTATCCATTCATGTTGACACACAGAAGTCATTTCATCAGTAAACAGTATCCATTCATGTTGACACACAGAAGTCATTTCATCAGTAAACAGTATCCATTCATGTTGACACACAGAAGTCATTTCATCAGTAAACAGTATCCATTCATGTTGACACACAGAAGTCATTTCATCAGTAAACAGTATCCATTCATGTTGACACACAGAAGTCATTTCATCAGTAAACAGTATCCATTCATGTTGACACACAGAAGTCATTTCATCAGTAAACAGTATCCATTCATGTTGACACACAGAAGTCATTTCATCAGTAAACAGTATCCATTCATGTTGACACACAAAAGTAATTTCATCAGTAAACAGTATCCATTCATGTTGACACACAGAAGTCATTTCATCAGTAAACAGTATCCATTCATGTTGACACACAGAAGTCATTTCATCAGTAAACAGTATCCATTCATGTTGACACACAGAAGTCATTTCATCAGTAAACAGTATCCATTCATGTTGACACACAGAAGTCATTTCATCAGTAAACAGTATCCATTCATGTTGACACACAGAAGTCATTTCATCAGTAAACAGTATCCATTCATGTTGACACACAGAAGTCATTTCATCAGTAAACAGTATCCATTCATGTTGACACACAGAAGTCATTTCATCAGTAAACAGTCTGCATTCATGTTGACACACAGAAGTCATTTCATCAGTAAACAGTATCCATTCATGTTGACACACAGAAGTCATTTCATCAGTAAACAGTATCCATTCATGTTGACACACAGAAGTCATTTCATCAGTAAACAGTATCCATTTATGTTGACACACAGAAGTCATTTCATCAGTAAACAGTATCCATTCATGTTGACACACAGACGTCATTTCATCAGTAAACAGTATCCATTCATGTTGACACACAGAAGTCATTTCATCAGTAAACAGTATCCATTCATGTTGACACACAGACGTCATTTCATCAGTAAACAGTCTGCATTCATGTTGACACACAGAAGTCATTTAATCAGTAAACAGTATCCATTCATGTTGACACACAGAAGTCATTTCATCAGAAAACAGTATCCATTCATGTTGACACACAGAAGTCATTTCATCAGTAAACAGTATCCATTCATGTTGACACACAGAAGTCATTTCATCAGTAAACAGTATCCATTCATGTTGACACACAGAAGTCATTTCATCAGTAAACAGTATCCATTCATGTTGACACACAGAAGTCATTTCATCAGTAAACAGTATCCATTCATGTTGACACACAGAAGTCATTTCATCAGTAAACAGTATCCATTCATGTTGACACACAGAAGTCATTTCATCAGTAAACAGTATCCATTCATGTTGACACACAGAAGTCATTTCATCAGTAAACAGTATCCATTCATGTTGACACACAAAAGTAATTTCATCAGTAAACAGTATCCATTCATGTTGACACACAGAAGTCATTTCATCAGTAAACAGTATCCATTCATGTTGACACACAGAAGTCATTTCATCAGTAAACAGTATCCATTCATGTTGACACACAGAAGTCATTTCATCAGTAAACAGTATCCATTCATGTTGACACACAGAAGTCATTTCATCAGTAAACAGTATCCATTCATGTTGACACACAGAAGTAATTTCATCAGTAAACAGTATCCATTCATGTTGACACACAGAAGTCATCACAAGGTTCCGTTTTAGGACCACTATTGTTTTCACTATATATTTTACCTCTTGGGGATGTTATTCGAAAACATAATGTTAACTTTCACTGCTATGCGGATGACACACAGCTGTACATTTCAATGAAACATGGTGAAGCCCCAAAATTGCCCTCGCTAGAAGCCTGTGTTTCAGACATAAGGAAGTGGATGGCTGAAAACTTTCTACTTTTAAACTCGGACAAAACAGAGATGCTTGTTCTAGGTCCCAAGAAACAAAGAGATCTTCTGTTAAATCTGACAATTCATCTTGATGGTTGTAAAGTCGTCTCAAATAAAACTGTGAAGGACCTCGGCGTTACTGTTGACCCTGATCTCTCTTTTGACGAACATATCAAGACTGTTTCAAGGACAGCTTTTTTCAATCTACGTAACATTGCAAAAATCAGAAATTTTCTGTCCAAAAATGATGCAGAAAAATTAATCCATGCATTTGTTACTTCTAGGTTAGACTACTGCAATGCTCTACTTTCCGGCTACCTGGATAAAGCACTAAATAAACTTCAGTTAGTGCTAAATACGGCTGCTAGAATCCTGACTAGAACCAAGAAATTTGATCATATTACTCCAGTGCTAGCTTCCCTACACTGGCTTCCTGTTAAGGCAAGGGCTGATTTCAAGGTTTTACTGTTAACCTATAAAGCGTTACATGGGCTTGCTCCTACCTATCTTTCCGAGTTGGTCCTGCCGTACATACCAATACGTACGCTACGGTCACAAGACGCAGGCCTCCTAATTGTCCCTAGAATTTCTAAGCAAACAGCGGGAGGCAGGGCTTTCTCCTATAGATCTCCATTTTTATGGAACAGTCTGCCTACCCATGTGAGAGACGCAGACTCGGTCTCAACCTTTAAGTCTTTACTGAAGACTTATCTCTTCAGTAGGTCATATGATTGAGTGTAGTCTGGCCCAGGAGTGTGAAGGTGAACGGAAAGGCTCTGGAGCAACGAACAGCCCTTGCTGTCTCTGCCGGGCCGGTTCCCCTCTCTCCACTGGGGTTCTCTGCCTCTAACCCTGTTACAGGGGCTGAGTCACTGGCTTGCTGGTGCTCTTTCATGCCGTCCCTAGGAGGGGTGCGTCACTTGAGTGGGTTGAGTTACTGACGTGATCTTCCTGTCTGGGTTGGCGCCCCCCCTTGGTTTGTGCTGTGGTGGAGACCTCTGTGGGCTATACTCGGCCTTGTCTCAGGATTGTAAGTTGGTGGTTGAGGATATCCCTCTAGTGGTGCGGGGGCTGTGCTTTGGCAGAGTGGGTGGGGTTATATCCTTCCTGTTTGGCCCTGTCCGGGGGTTTCTTCGGATGGGGCCACAGTGTCTCCGGACCGCTCCTGTCTCAGCCTCCAGTATTTATGCTGCAGTAGTTTATGTGTCGGGGGGCTGGGGTTAGTTGGTTATACCTGGAGTACTTCTCCTGTCTTATCCAGTGTCCTGTGTGAATTTAAGTATGCTCTCTCTAATTCTCTCGTTCTCTCTTTCTCTCTGAGAACCTGAGCCCTAGGACCATACGTCAGGACCACCGGGCATGCTGACACCTTGCTGTCCCCAGTCCGCCTGGCCTTGCTGCTATTCCAGTTTCAACTGTTCTGCCTGCGGTTACGAAACCCCTACCTGTCCCAGACCTGCTGTTTTCAACTCTTAATGATCGGCTATGAAAAGCCAACTGAGAGACCTGAGCCCTAGGACCATACGTCGGGACTACCGGCCGTGGTGACTCCTTGCTGTCCCCAGTCCGCCTGGCCTTGCTGCTATTCCAGTTTCAACTGTTCTGCCTGCAGTTATGGAACCCCTACCTGTCCCAGACCTGCTGTTTTCAACTCTTAATGATCGGCTATGAAAAGCCAACTGAGATTTATTCCTGATTATTATTTGACCATGCTTGTCACTTATGAACATTTTTGAACATCTTGGCATGGTTCTGTTATAATCTCCACCCGGCACAGCCAGAAGAGGACTGGCCACCCCTCATAGCCTGGTTCCTCTCTAGGTTTCTTCCTAGGTTTTGGCCTTTCTAGGGAGTTTTTCCTAGCCACCGTGCTTCTACACCTGCATTACTAGCTGTTTGGGGTTTTAGGCTGGGTTTCTGTACAGCACTTCGAGATATCAGCTGATGTACGAAGGGCTATATAAAATAAAATTGATTGATTGATTGATTGATTTCATCAGTAAACAGTATCCATTCATGTTGACACACAGAAGTCATTTCATCAGTAAACAGTATCCATTCATGTTGACACACAGAAGTCATTTCATCAGTAAACAGTATCCATTCATGTTGACACACAGAAGTCATTTCATCAGTAAACAGTCTGCATTCATGTTGACACACAGAAGTCATTTCATCAGTAAACAGTATCCATTCATGTTGACACACAGAAGTCATTTCATCAGTAAACAGTATCCATTCATGTTGACACACAGAAGTCATTTCATCAGTAAACAGTATCCATTCATGTTGACACACAGAAGTCATTTCATCAGTAAACAGTATCCATTCATGTTGACACACAGAAGTCATTTCATCAGTAAACAGTATCCATTCATGTTGACACAAAGAAGTCATTTCATCAGTAAACAGTATCCATTCATGTTGACACACAGAAGTCATTTCATCAGTAAACAGTATCCATTCATGTTGACACACAGAAGTCATTTCATCAGTAAACAGTCTGCATTCATGTTGACACACATAAGTCATTTCATCAGTAAACAGTATCCATTCATGTTGACACACAGAAGTCATTTCATCAGTAAACAGTATCCATTCATGTTGACACACAGAAGTCATTTCATCAGTAAACAGTCTGCATTCATGTTGACACACAGAAGTCATTTCATCAGTAAACAGTATCCATTCATGTTGACACACAGAAGTCATTTCATCAGTAAACAGTATCCATTCATGTTGACACAAAGAAGTCATTTCATCAGTAAACAGTATCCATTCATGTTAACACACAGAAGTAATTTCATCAGTAAACAGTATCCATTCATGTTGACACACAGAAGTCATTTCATCAGTAAACAGTATCCATTCATGTTGACACACAGAAGTCATTTAATCAGTAAACAGTATCCATTCATGTTGACACACAGAAGTCATTTCATCAGTAAACAGTATCCATTCATGTTGACACACAGACGTCATTTCATCAGTAAACAGTCTGCATTCATGTTGACACACAGAAGTCATTTCATCAGTAAACAGTATCCATTCATGTTGACACACAGAAGTCATTTCATCAGTAAACAGTATCCATTCATGTTGACACACAGAAGTCATTTCATCAGTAAACAGTATCCATTCATGTTGACACATAGAAGTCATTTCATCAGTAAACAGTATCCATTCATGTTGACACACAGAAGTCATTTCATCAGTAAACAGTATCCATTCATGTTGACACACAGAAGTCATTTCATCAGTAAACAGTATCCATTCATGTTGACACACAGAAGTCATTTAATCAGTAAACAGTATCCATTCATGTTGACACACAGTAGTCATTTCATCAGTAAACAGTATCCATTCATGTTGACACACAGAAGTCATTTAATCAGTAAACAGTATCCATTCATGTTGACACACAGAAGTCATTTCATCAGTAAACAGTATCCATTCATGTTGACACACAGAAGTCATTTCATCAGTAAACAGTATCCATTCATGTTGACACACAGAAGTCATTTCATCAGTAAACAGTATCCATTCATGTTGACACACAGACGTCATTTCATCAGTAAACAGTATCCATTCATGTTGACACACAGAAGTCATTTAATCAGTAAACAGTATCCATTCATGTTGACACACAGAAGTCATTTCATCAGTAAACAGTATCCATTCATGTTGACACACAGAAGTCATTTCATCAGTAAACAGTATCCATTCATGTTGACACACAGAAGTCATTTCATCAGTAAACAGTATCCATTCATGTTGACACAAAGAAGTCATTTCATCAGTAAACAGTATCCATTCATGTTGACACACAGAAGTAATTTCATCAGTAAACAGTATCCATTCATGTTGACACACAGAAGTCATTTCATCAGTAAACAGTATCCATTCATGTTGACACACAGAAGTCATTTAATCAGTAAACAGTATCCATTCATGTTGACACACAGACGTCATTTCATCAGTAAACAGTATCCATTCATGTTGACACACAGAAGTCATTTCATCAGTAAACAGTATCCATTCATGTTGACACAAAGAAGTCATTTCATCAGTAAACAGTATCCATTCATGTTGACACACAGAAGTCATTTCATCAGTAAACAGTATCCATTCATGTTGACACATAGAAGTCATTTCATCAGTAAACAGTCTGCATTCATGTTGACACACATAAGTCATTTCATCAGTAAACAGTATCCATTCATGTTGACACACAGAAGTCATTTCATCAGTAAACAGTATCCATTCATGTTGACACACAGAAGTCATTTCATCAGTAAACAGTCTGCATTCATGTTGACACACAGAAGTCATTTCATCAGTAAACAGTATCCATTCATGTTGACACACAGAAGTCATTTCATCAGTAAACAGTATCCATTCATGTTGACACAAAGAAGTCATTTCATCAGTAAACAGTATCCATTCATGTTGACACACAGAAGTAATTTCATCAGTAAACAGTATCCATTCATGTTGACACACAGAAGTCATTTCATCAGTAAACAGTATCCATTCATGTTGACACACAGAAGTCATTTAATCAGTAAACAGTATCCATTCATGTTGACACACAGAAGTAATTTCATCAGTAAACAGTATCCATTCATGTTGACACACAGACGTCATTTCATCAGTAAACAGTCTGCATTCATGTTGACACACAGAAGTCATTTCATCAGTAAACAGTATCCATTCATGTTGACACACAGAAGTCATTTCATCAGTAAACAGTATCCATTCATGTTGACACACAGAAGTCATTTCATCAGTAAACAGTATCCATTCATGTTGACACATAGAAGTCATTTCATCAGTAAACAGTATCCATTCATGTTGACACACAGAAGTCATTTCATCAGTAAACAGTATCCATTCATGTTGACACACAGAAGTCATTTCATCAGTAAACAGTATCCATTCATGTTGACACACAGAAGTCATTTAATCAGTAAACAGTATCCATTCATGTTGACACACAGTAGTCATTTCATCAGTAAACAGTATCCATTCATGTTGACACACAGAAGTCATTTAATCAGTAAACAGTATCCATTCATGTTGACACACAGAAGTCATTTCATCAGTAAACAGTATCCATTCATGTTGACACACAGAAGTCATTTCATCAGTAAACAGTATCCATTCATGTTGACACACAGAAGTCATTTCATCAGTAAACAGTATCCATTCATGTTGACACACAGACGTCATTTCATCAGTAAACAGTATCCATTCATGTTGACACACAGAAGTAATTTCATCAGTAAACAGTATCCATTCATGTTGACACACAGAAGTCATTTCATCAGTAAACAGTATCCATTCATGTTGACACACAGAAGTCATTTAATCAGTAAACAGTATCCATTCATGTTGACACACAGACGTCATTTCATCAGTAAACAGTATCCATTCATGTTGACACACAGACGTCATTTCATCAGTAAACAGTCTGCATTCATGTTGACACACAGAAGTCATTTCATCAGTAAACAGTATCCATTCATGTTGACACACAGAAGTCATTTCATCAGTATCCATTCATGTTGAACCACAGAAGTCATTTCATCAGTAAACAGTATCCATTCATGTTGACACATAGAAGTCATTTCATCAGTAAACAGTATCCATTCATGTTGACACACAGAAGTCATTTCATCAGTAAACAGTATCCATTCATGTTGACACACAGAAGTCATTTCATCAGTAAACAGTATCCATTCATGTTGACACACAGAAGTCATTTAATCAGTAAACAGTATCCATTCATGTTGACACACAGTAGTCATTTCATCAGTAAACAGTATCCATTCATGTTGACACACAGAAGTCATTTAATCAGTAAACAGTATCCATTCATGTTGACACACAGAAGTCATTTCATCAGTAAACAGTATCCATTCATGTTGACACACAGAAGTCATTTCATCAGTAAACAGTATCCATTCATGTTGACACACAGAAGTCATTTCATCAGTAAACAGTATCCATTCATGTTGACACACAGACGTCATTTCATCAGTAAACAGTATCCATTCATGTTGACACACAGAAGTCATTTAATCAGTAAACAGTATCCATTCATGTTGACACACAGAAGTCATTTCATCAGTAAACAGTATCCATTCATGTTGACACACAGAAGTCATTTCATCAGTAAACAGTATCCATTCATGTTGACACAAAGAAGTCATTTCATCAGTAAACAGTATCCATTCATGTTGACACACAGAAGTCATTTCATCAGTAAAAAGTATCCATTCATGTTGACACACAGAAGTCATTTCATCAGTAAACAGTATCCATTCATGTTGACACACAGAAGTCATTTAATCAGTAAACAGTATCCATTCATGTTGACACACAGACGTCATTTCATCAGTAAACAGTATCCATTCATGTTGACACACAGAAGTCATTTCATCAGTAAACAGTATCCATTCATGTTGACACACAGACGTCATTTCATCAGTAAACAGTCTGCATTCATGTTGACACACAGAAGTCATTTAATCAGTAAACAGTATCCATTCATGTTGACACACAGAAGTCATTTCATCAGTAAACAGTATCCATTCATGTTGACACACAGAAGTCATTTCATCAGTAAACAGTATCCATTCATGTTGACACATAGAAGTCATTTCATCAGTAAACAGTATCCATTCATGTTGACACACAGAAGTCATTTCATCAGTAAACAGTATCCATTCATGTTGACACACAGAAGTCATTTCATCAGTAAACAGTATCCATTCATGTTGACACACAGAAGTCATTTCATCAGTAAACCGTATCCATTCATGTTGACACACAGAAGTCATTTCATCAGTAAACCGTATCCATTCATGTTGACACACAGAAGTCATTTCATCAGTAAACAGTATCCATTCATGTTGACACACAGAAGTCATTTCATCAGTAAACAGTCTGCATTCATGTTGACACACAGAAGTCATTTCATCAGTAAACAGTATCCATTCATGTTGACACACAGAAGTCATTTCATCAGTAAACAGTATCCATTCATGTTGACACACAGAAGTCATTTCATCAGTAAACAGTATCCATTCATGTTGACACACAGAAGTCATTTCATCAGTAAACAGTATCCATTCATGTTGACACACAGACGTCATTTCATCAGTAAACAGTATCCATTCATGTTGACACACAGAAGTCATTTCATCAGTAAACAGTATCCATTCATGTTGACACACAGACGTCATTTCATCAGTAAACAGTATCCATTCATGTTGACACACAGAAGTCATTTAATCAGTAAACAGTATCCATTCATGTTGACACACAGAAGTCATTTCATCAGTAAACAGTATCCATTCATGTTGACACACAGAAGTCTACTCCACACAGATCTCATGTTGTGTCGCTAGCTTTACCTAGTGTTTGGATGGCTGTGGATGCTTTAGCAGCAGTGACTGTTGATTTGACCAAAAATTTGCTGAAACGTGGACTTTGCCATGTCGTCTCACTACTCACTACACCATCTCTAGTTTTAGATTCAGTCATGGGTGGATTAGCAGCAGTGTTTTCTTGTGGAAAAAACTCATCTCTGCACCCAAAACCAAATCAGCTACTCAATTATGATTAGGGTTAGGGTGAGGATTTTAATGTTAAGGCTGTCATGACAGATTGGGAAAAGGATATTGATTTGGCCAATAATGTGCTGAAACATTCCCCTCTCTTTTATGTGGGAAAAATGTAATCCAATCTTTTAGTTTGTGGCATCACAATCCATTGTCATGAAGCATTATACCTGCAATAAACATTTTGTAACCTGAGGCTAAATTATCCTCAAGTGATTTATTCTTTGAAAAACAGAGTCAGAGACAGACCCCCACATATCATTAACATACCTGAGAAATCATACAGTCGGTTGATAAAGGACATGAAATGTTTCCCCAAGATTGGGTTATAATGATAATAATTGTCTTTGCTGCTTCCTTTAACACACAGACCTGCTGCTTCCTTTAACACACAGACCTGCTGCTTCCTTTAACACACAGACCTGCTGCTTCCTTTAACACACAGACCTGCTGCTTCCTTTAACACACAGACCTGCTGCTTCCTTTAACACATAGACCTGCTGCTTCCTTTAACACACAGACCTGCTGCTTCCTTTAACACACAGACCTGCTGCTTCCTTTAACACACAGACCTGCTGCTTCCTTTAACACATAGACCTGCTGCTTCCTTTAACACACAGACCTGCTGCTTCCTTTAACACATAGACCTGCTGCTTCCTTTAACACACAGACCTGCTGCTTCCTTGAACACACAGACCTGCTGCTTCCTTTAACACACAGACCTGCTGCTTCCTTTAACACATAGACCTGCTGCTTCCTTTAACACATAGACCTGCTGCTACTACAGTGTGATAACAGCTTGTAGGACTTCTAGAAACAAATAGTGCACTTACTTAAATAAGGGGTAACTGGTATAATAAGAGTGATAAGATGAACAAATGAAGAAAGATAATTATTGTTACAAATGATGTGAACAACTGGACTAAGTACTTACAGTAAGTACATGCCTGTGTCTGTTACCACCATTATAGTCAACAAATGATCACCAACAAAATCTAATAATAATAATGGTCCATTTCTGAGGAGAGCTAAAAATCCATTGCAGAGTGAAGCTATTACTGCATCTACAGTATGTAGTTGAAGCTCTCTCTCTCTCGCTCTCTCTCTCTCGCGCTCTCAGGTATACGGACGGCAGAGAGGAAGGAGAGGAGAGGAGAGAGGGAGAGAGAGAGAGAGTGAGGGAGGAGAGGAGAGGATAAGAGAGAGGGAGGAGAGGGGAGAGAGAGAGAGAGAAGGAGAGGAGAGAGCTGAGCTGTGGTGATCTGCTCAGTGTGCATGCCTAGTGCCTGCCCAGCAACAGGGCCTGTCTAATGCCGTGTTTAGACAACGTGAGAGCTCCATCTATAGGCTGTTATGAGAGGCTTAGTGTCTCTGCAGCTTTATCACATAGGCTGTGTCTGAAATGGCACCCTATTCCCAATACAGTGCACTCACTACTTTTGACCAGTGCCCATAGGGCTGTGGTCACACTTGTGGACAATACAGAGAATAAGGTGTCATTTGGGACTCAGCAATACATTCAGCCACATTCTGAAATATATGTTTAAAAATGGACACCATTACGATGTTTGTTTTTTCTATTGATGACAATCATTTAGTGTTAATAGCCACAGGCATATACATCAGTAGATCGTTCAGTAGTGGTACTTAGTAATGTTTAGCGCCTCTCTCAGTTTCAACTACTGTTTAGAGTCTCTCTCAGCTTCAACTACTGTTTAGAGCCTCTCTACTGTTTAGAGCCTCTCTACTGTTTAGCGCCTCTCTCAGTTTCAACTACTGTTTAGAGTCTCTCTCAGCTTCAACTACTGTTTAGAGCCTCTCTACTGTTTAGAGCCTCTCTACTGTTTAGAGCCTCTCTACTGTTTAGAGCCTCTCTACTGTTTAGAGCCTCTCTCAGCTTCAACTAATGTTTAGAGCCTCTCTACTGTTTAGAGCCTCTCTCAGCTTCAACTACTGTTTAGAGCATCTCTCTACTGTTTAGAGCCTCTCTCAGCTTCAACTACTGTTTAGAGCCTCTCTCTACTGTTTAGAGTCTCTCTCTACTGTTTAGAGCCTCTCTCAGCTTCAACTACTGTTTAGAGCCTCTCTCTACTGTTTAGAGCCTCTCTCTACTGTTTAGAGTCTCTCTCTACTGTTTAGAGCCTCTCTCAGCTTCAACTACTGTTTAGAGCCTCTCTCAGTTTCAACTACATACTGTAGATGCAGTAATAGCTTCACTCTGCAATGGATTTTTAGCTCTCCTCAGAAATGGACCATTATTATTATTAGATTTTGTTGGTGATCATTTGTTGACTATAATGGTGGTAACAGACACAGGCATGTACTTACTGTAAGTACTTAGTCCAGTTGTTCACATCATTTGTAACAATAATTATCTTTCTTCATTTGTTCATCTTATCACTCTTATTATACCAGTTACCCCTTATTTACACCATACTGTTCTTTACCCAAGACGCAGTTGTTGCACCACCGTTCTGATTGGCCTTGGATTATTTCTGCATCCCAAATGGCACCCTATTCCCTTGAAGTAAACAAGTGCTACTACTGAAATAAGTAAGTGCACTTAATAGGGAATAGGGTGCCATTTGGGAAGCATGCTTTGAGTGATTACATTAGGGGAGTCAGCTGACAGGAAATTAACAGATGGTCATGAGGAATATGATGGATAATTGTGCGTCTCAGGGGAATCACTGGTCATTTGTGTCTGGTTCCGTGCAACCCCCTCATTTTGTTAATGATGGACTAATTTTTTTATTTTTTTAGATAGGCCCAAGCATATGGTACTGTTCATAGAAGAGGGTTCCTGTAAGGGCTATATAGATGAGTGGAGTTGGACCACAGCTTTATAGATGTCAGTCTCTAGCTACAGCAGGCCTACAGGGTGGGAATATAATTTAAGTCGCTGGACTATCAAACAGGTTATTTCTTATGGTACACGTACACGTAAGACCATCCCCACTCAGTTCTCCAAAAGGTATCGAATCCTCACTCTTTACCAGAAATCAGACTGTAAAGGACCAACATGCCTGTTCTTAGATGGAATTGAATTTAGTGTAATCAGGAGGTTCTGTCTTGTTTTCATAGACATAGTTTTAAATAGTCCTGGAGGTGTCTGAAAGGGTCTGTGAAACCAGTCGTAAATAAACAAGCTCCTATAAACTTGACTTGATCACCCACTTTTCAGTCGACTCTCTCCTCAGTAGTTATGTCTGCTGAGAACGAGTGGTTCCAGTGCTGACTGACAGACTGACAGACAGACTGACTGAGGAGGAGGAGGTATCCCGATCTCTCCCTTTTCATTTGGAGCCCTGTAGCTTATTCCTCCATCCTCTATTCCGGGAGCTCCTACTCTTCAAAGTGCAGCAGTAATTCATAGTTCTCATTAAGAGCTGAATTTGTGACAGCCTTACAGACAGTCAGTCAGCCAGCCAGGCATGGGGATGGAGCTGGGCCAGGGAAGGGAATTGAGGAGAAGAGAGGAGAGGAGGATATAAGGGGAGCTGAGGAGAGGAGAGGAGAGGAGAGGAGAGGAGAGGAGAGGAGAGGAGAGGAGAGGAGAGGAGAGGAGAGGAGAGGAGAGGAGAGGAGAGGAGAGGAGAGGAGAGGAGAGGAGAGGAGAGGAGAGGAGAGGAGAGGAGAGGAGAGGAGAGGAGAGGAGAGAGGAAAGGAGTCAGCCAGCCAGGCATGGGGATGGAGCTGGGCCAGGGAAGGGAATTGAGGAGAAGAGAGGAGAGGAGGATATAAGGGGAGCTGAGGAGAGGAGAGGAGAGGAGAGAGGAAAGGAGTCAGCCAGCCAGGCATGGGGATGGAGCTGGGCCAGGGAAGAGAATGGAGGAGAAGAGAAGAGAGGAGAGGAGGTCAAAGGAGAGGAGAGGAGAGGAGAGGAGAGGAGAGGAGAGGAGAGGAG